>NC_087349.1:37316224-37619254 GCF_030014295.1 Loxodonta africana
AACAGCCCATCTTATTACATCATAGTGATAGGATGTATAATACATAGGGAAATCACATCAGGTGATAAAATGGTAGACAATCATACAAGGGAATCATGACCTAGCCAAGTTGGCAGATATTTTTGGGGGACACAATTCAATCCATGACAATTATACTTAAAACATGCCTTTTAAAAATTATTATTGGAAAAATAGATAACATTTGCCAGTTCAATACCTGGTTCAGATTGTGTAGTGGTCAGTGGGTATGTAAAGGCTTCTCACTTTCTTTGCCTCTTTATTGGTGCAAATATACATTAAAAAAAAAGCCTATCATGTAATTATCTTCTTCGATGGGGAGAAAAGTTATGGTCTGGGGAGAATAACCTGTTTACTCTTCTATAGCAAGCAGTGGTGATACTGGTAGGATTGTGACTGTGCTGCAGTTACCAGAAAGTGGCAGTTACTTGAAGGAAGGATGGAGTCAAAGGCCGTTCAAGCCTTGGCACAGGGTGAGGAATGTGAAGGACTTTTAAGTGGCGGAGTTCTTGGTAAACTTTGTGTTACTGAATGATTAGTAGTTGCTTTTATTGACCTTGTTATACTTCTAAGTAAAAGGAGCCCTGGTAGTACAATGGTTAAGTGCTCAGATGCTAACAGAAAGGTTGGCGGTTGAAACCCACCCAATGGGTCTGCAGGAGAAAGACCTGGTGATCTGCTCCTGTGAAACTTACAGCCTAGAAACCCTATGGGGCATTTCTGTTATGTCACATGGGGTCGCTATGAGTCAAAATCAACTCTACAGCACCCAACACCAACAACTTCTAAGTAAACTTATTCTCATGTTTAATTCAGCTTCTCAGAGAAAGATAAGCATTTCTTGATTCTTTTTTTCTGACATGTCACGTTAAAAAATGCACTTGATATTCAAACATCAAAGTAAGAGACAAAATAATAGTTCTCATCTCCTTAGAACTTATAACCCAGGAAAAGAAATTCACTTTCTAGAGACATAGTGGACAATTTTTGTTTATAGCCATGAATCAAAACCCAAATTGACAACTCTGCTTAATATTAAGTAGGCAGTATCTGCTGATGTCAGTACTTAGAAAGACGAGTCTTTGCTCCTTAGTGGATAATTCTGTGTCCCTCAAGGTTGTACTAAATGACCGTCATCAATGATAAGTGGTGACATTTTCCCAGTAGTCTCTATGGAAGCTCAGGCAGAACATGGTTTTTATTGTGGCTTTGTCACTTACTGGGTGTTTCACTTTAGGCAAGTTACTTACTGTCGCTGAGCCTTAGCTTCTTCATCTGTATAATGGAACAGTAGTGCCCACCTCAGGGTGGCTTATGAAGGTTTAATGAAGGTAAAGCATGTAATGTACTTAGCACAAAGCCTGACACATTAAATGCTCTAGAAAGATGAGTTAATATAATTGTACTTATTTAGCAGGAGACAGGCTTTCTAGCCAGTTCTAAGATTTGTTAGGTGAGATGGATAGCCATCTGTTGAATTTTAGATGGATGTTGCGGTTGTTAGGTGCCACTGAGTTGATTTTTAACTCATAGTGACCTGTGTGATAGGGTAGAACTGCCCCATAGATTTTTCTAGACTGTAACCTTTACAGGAACAGATCACCAGGTCTTTTTCCTGTGGTGCTGCTGGGTGCGTTTGAACTGCCAACTTTTTGGTTAGCAGCTGAGCATTTAACTGTTGTGCGACCAGGGCTCCTAGATAGAGCACAGAGGCTTGACTAAATGAAGTAACACACATTCAGTACAGTTTCTGGTATAGAGTGAGTAAATGATCCAGACAGGGTAGAGTATAACAGCATTGATTGTTGTTCTGTATTCAGTTTTCAAAAAGTATATGAGATGTGTACTTTATAGACGTGGCTATGGCTAGACTTGAATAATAAAGGTCTATATTTAAAGAACACTTAAAATCCAAAAAGCCCATTGCCGTCAAGTCGATTCCAACTCATAACGACAGAGTAGAACTGTCCCATAGGGTTTCCAAGGAGCGCCTGGTGAATTTGAACTGCCGATCTTTTGGTTACTGGCCATAGCTCTTAACCACCACGCCACCAGGTTTTCCCAAAGAACTCTTAATGTGTTATATAACCAGTAAAGATGTGCAGGGCAATCTGAATATGATCAAAATAAACTCCTTGAAGCTAGGGTCTTTATGTTTTATTCACTGCAGTGCCCTCCATGACTTAAAAAAGAATCTGGCACATAATAAATACTCCCAAAATTTGAATGACTGAATATATATTAGACATTTCAGAGTGTCTGTTTACCCAGCCCAGCCCCTTGCCATCCTGACCATGCATTTTTCCATGTCAGAGTGGTTAAAAGTATAAATTCTGGTGCCAGGCAGCCTCAGTTCAAATCCACTTACTACATGTCCTAAGGAAATTCACTTGCCATTCTGTGCCTCAGTTTCTCATCTGTAAAATAGAGATAATAATTTGTACTAACATTGTTGGTTTCTTATGCCTATTAAATTAGTTAAATTTTGCTAGAAGAGCGTCTGCCTTGCCTATGCAAGCTCTGTGAATGTTTGCTAAAGAAACAATTACATAAATATGACCTCTCTTTGACTGCCACTAATTGTGCTAGTGGCGGACATACCATCCAGAGACAGGCATCCATCAGTGAACCTTGGCATGACTTTGGTCTAGCTCGGAAAGAAGAGCTAGGCCTGATACCTCTTCCAGGAAGTTCTAAGTGGGAACTTGAGAAGCTAAGCCAATGAGCTTTGAGAAAGGAAATTTACTGCCCAGCGACGAGGGTGGCCATTAAAGGAAGGGTACAACAAGGGAAGGCCATTGGCCAGGGCAGTGATGAGCAGGAAGCATGTGCAGAGAGAAACAGAGAAAGTTGGGGGCAGGGGGCAGGGGGAGAATGCTGGGTGGTGGATATAGAGCCAGGTTAGAGTCCCTGCATATGTGTAACATATACTTCCTGCCCCCCATCTTGTTTGTTTTGTGACTTGAGTGAAGCTGTGTTTAAGATGAGAGAATGCTGTGAGTAGTCATTTATAACAACCAACATGGCATTTGTTATTTTATTTCCTTTTGGCAATTGGCTATTAGGGGAAAAAACAAAAACAAAAAAACCCACCTGTTGTCTTAGAACATGGCAGTAGAGGCAGAAGCAGCTAGAAGGGAGGACTAAGTCACATCTGGCCCCCATACGCAGGCTTGTTTTGTTGCTTGCGGTATAATTGATGAACAAAGGAATCTGTTACAAAGGAGTATCGGCCTCTTAAGTGGAGAGTCAAGTATCCCTGGAAAATTTAATAGTGCTCGAGAACATCTTATGTTATGGTGTAAGTGACTGCAGGTCAGTTAGAAAAGGTTAAGTTGTATTTACTATGACTTTTTAAAATTTTAAACCAAGGGCCTGGGTGATGCAAGTGGTTTGCAAGTGATACCTAAAGGTATTGTGGAAGAAAAGGCATGGTGACCTGCTTCCATTAAGGTTACAGCCAAAGAAAGCCCTGTGGAGCAGTTTTATTCTCTAACACATGGGGTCACCATGAGTCAGGCGACTCGGTGGCAGTCAACAACAACAGAAGGTAGAGAAGTATGTAGTTCATTTTGGGAAAGTTTCTTCTAAAATCAGGTAAAGTTTGGGCATTGTATAAATCAGGATTCTGTTAGTTGCAAGTGATAAAAACCTACCTCAGAAAGTTGGCTCATGAAACCAGCTGTCCAAGGGCAGAGGTGGCTTTGGGCAAAGCAGGACTCAGGTGATGAATGAATTTCTTGGGCTCTGTTTCTCCTCCTAATGTCTGTACACAAAATTAAGTGAGAGGACTCAGGTCTTGCTTGGGTCACATGCTCACTCCTAGATGTATCACTCTATTGGGAGATGGTGGCTGTGATTGGTGTAGCCTGGGTCACATGTTACATCTGAGGCAAGGAGGGCTGGGATACCAGGAACAACAGCCAAGTCAGGGCTGCATGGGGTGGAGGAGGGGAGGTTCCTGTAGAGGAGGAGTGCTGGCAGACAGAGACTACACTTCCATTCCGGGCAAGTGAATGGCAGAGTGTTTGTTATTCAGGAAACCACTCCTCCAGGGCTCCACTCTCTTGACGACAGATAAATGAGCTTTCACACTATTTGAAATTGTTCTCTTTGGGAACATGCAAAATAAAATTGTGATGCATTTTTAAATTGATTTATACTATCCTTTTTTTAATCACATTTTTTACACTTATAATGGAAAGTGAAACCTTTTTTTACCAGCTTTTTAACAACCACAGTAGTAATAGTTACCCCATTTCTGCCCTCTGAATCTTAAGATCTTGGAAAGTCGAAAGCAATCTAGATGGGAAATAGCAACTGTGAATTCAGAATGCTTTTTAGTTAGGATGCTCAGGATGAAGGCTCTTTGTCATCCTTAATTTACAATCATTGTAGGAAGAATTGCTTTGGCGTAAAGGTCCTCCAGTTTTGTTACCATGTATTATCCAAAATGTGTAAATATCATAAGTAAACTATTGATGTTGGTTAAGTGGTCCAGAGAGATTATTCCAAAATTCGAGTTGTAATCCCCAGGAGAACTTAACCTACCTTCCTTTCATAAATAAAGCATCCCTTGTATCATGTAAATTAACCCAACCTCTCTAGACGGTTAGCATGGACTGTATTTTGTTTTACCCTAAAGGACTGTTTTAGTTTTTTTTTTTTTTAGATGCCTTTAAGTGAAAGTTTACAGATCAAGTCAGTCTCTCACATAAAAACTTACACACACCTTGCTATGTTCTTCTAGCTGCTGTCCCCCTAATAAGACAGCACACTCCTCCTCTCCACCCTGTATTTCCTGTGTCCACTCAACCAGCTCCTCTTCGCCTCTGGCTTCTCATCTAACCTCCAGACAGAAGTTGCCCATGTAGCCTCATGTGTCTACTTGAGCCAGGAAGCTCACTCCTCACCAGTATCATTGTCTGTCTTATAGTCCAGTCCAGTAGCCTAAAGGACTTTTGCTGCTTGAATTTGAAATGCAAAATTAATAAAGTATATTTTACAGGTTGATAAAGACAGTTCCAGGATCAAAGCAAAATCCTATGACTCCCTTTCTAGTCTAACAGGAATTTATGGAAAATGTACCCTTCTATTAGGTTTTCCATGCCAGACATGAAAGGTGTCTTTAGCTTTCCTTTCTGTTACGGTGTGCCTTCCAGGGTGTTTCTTGCCGCTAGCCACCATATAACATGATGCGGCAAAAGAAATTCTCTTCCTTAGATTCTGCGATAGGCATGCATCATATTCCATTTTCTAGACAAGCGCATCAAGTTTGCTGGTCCACAGAAGTGTTTTCTCAGCCCATTCTTCTAGATTGGACCTAAGTAGGTAGTAACAAATATGTTCAGCATTCTAGAAGTCTTTGTGTACGTGAAATATTTGAAGACTAGTGATTACCAGGTAGACATCATAATAGCAAAGGAAAAAATAGGAAATCCACCACTGATAGGCCTTTTCTGTACATGTCTATTTTTAAGGGTGATTTTAAATTATTAAAATCTTATGGCTCACTTGAGTTGTTAGCTCCGTCACCCTGAAAATCTTGGTTAAGTGTCTACGCTGGAGTACAAAGCACCATGCAGGATCGCAACAGGGATCCGGATGGTGGACCTTGGTCCTGCTTTGCAGAGCCCAGAGTCCATGGTAACCTGTGGAAATATTTGCTGAGCCTGGGTTCTCCGGAAAGAGTTGTGCAATGTCAACTGATGAATGCAGTGATGGATTCTTTCACAGAGGACAGTACCAAGCACAAGTAGATGCTTTTAAAAAAGATAAATGTATGGGAAGCTAAAGTTTAGCAATTTATTTGTTCTCTGCTGAAGGAACATTTGATTTTCTCTCCTGCTGTGGCCACTACCCTCTGGCTGGGGAAATGGTGGTGCCTGTTTAAGGTGACCACCCATTGCTGCTCAGAAGACTTCTTTGTGGCCTCTGACTGCCACCTTCAGATTCTTGATGATTTACTAAGGAAATTAAGCTTTTCAGAAAGACTGGGCAGGTGGTACAGTAGTTAGCAGCTCGGCTGCTCACCCAAAAGTCAGCAGTTTGATTCCATCAGCTGCTCCCTGGAAACCTTATGGGGCAGTTATGCTTTGTCCTATAGGGTCGCTGTAGTTGAAATCAACTTGACAGCAACGGGTTTTTGGTTTTTGGGCAGGCTTGGTAGACTTCCTTTGTTCTGCCTGCTCCCTTCCTGTTTGCTAACATAGACCCTACACTTCCCTCAGGGCTTGCTGAAATCCACCTTTCCAGGGAAAGCTTCCACTAGTAATCTCATGGAACCAAGTGGTCTTTGATTTTTTTGAATTCCTGCAGCATTCTAATACTGTTAGAGCCTGATACCATATGGTCTTTGTGAATGTACATTGGCCTCTCTAGTATCTTATACTATCACTTCAATTTTAACTCAGTATGTCAATATTGAATATTCAATTCATATTCAATTTTAATCCAATATACTTGAATTCATTCAAATGAAATATTTTATCATTTGATATTTACAAAACTATTTTGAGAGAGGTACAACAGGAGCCTACATGTGGCAGGTGAACTGAGGTATAGAAGCAGTTCATGAGCATTTGCTCCAAACGTACCACACTGCAGTGGACAGGTGGGTGCTGATGAGCATAATAAAACCATCAGTTGCCATGTAGTCGATTCTGACTCATGGCAACCCGATGTGTGTCAGAGTAGAACTGTACTCCATAGGGTTTTCAATGGCTGATTTTTCTTCCAGGGTGGCTCTGGGTGGACTCAAGCCCCCAGCCTTTCGGTTAGCAGCTGAGCACTTTAACTGTTTACGCCACCCAGGTACACAGCCCTAAATGTGTAGAAGCTTACAGTCTGGTCAAGGAGAAAAGTGCACAAACAAAACCTGTTGCCATTGAGTCGATTCTAACTCATAGCAACCCTATAGGACAGAGTAGAACTGCCCCATAGAGTTTCCAAGGAGTGCCTGGTAGATTCAAACTGTCGACCTTTTGATTAGCAGCCGTAGCTCTTAACTACTACACCACCGGGGTTTCCATAAGTGGTAATTTATTTTGTGGAAAGTGGGAAGAAGAAGGTACTACTAGGATAGGGTAAGCTTTTGGGGACAAGGGTCATATATGCACTAGATCTCAACAGATGGATATGACTCTGAGAGTTGCAGGAATATCCTTGTCAGTGAGAGAACAGTTAGAGCAAAAGAAATACGGAGGTACAAGCCACGTTTAGATAAGGGCAAGTAGGGCAGTTTGGCTGGAGTTAGAAGTTTGTTTAGAGGAGTAGGAAGAAATAGGTTGGAAACTTAGGTTGGGATCAAATGATAGAAGATCTTGTTTTCTCACCAAGGGGTTTGGTAGGCCATGAATGTGCTTGAGGGAGGGAGTGAGGTGATACAGACTGTGTGGTAGGTAGTTTACGCTGGCAGTAGAGGAGTTACTGAGGGTGAGGAGAAATATTAAAGACTGATGCAAAGGTCCAGCTGATAGGTACTTGAACAGGAGTGATGGGGGTGGGAGGAAGAGGAATGCTGATGAGAGAGAAATCAGAGAGAAGATACGTATCTCAGGGAAGGGCTTGTTTGCAGTCATAAATTTATGGGTAGAACACCAAAGGTATTTGGTTACACTCACAGAGTTTAATTGTGGCAGACTTTCCCTTAGGCATCTGTTACATCCTCCACATAGCAAGGGGCACGGAGCAGGCCACTTTACAAATACATTTTGACTTCAGTAATTGGATTCTTTTAGTTGGCTTGTAGTAAGGCAGATGAAGCTAGGTTGAACATTACCTTAAATGTAAACCATATGCTTTAGTAATAGTAAATGAGAATGGGCAGGGAGTATTTAAAATATTTATGGGAGTAAATGATTTTTAAGTGCTCTCAGGAGTTTGCAAAACATGCATTTAGAACTAAACAATTGAGATGCTAATTCAAAATAGTTTCCAGTCATTTATTACAAAAGGTTCTCTAGAGTCTTTTATTGAACAACCCCTTGAACTTGGTTGAGTATATTAAAAGTGACAGTTTCTTTGAAATTTTCAGTATGCACCTGCTAGCCTTAAAAGGAGAGTTCTTTTATATGAATAAAAATATTCAAGCGTTTTAACTGATAGCCCAAGTGTTATTCTAAAGACTAAATGTACTCTACAAGTATTTGTCCATGTAGAAGAACTGGTACGTTAAAGATCATTTTCTGAATCTCAGTGGCACTTGTAAGTTAGATCAAAACAGTGTAATCCATTGTCTCATAGGAGTCTCAAGGACTAAAATAAAAACCAAAGGGAGGTACAAATTACCCAAACATAAACTAACTCTGCCATCAAGCCGATTACGCCTTATAGCGACCCTGTAGGACAGAGTAGAACTGTCCCATAGAGTTTCCAAGGAGCACCTGGCGGATTCGAACTGCCAACCCTTTGGTTAGCAGCCATAGCTCTTAACCAAATTCACTTCATTTGTTGAAGAAATATTTATTGAATTCATATTGTGTGTCAAGCTGTAGGTGCTTGGGATAGAGAAGTCTGTCAGGAGAACCAGTCCACCTAGATTTCTAGCCAGAAACCCAGGCATCACTCTAGTCCCACGGTTCCTAAGTGTGTTTCCCAGACCGCAACATCAGCATCACCTGGGAACTTGGTAGCACTCAGCAATCTGATGTTTTAAAAAGCACTCCTCATGATACCAGTGCAGGATAGAGGTTGAGAAACACCACTCTAATAGATGTTCTTAACTTGAGCTTCCATGGAAAGAGCTCTATTTTTGATATTATTAGTCTCCTTTTAATTCTGTGTATTTTATGCATTTAAAAGCATTTTGAGAAGGATATAGGCCTCAGTATACTACAAAAATTTTCTATGGCACAGAAATAATTAAGAATCCTTGTTGGCCTACATTTGTTCCTTTTTTCTACTTCCTTCTCCATCTTCTTATCCAGTGGGTCCCAAATCCTGTGGATTCTACCATTGGGGTATCTCTCAAATTTGCCTTTTTTCTCCACCATCAATATTATTAATTTTGCCCAACCACTCTTCTCCTTTTTAATCTATTGGAATCACAGCCTGGGTGTTCTGGCTATCAGGAGGCTCACGACCTCCCCAACTCATCCTCCACACTGCAGCCAAAGGGACCATTCTTAGGTATTTGTCTTGATCATCTAGTGCTGCTATAACAGAAATACCACAAGTGGATGGCTTTAAGAAAGAGAAGTCTATTCTCTCATAGTCCATTAGGCTCGAAGTCCAAATTCAGGGTGCTGGCTCCAGGAGAAAGCTTTCCCTCTGTGTCGGCTCCTTGTGATGCATCAGTCTTCCCTTGGTCTGGGAGCATTTCAGCGCACGAACCTCAGGTCTAAATGACGCGTTCTGCCCCCAGCACTGCTTTCTTGGTGGTATGAGGTCCCCTTGTCTTTCTGCTTACTTCTCTCTTCTATATCTCAAAAGGATTTGGCTTAGGATACTATCTGATTGTGTAGACCTCATTAATATAACTGCTAATCTATCTCATTAACATCATAGTGATAGGATTTACAGCACATAGGGAAATCACATCAGATAACAAAATGGTAGACAGTCATACATAATGGGAATCATGACCTAGTCAAGTTGACAGATATTTATGGGGGACACAGTTCAGTCCATGACAGAATTGATTATTGAACTCCTTAAAATCATTAAGTAATTGATGACATGGGATCAAGTCCAAATTCTTTAGCATGGTTTGCAAAGTGTTTTCATGATTGGATCTAGTTGTCTTCTCCAGGATCACCCCTTATGCTTTTCGACACACTCCCTGCACTTC
The DNA here is from genome assembly GCF_030014295.1 of Loxodonta africana. Classification (NCBI taxonomy): domain Eukaryota; kingdom Metazoa; phylum Chordata; class Mammalia; order Proboscidea; family Elephantidae; genus Loxodonta; species Loxodonta africana. The sequence goes on from NC_087349.1 coordinate 37,326,033, forward strand.
AGCCTTACCCCACCCAGTGCCGTCGAGTCAATTCCGACTCATAGTGACCTACAGGACAGAGTAGAACTGCCCCATAGAGTTTCTAAGGAGCGCCTGGCGGATTTGAACTGCCAACCCTTTGATTAGCCTTAGCAGAAGTTATTCCAGGGTTCCTTGAATGTATCATGGAACCTCTGAGCCTTTACCCTGGCAGTTCCCTCCACTTGGAGTGGACTTCCTTTTCTTCATTGCCTGGTGAACTTCCGTTCATGCTTAAGGTCGGTACAAGGTGTCCCTAAGATCCCAGGCAAAGTTAGGGGCTCAGTTCTCTGAGCTGTCAGAGATTCCTTTGCATACTTCTCCTCCAAGTGATCATTCCAAAAATTATTGGGCCACAGGCTTTAAAAAAATTGGTACCAAATGAAGACCTTTCAAGCAGATAACTCAGGTGTGTAGTTGTTATAAAAACCAAACCCAAACCGACTGCCGTCGAGTTGATTCCGACTCACAGCATCCCGATGGAACAGAGTAGAACTGCCCCGTGGAGTTTCCAAGGAGCGCCTGGCAGATTCGAACTGCTGACCTCTTGGTTAGCAGCCATAGCACTTAACCACTACACCATCAGGGTTTCTGTAGTTGTTTAGGAGGGTGCTTATTCACCCTTGAAATGCTCATACCTCTGAAGAGCAAGCCAACATCTGGGGTAGAACCTGGCCGAGAGTATGTCATCATTCAGGGCAGGAAAGAGAAGATGCCTCCAATGGCAGCCACAAGGAGGATGTCAGATGAGCACCCGGTAATTACTCTCTTTGCTTAGTTGCGAGGCTGCTGGGGGCCAAACACCTTGAGATACTGTGGTTTGAGCTCTTGTCCCACTACAGTGAGCTGCTCTCAAATGACAGGAAACAAAGATGCCTAGGGCTCAACCATGGAGAATAAATTTTAAAAAATCTTTGTTCCTCTCCTACTCCCATATAAGTCATATATACCCATTATCAAAATTTAGGAAGATAGTAGAAAAGTATAAAGGAAGAAAAAAATCGCATGTTTTCTGTCTCCTAAATGAAAATGGCTATTCATATTTGTGTGTGTGTTTTTTGGTAGTTTTTTCTGTGTTTATTTAAAAATATTTTTACCATACTATGTAAAATTTTATAATCTTACTTTTTTATTATACTGTAAGCTTTTCTCATTATAAACTCTTAATACATGTTCTAATGGCTCCATGATACTCCATTGAATGAATGGGCCTTTGCTTACTTATATAATTACAATATTGTTGAATGTTAAGGTGGTTGTCTATTTTCTTTGTAAATAAAACTACAGTGACTACCTTGATGAATAATTTTTTTTTTGTATGTGTATAGACTTAAAAATCCCTATAGCCATGTATGGAAACCCTGGTGTCATAGTGGTTAAGTGCTACAGCTGCTATCCAAAAGGTCAGCAGTTCGAATCCACCAGGTTCTCCGTGGAAACTCTATGGGGCAGTTCTACTCTGCTCTGTAGGGTCACTATGATTTGGAATCGACTTGATGGCAGCGGGTTTGGGGTTTTTTTTTTTTTTTATAGCCATTATTAGACATGATTAAGGATGTCAGTCATCGCTCTTGAATTAAACCTATTGTACAACCAATCCAACTTTTTCTGAGCATTAGAATAGTGCTGAGCTGTAAACACCTTACATAGAAAACAAAGAGTCTCTAAATCTGCTACTTCTGAAGGTTATGTCACATGCAGTAACATTTAAACAATTTTATGTGATTTTTATAGTCTCTATTATAGAATGTGAAGCTTTGTGAGATAAGAGAAGAGCATGCTTTAACTTTCTGGCTCATTAATAAAGTACAGTTGTAACTAACTAAATATAAAAAAGTGAATATGGTTTATAATTCTTTGATGCTATAAAAAATTTTTACCAAAACGAAGTCTAGATGTGATTTTTTTTTTCCTCGTCTTTTTATTACCTTATTCTAAGAAATTCAGACATTTTTATAAATTGTTCATGAAATTGTATTGCATGATTTCCTGGTAATTTATAAGTGTTCTGTTTTTGTGGGTTGAGAGGGGTTAGGGAGAATGGAGGGGAAGTGCTGATGTTTTACAGGGTGTCTTATGTTCTAACCACAGTGTGAGAGAGGCCACTTTCTCCCAACTATCCTGAGAGGTTGGTATTGAGACCCTCATTATAGAGATGAAGCTGAGACTCAGTAGAGTGAAATTTCAGGTTTATGCAACTTGTACAGCCCATGTACTTTCTGTCACATTGGGTACATTGGACACCGGCAGATTATCTACTAGGAAAGGTAAGCACAGTGCTTACCTTGCTTACCAGATCATCTCTAGTAAACAGTTACACATTTTTTCAACACATCAAAGAGTCTGCTTCTAAGTATGGCTGGCATCTGTCTCTCTGCCAACCCCACAGCACCTTCCAACAGAATCAAAGCCTCTCTTTAAATTTATAGACCCAGAGAAGGTGAATGATCCTGTAAGCAAGGTAAGCACAGGCCTGCTTGTGCTTACTTACTAATGTGTAGTGAACAGATTGAAAGATGCGGTGAAATTCACGTGAAATTGTTCACTATACATGATCTGGTAAGCAAGGGAAGCAGTGTGCTTCCCTTGCTTATTGGATAATCCACCCCTGACTTTGGGGTATATGAGCCCGGTGAAAAATCCCATGATTCCCGTGTGGAATGATGTTCTTTATCTAGAGCCGTACTGTCCTTTATGGCTCTTTAATTTATATTTAAGTTGTTTACTGTTAAATAAAATGAAAAATTCTGTTTCTCTGCTACACAAGCCAGATTTCAAGTGTTCAGTAGTCCCATGTGGGTAGTGGCTACCATATTGACTAGTACAAGTATAAAGCACTTCCATTATCGTGGAAAGTTCTGTAGCACAGCGCTGGTCTGGAGGCTGCCTCTGGAAAACTCTGCATAGGCTGCTATCCATATTTTTATTAGCAGAATCACCAATAAGCCTGCACTGACTTGAGAGCCTGACTTATACTCACTCTTAGCCACTCATGTACTCACATATGTTTTCAACCTCTGGGATCCTCACCGTCCACAGTCTAGGGCCTCCTGGCTGAGGGAAGGAGGAGACTTATATAACCCACTGGTTGGCAGCTGCACCATAACCATAATAATAGTTTATATGGAGTATCACCCAAAGAACATATTTTTTGAAAAGATCAGACCACGAGAAGAGTAGCTATTTCTATTTCTTTGCTTGATCAATGCCATACTGTATTTCATAGGTAAAAATTATTCTTTTGTATTTGTTTAATGTTTACTCAGCCAAAAACCAAAAACCAAACCCACTGCCATTGAGTCGATTCTGACTCATAATGACCCCATAGGGTTTCCAAGGCTGTAAATCTCTACTGAAGCAGACTGCCACCGTGGACCTGCTGGTGGTTTTGAACCAATGACCGTTCTGTTAGCAGGGCTCCTTGTTTACTCAGCAGATGGCCTTAATTCAGTTGGGAAAGAATAAACCAAAATGAGGAGGAATTAGTGAGGACGGAAATTCAGGGTATACCCTGCAGAATTTTGAACATATTAAATTAATCCTTAGTATTTTTCTCACTTTCTTATATTTTTTTCATTGTGAAATGGCTCAGGACTGGGCAGTATTTCATTCTGTTTTGCATAGAGTCGCTATGAGTTGGAACCGACTCGATGGCACCTAACAACAACAACATTTTTCTCAAGAAGTTTTTACGATATGAGGAATAGACTTAAAAAAATTATTTTAATTTTTTGGTGAAAATATACACAGCAGACCATACATTCATTCATCAGTTTCTTCACGTACAATTTAATAACATTGGTAACATTCTTTAAATTGTATCTGCATTCTTGCTATCGCTACCCATATTGTTTTACCAGCATTGGCTTAGACTTATTACCCCCTAAGAAATTTGGAAGACAGCTATCTCGCCAACCAACTGGAAGAGATCCACATTCATACCCATTCCAAAGAAAGGTGATCCAATGGAATGTGGGAATTATTGAGCAATATGATTAGTATCACACACAAGTAAAATTATGCCGAAGATAATTAAAAAGTGGTTCAGCAGTACATTGACGGAGAACAGCCAGAAATTCAAGCTGGATTCAGAAGATGACGTGGAATAAGGGCTATATCACTGCTGAAGTCAGATGGATCTTGGCTGAAGGTAGGGAATACCAAAAAGATATTTACCTGTGTTTTATTGACTAGGCAAAGGCATTCCATTGTGTGGATCATAACAAATTATGGATAACATTGCAAAGAATGGGAATTCCAGAACACTTAATTATGCTCGTGCGAAACCTGTAGTTAGACCAAGAGACAGTCATTTGAACAGAACAAGGGGATACTAAAAAAAAAAAAAAAAATTTTTTTTTTTTTTTTTTACTACGTGGTTTAAAATCAGGAAAGGTGTGTGTGAGCGTTGCGTCCTTTCACCATACTGATTCAGTCTGTATGGTGAGCATATAATCCAAGATGCTGGACTCTATGAAGAAGAACGGGCATGATTGGAGGAAGACTCATTAACAGCTTGTGTTATGCAGATGACACAACTTTCCTTGCTGAAGGTGAAGAGGACTTAAGCACTTACTCATGAAGATCAAATATCAAAGCCTTCAGTATGGATTGCAGCTATACCAATAAGCAACATCATGATAAACAGAGACAATATTGAAGTTGTCAAGGGTTTACATTTTACTTGGACCCACAGTCAACGCCCATGGAAGCAGCAGTCAGGATATCAAATGCTCATTGCATTGCGCAAATCTACTACAAAAGACGTTTTTAAAGTGTTAGAAAACAAAGATGTCACCTCGAAGACTAAGGTGCGCCTGACCCAAGCCATAGTATTTTCAGTTGCCTCATATGCATGTGAAAGCTGGAGAATGAATAAGGAAGACAGAAGAATTGATGCCTTTGAATGATGGTGTTGGCAAAGAATATTGAATATGCTATGGACTGCCAGAAGAACAAATAAATCTGTCTTGGAAGAAGTACAGCCAGAATGTTCATTAGAAGAGAGGATAATGAGACTTCATCTTGTTTACTTTGGATATATTATCAGGAGTGACTACTCCCTGAGGGCATCATACTTGGTAAAGTAGAGGGTCAGCAAAAAAGAGGAAAACCCTCAAAGAGATGGATTGACATGCTGACTGTAACAGTGGGCTCAAACATAGCAACAATTGTGAGGATGGTGCAGGACCGGCAGTGTTTCATTCTTTTGTGCACGGGGTCTCTATGAATCAGAAGCGACTTGACGGCACCTAACAACAACCACACCTCCTAAACTTCTCATCTATGCTTTAGTGTTAAAAACCAAAAAACCCATTGCCGTCGAGTTGAATTCTGACTCAGAGTGGCCCTATAGGACAGAGTAGAATTGCCCCATGGAGTTTCCAAGGCTATAATCTTTATGGAAGCAGACTACCCCATCTTTCCCCCATGGAGCAACTAGTGGGTTTGATCCGCCAACCTTTCAGTTAGCACTGAGCATTTAACCACTCTGCCACCAGGTCTCCTTACTTTAGAGTCCCCCTGCCACTCACCCCCCCAAAAAAAAACCCACTGCCGTTGAGTCGATTCTGACTCATAGCGACCCTACAAAAACCAAACCAAACCCAGTGCCGTCGAGTCGATTCCGACTCACAGCGACCCTATAAGAAACAGAATAAAACTGCCCCATAGGGTTTCCAAGACTGTAAATCTTTATTGAAGCAGACTGCCACGTCTTTCTCCTGTGGAGCAGCTGGTGGGTTCGAACCACTGATCTTTTGGTTAGCTGCTGAGTGCTTTAATCACTTTGTCTCCAAGGCTCCCTTGCTCTAGAGTTTTACTGCTTCCAGCTTATTTCATATAGATAATTTTTTAAAAGCGCAAAATGCTCTAGTGGAGCATTCTTTGCTAATTTAGCTAAACGGTAGCTTAGTTTAAGGATGACTTCAGGATAATTTTGGTTCATGGTTTGAATATTTTCTCAGAGCCATAGATTTGGAGGTTCCTCCAGCCTCAATAGGTCCAGTAAGTCTGGATTCTGTAAGAATTTGAAATTCTGTTCTGCATTTTTTCAGGGAATAGGCTTTTAAAAGGTTTTTTTTTTTGGGGGGGGTGCATAAAAGGAGTTTTAACCTACTGTTTATGTATTTTATTTTATTTTTTTTGGCATTTAAAAGTGGTTTGAGGAAAAAGGGGTCATTTTAGCAAGTGAGACAGGGTCAGATAAAAGAAAAAGCACTTTCTATTGATCTTTAAGAAGCCATGTGACCTCTCTGAGCATTATCAGTTTCTTTATCAGCTTCTTCATCAATCAGAATAATAGATTTGCCTTGCTTGTCAGAGCTGCTGGAGACTCAAATGAAATAATGCATAATAATTGTTCTTAGCTGTTGTTAATTGATTTCAACTCATAGTGACCCCATGTGACAGAGTAGAACTGCCCCATAGAGTTTTCTAGGCTGTAATCTTTATGGGAGCAGATGGCCAGATCTTTCTCCCTCAGAGCCACTGGGCAGGTTCTAATGGCTAGGCTTTCGGTTAGTAGCTGAGTGGTTAACTGTTGTGCCACCAGGGCTCCTTATGTGTATGGTAGAGCTTGGAAAACTTCCAATCCTGTGTAAATGTAAACACGGTCCCATTTTATCGATCTTCCCTTTTCTGTAACTATTTGAGATCTGAAGAACAGCATGGAGTTTCGTCAGGTCCAACTCTTTTTAAGTGTACTCCCTGCTCTGCGGGTCTTTATCCAGTACCCAAGTGCTGTGAAGGGCCTTGTCCTTAATACAAGGTTAGTAGTGATATGATTGACATGATGAAAAATACTTTGTTTGGCCAAGAGGAGCACTGATGCCATGGGCTGCATGAGCTGTCATCCCTTTATGAACTCATTCACCCAGAGCCAATATTCCTGAGAGATGAGAGAGTCTTTATCTCACGGAGGAATAAATACCAGTCTCCGTCTCAGCAGATCATTCGCATAGAACAGTTGTCTTGAAATACAGTAGACAGTACTCTATGTATCAGCTGCTATCTTTATTCATGAAAGGGGGAGGTTGTCTAATGCTTTTAGTAGTTAAGCCTAGAAGGTCCTTGTGGCAAATGTAGAACATCATTGTAGAATTTCACATTAATCTGTAATCCAGAAAGCAGGTACAAAGAAAAAGGCAGTGTTGTTCAAACAATATCTAAGAAGCACAGAGATGTTATTCTTATCTGCCAAAGCCACAGTCTCTTCATTAGTGGTTATTGTGATTTCCAAACCTATAATTTCTTCAAGTATTGCGTTATTTAAAGTATCAACTTCAAGTATCTTACTCTTGATGCCTTAAAAACAAAATCACAGATTTGTATCAGTACATAATTCTGACAGAAAGTTAGTCATCAGTAGTCCATTTTTATTGTTATTAGCTTTCATCCTGGAGGCTGATGCTGTGGAAATCAGTCCTCCAAGATACCTGGTATGGAACCTTGTACACCTTGCTTGCTCATTCAGTAATTCGGCATGGTAGAAATTGGAGGATAGTCTCTTCATTTCCAGAGGATTATGTGTTCTACGCGCCCCACATTCTATATTGAAACTGGAAATTTCCCTGTTAAAATAATGGTTTAAGAATGGGTTGGTTCTTGGACTGGTCCACCAAACTAAATTAACCCATAACATGGCTGGACTGATGGAGAAGCATAGGAGCTAGGGTCTGAAGATGCTCTCGAAGTCTGACTTAGAGCTCAGTTTTACATAGCTAATAACTTAAGTTGGTAAGTTGGGAACTGCCTACTCATTTTAAAAATACAAATCTCAAATAATTATTGTATCTGTTAAATTTTAAGCGATTCCTGACTTCTCGGTGTATGAACCTCCTCCCTTCATAGGAACTTTAACCTTACATCTGAAAGGAATCAAAATTTAGCAACTGATGGAAGATGGGCTAAATTTAATTGTCTCCTTATTTGCCAAAGCTTTGCTGACTTTGAAAAATGTACACTATAGTTTTTAGGTTTTTTTTTTTTCTATCAAATGTAATTTTAAAATGGTCATGTTTTATTAAATTACACTGCTTTTTCTTTGTTGTAAAGAAGATTACTTAAAAACTCAACAATTCAGTACATAGTGGTGGTAACAAAGATATAAGTCTTTCTAAGAATTTATTGTGCTTGTTATACTACATCCTGCAAAGGTAAATACTATTTATTATAAAACAATAAAGCACAAGGGCTAAAAGTGGTGGTAGAAACAGTTAATGTACTCAGCTGTTAACCAAAAGGTTGCAGGTTTGCGTCCACCCAGAGGTGCCTTGGAAGAAAGGCCTGGCAATCTACTTTGAAAAATCAGCCATTGAAAACCCTATGGAGCATAGTTCTACTCTGACACACATGGGGTCAGCATGAGTTGTAACCTATTCAACAACAACCAGTGGCTATAAGGACTACGTTATAGTATTTCCCACCTGTCATTCCAAACCCAGTAGGATTTAAATTACCATCAAAAGTGACATTTGTACCCTATGCTATTAAACTAAACCAGATCAGTTGCTGTCAAGTTAATGCAAAAACATTTTGACCCCACGTATGCAGAATAAAACTGTACTCCATAGGGTTTTCAAGGCTGTGACCTTTCAGAAGCAGATCACCAGGCCTTTCTTCCAAGGTGCCTCTGGGTGGATTCAAACGGCGAACCTTTCAGTGAGTAGTCTAATGCTTAACCATTTGCTCCACCTGTATTTGTAACATGTTTTTGAAATGGTTAAACATGAAAATAGGTTTAGGCCCTAATTACATCATAGGCATTTTATACATTTATCCTCATCGGACCTTAATTTGAAGAAACGTTTGTGCTTTTATATTTTACTACTTCCTATGTATCCTTTAGTGCGTATAAACTTTAGATATATTGTTAAGAACCAGTCTTTGGTGTATTTTGAATGGTGGATGAGTTTGTGATTTAAAATCTGTGGTGGAGACATTAGCACTGCAGATACCCCATTTGTTCATTTTTACTTGAATCGAGGAAACAGAGCCTTCTCAATACTGCAAGCTTAGAATTGCTGACGTAGTACCCTCCTCGTGGACTCTAGAGCTTGTACCCAATCACGCCAGAGAGTTTTATCTTTAGGACGAGTGCTGTGTGACATGTGAGGCCCAATTATCACCACCGTGACTTCTTCATTTGGTGGAAAATCTGTAGTAAATCAAGAATTTTAAGTCTATTCATTTATATTGGAATCCTCAGAAGCCAGCTGTGCTGAAACTATTTATTGCTTGTATTTATAAAAGAATTTGTTAAATGCTAATACTCTTTGTCATGGAATGGTCTTATTGTCCATTTTCTGAGCTTATTTATATAGTAAATGAAGGAGTTGTCTTCCTCTTTTTTTTCTCCCAAATTAAAGTTGAGAATAGACCTTTATATAAATATTATTTTATGAGTAGAGCAATTGAGAAAACAGCATTCATGGCTCGTTTGTATATGTCGTTTATTGGGTTTTTTTTTTTAGTTTTTTTCCTTTGCCCAAATTCAAGTAAGCATCAGGTTATTTACATTTTATTAAGCTGCAGCGAGTTTGTAAAAATCATTGTTAGCAGTTTGGTGCTGTGATTAAAGATAAAAGAAAAAAAGAACCGAACCCACAGCTGTAAAGTCAATTCTGACTTGTAGCGACCTCGTAGGGTTTCCAAGGCTGTAAATCTCTATGGAAGCAGATTACCACGTCTTTCTCTTGTGGAGCTGCTGATAGTTTTGAACTGCCGACCTTTTGGTTAGCAGTTGAGCGCTTTAACCATTGCTTCACCAGGGCTCCTTGTATTAAAGATACGTGGATCTATATGTTCACGTATCTTGATTAAAGGTACATGGATCTCTATTCTGCATTTGTATGTGACTGCTGGTCCTCTCCATCAGGCTGAATCGAAAGCTGGACACAAGTTTTTTTCTGATGATCAAATTTGCGTAGGTAGTTAGATCGTGGAAACTTCCTCTTCGCATCTCTGTTTCTTGCTGATCTTTTCTAATTATTGGAAAAAAGATACTCATTTGATAGAAACAAAAAAAGAAACGAGCTTGTTATAAAATCATTATGGATGGATTGCGTGGATTCAGAGATCCACGATAACAGAATTTCATGTTTGCTGGATAGATCTATCCTCAGCATCAAAATGGGAATTGGGAAAGGACCCACCACGAGAGTGGATGACTCAGATGCAGATTGGTGAGGAGCTCCAGACTTGGTGATGTCCCTCCCTTCACAATGAATTAAAAATTAAATGCTTCCTCTGCAACTGTGTTTCTTACCTTGGTTGTGTGACCTTCGCTGTATGTATGTATGCTGTTGAGTCACTCCTCTTTTAATACTAATACAATAATAATATCTACTATATTTTGAGTTTTAACCTTTTTGCTAGGTGCTGTGTGAAGGACCTAACATGCATTATTTTATTCAACTACTACAACCCAACCAGGTAGTATTATCATTGCCATAATACACGTGAGGAAACTGAGGCTTCAAGAGGCTCATGTAGCTACCGAGTGTGGGTCTCTCACTGGGGTTTGTATGCCAAAGCTCCAGGCTTTAACCACCAAACTGTCCTAGCTACAGGTATAAATCTTTCTTGCTGTAAAACTGCTTCAGAGAAGAGTATTACATCATCTTTCCAAGGAACTGGCTCCAGGGTATAATAAAAGTATATAGAATTAAGTTATTCCCCCCGATAGTTCAAAGTCATTTACTTTATGTCCACTGCACTTAGTGGTGATGAGGAAGTCCGCTCCTCACCTACCCACCATTTAATAACTCAAGGGGACTGATCCTGAAGAGTAGGGGCCTATTGCTTAAACAAACAACCCTTCCCAAGTCATTCAGCATCCTATCTGGCTGGGGCCAAGCAGTGACTTGTAATTAAGTTGTGGAGATGCTGTTGGTCTTGCTAACGTTTTAGAAGAAAGTGGCTAGGAAATGGCTTCTGCATATGTGGAAGCCCTGAGAAGGGACTGTGGTCACACAGTGGGATTTTGAAAGTCTTGGGAAGGTTCAGGATGGTGTTTGTTTGTTAAATGACCTTGGTGCTCTGAGCCGTGATGAGTGCTGGCATGGAGGACTTGGAGCTCTATTAATAATTGTGGGAGAAAGGGTTGAGCAATAGGTGAGCTGAGCATGTGTTGGAAGAGGCATGTTGGGGAAGATCTCTGAGTGGGAACTGGGATGCCGAACAGTCAGACTTCAAGGGGTGTTGACTTGCTGTTGAAATGTGGACTTTGCTTCTGTAGTTAATGGAAATAACGCAGTCCTGGACTTGATGTGGAGGTAAAGATAGGCAAGGTTACCTCCAAGGGTGAGGCTCTGAGACTGAGAGCCAGCGGACTCAGAGTGTGGAACTGAGTGTCAACAGAGAATTCTTGAAATTAGGATAATTGAGTAACTTGAGGCTGCATACTCAAAATTATTTAATCTTTGGGTGATTTGTACCCTGATAGTTCTGCGGACTGTAATAAAACGTTGGGCATTTAACAGTAGTTGCTGCACTGCATTGGACACTTTGGGAGATGCAAAAAGTTAGAAAGATAGTGCTAGGGTCTTTGGAGGAGAAATTCCTCAGGCAGGGTAGTATTTAAAAGCATGAGATTTGAAGTCAGACCTAGGTTCTCTTTCAAAATGACACTCTTACTAGTTTTGTTTTTTAGGCAAGTTAACTTCTCTTGTTAGCTGCTATCGAGTTGGCCCCTGACTCATGGTGAACCATGAACAATGGAACAAAATGCTACCCGGTCCTGTGCCATCCCCATGATCGGTTGTGATCAGATAAATGTTCCTTTGTAATTCATAAGGTTGTTATTGGCTCATTTTTGGAAGTAGATCAGCAAGCCTTTCTTCCTGTTCCATCTTAGTTTGATAGGTCTGCTGAACCCTGTTCACCGTCATAGTAATATGCAAACCTCCACTGAAAACTGGTGGTGGCTGTGCGTGGGATGCATTGGCTGGGAATCCAACCTGAGTCTCCCTTATGGAGGGCAAGAATTCTACCGCTGAACTGCCAATGCCTACATTTTCTATTCTAAAATGGGGACAATAGTAATATTTCATACAAAGTGCTTTTGAGAGGGTTAGATGGGACAATGTATATGAAGCACTTGATACTGTGCTTAGTAAATGTCAGCAGCTGTTGTCTCTTCATCATAATCACCATCTTCTAAGAATGTGGCATTGAACCTGGCTCAGAAGCCTTCTCTGGGGGCTACCTTTAGGGCCGTGTTTCAGAAGCCTTTGGGTACTTACCAGCCTGTTAATCAGACAAGCATAGGAGGTGGCTTAGCCTGAGAGCTCATTCTTACATCCTGTGTCAGTATTTGTCATCCTTCAAGACATAGTGAGTCCAGAAAGTTGACACATTAGCAGTAATAATACCTTCTAATGAACAATGAAATTTCTTTGCACAGCCAACCTGAACCTCTCTTGCCCATGATAGGATAGTTAGCTTTCTTTTCCTTTGGTGGTCTTATTTTGTATAAAATAAGAATACATTGTATACTTTTAATAGTGCTTTTCTCTCCTCTTTTCTTTTTAGCTCTCTTTATAAGTTGTTTCTTTTCTACAGAGACTTAAAGAAAACCCTATATCCTCATACATGGAGGGGTTATCAGACCCATCTTGGCATGGTAACAGAATAGTTACCACGCCAGCTCTGATCTCTACTCTGAAAGGCCCAATCACTGAAATCATGACCGTCTTGATGTTTTCTCCCATAGAGCTTGCTTATATCAGCCTCTGGCCTGAATGCTTGCACATAGAAATAGTGGCACGTTCAGGTGGGAAGCTGAGAATCTGTAATGACAAGGGATGGCAGCGACACTCTCCCACAGAGCCTGGGTATAGGACTTGCAGCTGCACCATCGCCATACACAGTACTAAATCACGAGTTCCTGTTGAGGGGCATGAAAAATTTCCATGGAGAATCTCCATAATCCACATGCCAAAAAGAGACTGTTAGCAAGTAGCATGTCTTTAAAAAAAAAAAACAAAAGTTCAAATAATCAGGACCAGAGCAAGACAAATCAGTAGAGCACAGTTGAGAACATGGGGCCTGCAGCCAAACTTCTGGGTTGAGTTCAGGCTTGCTGGATTTAGTAGTTGTGTGGCCTTGGGCTAGCCATTCAGCCTTTGTGTGCCTCAATTTCCTCATCTGAAAACGGGGATATTAGCTGCTGTCTCATAGGCTTGTCTTGAAAATTAGCTGTGTTAATGTTTATAGAATGTTTAGAACAACACCAAACACTGTGTGTTTTTAAATAATAAAATACTGGAAATTGGTAATGGGAGTTGATGAGCTGACTAGCTGGCATGCTTCTGCTTAAGTCTAAAATACAGTTAAGCATTGCTTAAATACATTGTCTGATGAGTTCCATGCATGTATAAAAGCTAGGGGCTAATATTTTGAAACTTCATGCAACATTTCATTTATTGAGGATCTTCAACCTAAGCACGGTATTTCACATAGTTATAATAATATGAAATCACTTATATTTTTTACTTGTTTTTTTTTTAAGTCTGAGGCATTCTGCCTCTCTCCACACATTTTAATGTCTCTGAAAATTGTATATGTTTTATAGTCAATAAGTATATTTAATGTACTGTTGTGTCCATACCTCCCCCCCCCAAAAAAAAACAAAAAACAAACCAGCTTTAATTTAATTAGTACTGCAATTTTTTTGATCATGATTGTTTTTGAACAAGGAAATATAGCAATTCGTAAGTCCACACAAACGTGCTTATGTATGGAGTCCCTGGCTGGTATAGAGAGTTAAACGCTGAACTACCAGCTGAAGGGTTGGCAGTTCAAACCCAACCCAGATGTGCTTTGGAAGACAGGCCTAGCAGTCTGCTTCCGAAGGGTCACAGCCTTGCAAACTCTGTGGAGCCATTCTGCGCACCACACATGGGGTTGTCGTGAGACAGAATCCATTTGATGACAGCTAACAACAACAACATCTTCAGGTTGAGAAGTTCCAAGTCAGCGGCTAACAATGAACGGAATGCTTTACCTATCACTGAAGGAAGGAGCAGCGTGGTCAGTGGCCAAAGGCTTCATGCGAGTTCCAGAGAAGCCGACTTCAGGGCTACAGGGACTTCATTGTGTTCACTAAACACAGGAGTTAGTGTTACCCCTTTAGTCCAGCAGTTTGTGTGCCTCCTTATCACTGAATTGAATTTCATACTGGATTTAGCATTGATAGTGAATTCAGAGGCAAATCATTTAAGCAGCCTGAGTCGTTTTAGGATCTGGGAAGAATAACTCTGGCAGGGTTTCTTAAGCAAGGAAATCATAGATAGAATTCCAGGCTCCTTGAACTTGGATGGAAAAAAATTTGTTTTCACTAATCCCAAACTGAAATTTATTATTTTCTTTAATCATACATGTAGGTAACAAATCATGGTAATATTTAGCATTTGGAATTACTGAATTTATGAAATATGCCGCTAGATCCTGTTACTCAATGTGTTAATAAAGAAGCATGCATAAAGGTATATCAGAATTTTGTTTTTTAATATTTTGTTAATTGTATTTCAATAAAATTGCCTTCCTTTATATTCCTATGTATTTTTATTTTATGCTTTTAAAAACACTATTTTTTTTATTGTGCTTTAAGTGAAAGTTTACAGTTCAAGTCAGTTCTCATACAAAAACCCACACACATTGTTATATGACCCTAGTTGCTCACCCTACAATGTGACAGCACACTCTTTCTCTCCACCCTGTATTTCCCATGTCCATTCAACCCGCTCCATCTCCCTCTGCTTTCTCATCTTGCCTCCAGACGGGAGCTGCCCACATAGTCTCATGTGTCTACTTAAGCTAAGAAGCATACCCCTCACCAGTATCATTTTATATCTTATAGTCTAGTGTAATCTTTGAATAGTTGGCTTTGGGAATGGTTTTAGTTTTGGACTAACAGAGAGTCTGGGAGCCATGACCGCTGCGGTTCCTCCAGTCTTAGTCAGACCATTAAGTCTGGTCTTTTTTACTAGAATTTGAAGTCTGCATCCCACTTTTCTCCTGTACCATCAGGGATTCTCTGTTGCGTTCCCTGTCAGGGCAGGCATTGGTGGTAGCCAGGCGCCATCTAGTTCTTCTGGTTTCAGGCTGATGGAGTCTCTGGTTTATGTGGCCCTTTCTTTTTCTTGGGCTCATATTTTCCTTGTGTCTTTGGTGTTCTTCATTCTCCTTTGCTCCAGGTGGGTTGAGACCAATTGATGCATCTCAGATGGCTGCTTGCTAGCTTTTAAGACCCGAGACGCCAGTCACCAAAGTGGGATGCAGAACATTTTCTTAATACACTTTGTTATGCCCGTTTACCTAGATGTCCCCTGAAACCATGGTTCCCGTGCCCCCCCCGCCCCCGCACTCTGTCCCTCGAAGCATTTGGTTGAATTCAGGAAACTTCTTTGCTTTTGGAATAGTCCAATTGTGCTGACTTCCCCTGTATTGTATCTTGTCTTTCCTTTAACCTAAAATAATTCTTGTCTACTATCTAATTAGTGAACATCCCTCTCCCTCCCTCCCCATCAAGGAAAGTTTTCTTCTGTGTTAAAACCTTTTCATGAGTTCTTATAATAGTGGTCTCATACAGTATAAAAATGGTATTCTAAGAAGTGGTCCATATAGGCCTCACCAGATTGCCAAAGGGGCCCAGGGCAAAAAAAGAAAAAAAAAAAAAAATAGCTTTGCTGTTCAGTGGCATTTTGTTCTGTATCAGCCTTGGTTCTCAGCCATTCTTCTTCTATCTTCTTCTCCACCCTGGAGAGCTGCGATGCGGGCTCTAGAAGGTCCACCTTCGACCTGGCCACCATTGTACTGCTGGAGTCTGTCCTCTATTCTTGACTCCAGCAACTAAAGTCCTTTGGCTATTTTTGTCTATAGTTTACATGTCTTAAAGGAGGAGACTTCCTTCAGCTTTTCTATTTCTCAAGTGCAATACTCTCTACACAGACTTCCAATGAAAGATGTTGATTCAGTGACAGTCTCCTGAGAAGCTGGATGCTGTGTGAGCGAGACATAGAAAGTGGAGAACATTAAACCAGGGGAGTGTGGAGGAATGAGAGCCTGTTCCTGTACAGAGGGATGCTGCAAGGCCCGAGGGGAGAGCTGTGGAGGCTGTGAAATGAGATGGGGAAATAGTGAGTAGGGTGGAATAATTAGGAGATGGAGAGGTAATTAAATTGAGGGTTTCCAGCCTACGCCTGACGAAGGCTTCTCTTTATCAAAAAATACTCTTGCTCCTGGGAACTGGGCCTGTGGAGTTAAGGATGGATTCTTCACCCATGTCTTCAGTTATTTGAATTCAGTATGGAGGTTTCATGACTCAGGGTTTTCTGTGAAGGTTCCCCAATCTCCCAGATAACTCCTGTATTTTAGTTAAGGTTGTTGCTAGAGTCTTCTGAGGTGGTCTTACCAGACATAATAGCTTTTGGGGTTCTGAAATTCTTGACTTTTATTTTGCTCTCCTGAAAACAAGGTGACCAGGAAGGCAGGGATCACATCTTGCCAGTCTATTAAGGAAAACCGTGGTAACATCTTCCAGGATGACCAAGCACTAAAGACCTTGGGTTGAAGACTTTAAAACTCCTCCTGGTGTCTACCTTAGAAAAGGCTGATTCCACGGCCTTTCTAGGATAGCATTTAAGGTCCCCCAACCTGCTTTACCAGAACAAAGTAGACAAGCTGTGCGGGCTTGTAGGAAATATCACCTGCCTTTGAGGGTGTTTAGAGATGGTAGTGGGCAAAGGATAAAAACCATTGCAAAAGAAAATATTCGTAGGCAGAATAGCTGCTAACTGCAAGGAGTGTTGACTGTCAAGACAGAGGGCAGTGTTACAGGTAAAGTGAGCCCGGGACAGAATTTAAAGTGATGAGCATAGACTGACATACTATACATCTCTGTATTTAAAAATTAATCCTAGGAAATTTAAAATATTATCTACTGTAGAACCTAGGTTTGGCTTCACTTGAAAGCTCTCAAAACATGCTTTACTTTCCACTTGGAAAAGATAGTTTTAATGGATAGTTGGATTTATGTGGGTTAGATTCTCTAAAAAACCCAATAATTTACTGCAGATATACCTGTGATGTTTCTAATGACAGCCCTGTGTTCAGATTCATTGAGGGTCATCTACACTAGGGACAAGACAGCATATAGAAATGTCATTAAATAAGATATCTGTATTGCCTTCCAAAACTTTTAATAACAGCATCTTATATAACAAAGTGTCATTGGTATTACTAGGGTCCTACTTTAAAAAATAAACGACAGTATATTCACATGTCATTTGTAGATAGATGTGTTTATGAAGTGGTATGAGACTTTTAAGAAAGTCTTTTAAATACTTTAAAAATCATTTTTATTTGCATGACTGGTTTCCTATCATATGCTTTCTTTAGAGAAAACGAATGTTAAGTTTCAGATAATGTTAAGCTTATCTGAATTACCACAAATTCTTAACTATGGAAGCTCGAATTTATGAAGAAATTAGACAGGACTAACCCTGGCAGCGCAGTGGCTGTTAACCAAAAAGGTTGACAGTTTGAATCTACCAGCTGCTCCTTGAAAACCCTATGGGCAGGTCTTTTGTGTCCTACAGGGCCACTATGAGTCAGAATTGACTCAAAGGCAACTTTTTTTTTTTTTTTTTTTTTTAAAGCTATCCATCCAAGCCAATCTAGAACTCTGGCTGTCAAATGTCAGTTCTGCACCAAGGTTCTTGGAGTTACACCAACAACATAGTAGCTTTTGGACCTCTGAAGTTCTTGACTTTTATTTTTGCTGTCCTGAAAACAAGGTGACTAAGAGGGAGGGGATCAAATCTTGCCAGTTTTTTAAGGAAAGCCTTGGTAACATCTTCCAGGATGACCAAACACTGAAGACCTTGGGTTGAAGACTTTAAAACTCCTCCAGGTGCCTGCCTCAGAAAAGGCTGATTCCATAGTTTTACTGGGATAGCATTTAAAAGTCCCCCAAGCTGAGTCCCTCTGTAAAGTCATCTTCGATTCCTGCAATAAGAACTGATCTATGCTGTGTTGTCTGATAAATACTGCCATATGGTGATTTTAGTTGTTGGATCCTTAGATGTATTATATGGGCTTTACAGCTAAGGGGGGCACATTTTATCTTGTTAGAATATTATTTTGGCCAGTGTATTTCTCTCATTTTCTGTATATCACAAAGAAACATTTGCGCACATCGTAATAAAGTATGCATTTTAAGAGAAAATTAGATGACATTGGTTAGATTTATTTTTTGCATACTTGCTTTCACACCATCCACCCCATTTTTTTTTTTTTTTCTTCCTTCCAGATAACTGTGTTGTGACATGGATGCCGTCCATTTGTAAACCTGGACTTCTATCTTGAGAGAAGTCGGATGAACAAAGTATTTGTATGCAAATTGTGTTTTAAAAATCATCCCTAGAGTGTGTGCATGTCTAGTGGAATGCATAGCTTACTAGAGAAAGGATGATATTAGGTGAGCCTGAAGGAAGCATAAAAATCCTGCCTAATGATCCTGTTAGGTTTTTATTCAGATTAACTGTTAATAAGCGAGGAATGGAATTCCATCTGGAATTTCTCATAGTCTGAATAGCCAGCATTGGCACTATAAACTGGGAAGACTTCTGTTGCATCTCTCTGAATATAACATTGCAATATTGTAAGCCCTAAGGCCCTTTTCCTGAGTAACATATGCTTGCATGTGGCTCCGTTTGATGTGAGCCAAAGCAAAGCACTCTTAAGTCAAGTAGGGGAGCTTGTGTGAGTGTGAGAGAGTTTAAGAGAGATTTTAGGGTCAAGAGTAATGAGACATGGCCAGTTAAAGCAAACCATTGCTTAGGGATATGGTTCACTGATCTCAGCCTCACTCTGAACACTTGCATTTATACATATCCTCATTTTTTTTTTTCTCAGTGAGAAGGGAAATAGTCTTTGTTTCACACTCAGCCTTCCTTTCTGCACTGCTCTCCTGCTTCTATTTGCCCCTTCTCTCTGCATCTAGTACCTTTATATCTGGCCAGGGTGTCCAGTCCCTGCCTTGGGACCATGTTTGCTTTTGTCATCACATAGGGAGCTGCTCTTGAAGAGGCAGAAGAAAAATTCTAACTTTATAGCTTGCGAAGTGTAGCACTTTTTTTTTTTTTTTTAGCAAGCAGGAGGTGTTTCATAATGAGGTGGGAAAAAAATCTCTAATGATGAAATCCAGGCATAGGGGAAAGGAGGTAGTTTGGGGCTGGGATCCTGTGTTTCACACCTCTCTGCTTGCTTTGTCCCGATAGTCTCGATAGGTTCCTTGACGTTCCCAAGCATCCCAAGGAGAGTGAGCTTACTGCAGTGTGCTTTAGAGGTATGACATTTCAGTGTAAGGCGTGACTACAGGATACCTCTGCTGGCAAGACAGGTGGTTGCAAAGCCACCAGTGTGTTTTCTCAGCTGTGCCAGAAATCTGGTCAAGTGAGTATTAGAATATTAGCTTTGGCCTCTTAGCACTGAACTGCAAAACTCTGTCACCCACTGCCCTGGCTGCTTGCTGACTTGGCTTCCTGGAAAGACCCTGGTGCTTCTAGATCTGACTCAGGCTGCAGCTGTGAGCTGAGCACTTGATGCCGTCCACATGGGCAAATGCGGAAAATGCCAAAAGCCCTGGCAATTTTTAGTGTAGCCTTTGGATCCTCACTGAGCCATATGGTGCTAAAATGTCAGACTGCTCCTGAGTGTGGACCGTGATGAAGGAGGCTGGATACAGAAATACGCTGCATCCGCTGAGACTGTTTATTCCCAAGCTACTGGGTTATCGCTTTGTTACTTTAAGCAGCGTTTATTGAGTAGTGTTTAGTTGATGCTGAGCTACGAAAAAAGACAGCAAAATCACCAGATGCTTCTTGTTGGCAAGGATTGTTATCTCCCAGCGTCCATGTATCTTGCACATAATAAACTGTCAGTAGAGAATGGTGCAATGAATGAATGATTTACAAATGGAACTTAATGGGAGGAAACTGTCTTAGGAATTGAAGGAAGATGAGGAGACTGAGGCCCACTGTTCTTAGATTGTGGTTGGCAGAGGTGTTGCTAGAAGCCAAACCTCATCCTCCTTTCCAGCTCAACCTCTTTCTACTGTATCCCAGCAATTGGACTTGCTGATGGATTGACATAATGCTTTCAGAAGTTTATAGTCTGTTAGGCTGAGGAAACATAGCAGGGACTTAGAGATGATTCCAGTCTAAACACACACAAGCGCTAAGTGATTGAGGCCAAAGGGAATGTATAAGACCAAAGGGAGAGGGGAGGAGATGGGTGATGTGGTTCAGATGAGGTTAGCCCTGGCAGGCTTCCTAGAGGAGATGGCGGGGGTTGGGCTTGGACCATGTAGTTCTTCTTAGTCCCACTCAGTAGGCCTTTACATAGATAAAATTTTTCTTGTAGCAAAGGGTCTCTGACTTGTTGGAAAGAATAGGAAGAAAAAGTTGATGTTTGAATTCAAAGAAAAATTTTTTTTTGCCTCCAAAGTTCAGTGGGTCTCAGACTTTTATACGTGCCCCTAAACTAAACCAAATCAAACCCATTGCTATTCAGTTGATTCTGACTCTTAGCGACCCTATAGGACAGAGTAGAACTACCCCATAGAGTTTCCAAGGAGCACCGGGTGGATTTGAACTGCCGACCTTTCGGTTAGCAGCTGTAGCTCTTAAGCATGAGGCCACCAGGGTTTCCTTTGTGCCCCTAAATGCTTAGAATTGAATGGGACAGATACATCAAATTCCATTTAAACCTGTGAAAAAGACGAATGCTTTTCCTGTGTTGGATGGAGAGGTGCTATAGCTTGAGAAACTTTTTGACTGTAAGGGATCATTGTTGTCTTTTCAAATTTAAATAACTTCTTCCTATCCTGGTTTATAAATATTCAAAGAATTGCCTTCACTTTACTTTAACCATACTTGACCATATGGAAGCTCAGCTATTTGAAGCGTTCTAAACAGCCGTGTTCATGTGGCAGTGTTGTGACATTTCTGGGATTGGGTGCTCTGAAGCCAGCCTTTTCCTGTTTCTACTGACTGGGGAAGCCTTGTCTGTGCCTGGGATTTACCACAAAGCTTTGCAATCCTATGAGGAGTTGCTGAGTAGTCTGAAGGAATTGCTCTTAAAAAAAAAAGTTTTAATTTTGAACTAATTTTAGAATTACAGAAAAGTTGCAAAAATAGTACAAAAAGTTCTCCTACTCCTTCACTCATCCTGCTTCCCCCAGTGTTACATCTTACGTACCTATTGCCGTCCAGTTGATCCCAACTCATAGCGACCCCATGTGATAGAGTAGAACTGCCCCCTAGAGTTCCCAGGGCGTAATCTTTATGGAAGCAGACTGCCACATCTTTCTCCTGCTGAGCAGCTGGTAGGTTCAAACCACCACCTTTCAGTTAGCAGCCTAATGCTTAACCACTGTGCCACCAAGTTTCCTTACATTTTATATAACCATAGTGTATCTATTCTAGTTACCTGCTTAGACACCCTCAGAGAAAGCCTCACACCTGTCTGCAAGAAGAGACATTTAAGAATGTCCTTTGCTCCGTTGTTCATAATGCAACCTAGCTGTCTAACAACAAGCATTTGGATAAATACCTTGTGATGTTTTCACATAGTGAAGTGCTATGCAATAGTGAAGATGAATGAATGTCAAGTGGATAATGTTGAGAAAAAAAATCACATTGCAGAGGATATATACCTTATGGTGCCATTTACTTCAAGTTTAAAAGCATGCAGAACATTACTAGGTGCTGTATATACATACTTGTGAAGTAACAGTGTAAACACCTGCACACGCATGTGAACGATTCACACAAAGTTCAGGGTCCTGGTCACTTCTGTACTGTAAAGAACGCATAAGGGCTTTCCTTTGTACTTCTAATGTTTATGTTTTTAAGTTAAGTGGTAGGCAGTCTGGGGTGTATTGTATTATTTTCTAAATGTTGTGATGGATGAAATGTTGCATTTAAAAATAGTAAATAATAATAATAATACGAAAAGACCAGCCCAGTGGAGCCTTTCCTCCGTGCGTTAGTGATTAGGCGTTCCTGAGAGCTTGGTGCACCTTCTAAGGTGAAAGGCCAAGAAGAGAGGTTTCCATTCTTCTCTATGAGTTTAATTTCTTCCATATGAGTGAGACCTTCAGCAGGTCTTAAGTTTTTGTGTTATTGTTTCTGCACCTGTAAAATTTCCATGACTGTCTTTACAAGCCTGTCCTAACATGAAAATAAAGCATTAAGCGCTTTAGTGAAAGGACTCTAGAAAAAGATACATGATTTTGTCAACGTCTCTGTATTCCGCCAGAGTTGACGTCCTGGCTGCTCTACTTAATAGCTGTGTGACCTTGCCCAAGCTATTTAACTTTTCTATCCCACAGTTTCCTCATCTGTAAAGGAAGAGTAATAGTACCTACCACATAAGATTGTTGAGGCCTAATGAGGTAATACATGTAGACCACATAGAGCTTTTTCCTCTCTTTTCCCATCTGGCTCACAGACTCATTTTATTTGATCTCCATGGAGTTGGATCACCAGGAGTTTTATATTTGTATTTGTGGCCCATACTTAAGAATTAGGAGATTTTGCAATTTAAAAAGTGAACTTCTGGCTTCTCTTGAAAAAACTGGAGCATCTAGTGGCACTGGTTTCCCGTTGCAGCCTAGCAATACTGCTGGTCCCTTTAGATGGAAATGTCCCAGTTGAGTGTAGTTGCCAGCACTCCTTCATGTCTCCTGGACACTGAGGCAGCCTGTTCCAGTTGCTGTTTATTATCTAACAGCCGCTCCCTCCAGTGATGTTACCTGCCTAACCCCTGTTAGCATTTGAGTTTGCAATCCCAATTTTAAGAGGTCTGTAGTGATACAAGGAACCCTGGTGGTGCGGTGGTTAGGAGCTTAACTGCTTACCAAAAGGCCAGCAGTTCAAATCCACCAGCCGCTCCTTGGAAACCCTATGGGGCAGTTCTACTCTGTTCTGTAGGGTCCCTATTAGTTGGAATTGACTTGATGGCAACGGGTTTGATTTTGGTTTTGGTAGTGATACAGAGAGGGACATGTATTGTGTATCAGTCAGATTTCTCCAGAGAAACAGAACCAGCAGGAGACATAAACATAAATATACATATACATATATGTAAGGAGCCTCTGAATGGTGTAAAGAGTTAAGTGCCCAATAGCTAGCCAAAAGGTTGGCAATTCAAACCCACCCAGAGGCGTGTCCAAAGACAGGACTGGTGATTTGCCTCTGAAAGGTCACATGCAATTCTACTGCGAACGCATGGGGTCGCCATGAATTGGAATCGACTCGGTGGCAACTGATAACAAAAACATATACATATGTATGTGTATCTATCCTAAGACACATAATCATATAATCTCTCTATAATACACATAATCGTGTGATATAAAAGGATACGTGTGTATATAGAGGGGTGTGTATATATATATATATAAAATATATTTCAAGGAATTGGCTCACACATCTCAACTGTGGGCTGGCAAGTCTGAAATCAGCAGGGCAGGCTGGCTGACTGGAAACTTTTGGCAGAATGATGCTGCAGCACTGAGGCTGAGTTTCTTCAATAAAACCTCACTTTGCTCTTAGGGCATTTCATCTGATTGGATGAGGCTCACCAACATGATTGAGAAGAATCTATTTAAAGTCAGCTGATTGTAGTTGTTAACCACATCTGCAAAATACCTTCACAGCAACACCTAAAGTAATGCTTGATTGAATAAATGGGACTCGACGGAACTGGGTATAATGCTATGAGTCGGAATCTACTCAATGGCAACGGGTTTTATAACCTAGCTAAGTTCATATATTAGTCTGGTGCTTTGTATGTGGCACCTATAAGCTTTTACATGTCCCTTGTTGTAGAGGATGGTGGGATTTAGGAGTATTCAGAGGATTGTAATATATAGAGTTTTGAGAACCTCTGAGCTTTGCAAATAAAGCTCCTCCCATGTGTCTGGTCTGGGATCTAAGAGCAGCACTTTGGTGATTTATGATGCAGGATGTTCTCCAGGTACAGGGTAACAGAGATGCTGGGTTCGGTTGTCCTGGCTGTGCCATTCAGGGTTGGGAATAGTCATGTGTAGACTCTCAGGGGACTTTTGGAGGAAGACAGGGCATTTAGGAAGAAATGGATTTCTTTGCCAGCTCCAGAGCCTTGTGTGAAACAGGTGTATGCTATTCCTGGTCAATGTCAGGTATTGATGTAGGCTCTGAATACCTATCTCCACTGTTAGCCTCATGTGGCTCTGTGCATTGGAAGGTTGCCAACAAGGCTTAAAGGGAATTCTCCCAAAGCCTTCTTTGTTTTTAAGAGATTTGTGCAGAGCTACTCTGGAGAGTGAAAGGCAAGACCAAAAACATCCATCCATGTGTGTTCTCTTTTTTTAAAGTGCCTTAGATAAGCTGATTTGTTTTCCTTACTGTTTAGATTTTTTATTGTTTTGGGGAAAAGAGGACCTGAATAAGCCTTCATTTCTACATGTCTTTGGAGAACTCACTGTAATTTAAAATATTGAATTAAAAAACCCAGCGTGAATATTTGTGTTTTATTTCCATGAAACAGTATACTGGCCAGAAGATCCAAGAAGATTGACCTGTATGTTCTTGTGTCAAACATACTGAACCCCTGAAGACCAAACATGTAGGAGTTGGGCCTGCTGGCTTTGGGTGTGGTCTGGACATTCTACACCAGCGTGGAGGACATCGTGTCATATTAAGCAGATTGAGGACACCATTATTTCTGCATTGCAGAGTTCCCCGTTCAAGGGGGAGAGCATGAACCTTGTATTACTTTGCTTTTTTTTTTTTTTTTTTCTCAACTGACCTTTTACTTCCATCCCTTTCTCATTACCATTCGGAATAGCCCTTGGGCTTTGGGAGAGAAGAGCAGTGAATTTAGACTTGGGAACCATGGTGTCCAACCTTGGCTCTGTTAGTACCTAACTTTGCAGTCTTAGGCAAGTTACTTGGTTCTCTTTTTTTCTTTCCTTTTTTATTATTGTACTTTAGATGAAGGTTTATAGGACAGTCTTAGTCACCTAGTGCTGCTGTAACAGAAATACCACAAGTGGATGGCTTTAACAAAGAGAAATTTGCTTTCTCACGGTCTGGTAGGCCAGAGGTCCAAATTCAGGGTGTCGGCTCCAGGGGAAGGCTTTCTCTCTGTTTGCTCTGGAGGAAGATCGTTGTCATCAGTCTTCCCCTGGATTAGGAGCTTCTTTGCCCAGGAACCCTGTGTCTAAAGGACACACTTTGCTCCAGGCACTGCTTTCTTTGTGGTATGAGGTCCCCAACTCTGCTTGTTTCCCTTTCCTTTTATCTCTTGTAAGATAAAAGGTGGTGGAGGCCATACCCCAGGGAAACTCCATTTACATTGGATCAAGGATGTGACCTGAGCAAGGGTGTTACATCCCACCCTAATCCTCTTTAACCCCAGGCAGAGATTATGATTTATGACCCATAGGAATATCACAGAATGGAGGACAACCACACAGATACTGAAAATCGTGGCCTAGGCAAGTCGACATATATTTTTGAGGGACACAGTTCGATCCGTGACAAGAACAAACTAGCTTCTCATTAAACAGTATGTGTATTGTTTTGTGACATTGTTTACCAAGCCTATGACATGTAAGTACTCTCCCTTCTCAACCTTTGATTCTCTATTAACAGCTTTCCTGTCCCCTCCTGCCCTCTAGTCTTTGCCCCTGGGCTGGTGTGTCCCTTTAGTCTTGTTCTGATTAATGGGTCTGTTTAATCTTTGGCTGAAGGGTGAACCTCGGGAGTGACTTCACTACTGAGCTAAAATGGTGTCCGGGGGCCACATTCACCAAGCTTCTCCAGTCTCTATCAAACCAGTTAAGTCTGGTCTGTTTTTGTTAGTTAGAATTTTCTTCTACATTTTTCTCCAGCTCTGTCCAGGACTCTCTATTGTGATCCCTGTCAGAGCAGTCAGTGGTGGTAGCTGGGCACCATGTAGTTGTACTGGACTCAGACTGGTGGAAGATGTGGTTCATTAGTCCTTTGGGGTAATCTTTCCCTGTGTCTTCAGTTTTCTTCATTCTCTCTTGCTCCTGACTGGGTAAGACCAGTGGAGTATCTTAGATGGCCACTCACAAGCTTTTAAGAACCCAGATGCTACCCCAGATTCTACAAAGTAGAATGTAGAATATTTTCTATAAATGGATCTCTCTCTCTCTCTCTCTTTTTTTTCTTGGACACAAGGTTGTTGAACTGAATGGTAACTAAAATTCTGCTGCTGTTGTTAATTGCCATCCAGTTGACCCTTGACTCTTGGTTACCCTGTGCACAATGGAACAAAATGTTTCCCAGTCCTATATCATCCTTATAGTTGGTTATGGATCCAACCATTGTGATCCACAGGTTATTATTGGCTGGTTTTCTGAAATAGAGCACTGGCCCTTTCTTTCTAGTCTGTCTTAGTCTGGAAGCTCCACTGAAATCTGTTCAGCATCATAGTAACAAGCAAGGCTCCACTGACAGACTGCGCATGAGGTACATTGGCTGGGAATTGAACCTGGGTTTTTTTTTCTCACATGGAGGGGAGAATTCTACCACTGAACCACCTGTGTCCCCAACTAGAAATACTATATTTTACTTCCTTTACAGACTGCATCTTGGGAAAAACTTGGAGTCAGGTGGAGCCTCTCATAATCCCTCGACTCCTCTACCTTTTCTCCAACTAACATCGCTTCATTGTTCAGTCAGACTTGTGGGCTGTCATGTCAACTGCTTTCTTGTCAGTATTTCAGTTCTGTTGTCCTCTCAAACCTCCTACTCCACGATCTCCCTGTTACTCCTCTGCCAGTGACTTTACTCTCCTTTCATCACATCGTTATTGATCTTAGTTGTGTGGCCTTAATTGTATATGTATGTGTGTGTATATTTAGAAAAACTTTTAATTAACACTGTAAATCTGTAAAGCACTTACCATTTTGTCACACCTGGCTACAGAAGTAACAGGCTTCCACTGAATTTGTTAATTTGATACTTTCCCAGTTCCTTCTCGTTTGAGGTTAGATAAAATGAAATTCTGTTCTCACATTTTCCAAGGTTAGACTTAGATCTTGTCCTTTTCCTAAACTTGTCCACATGTTGTCCTTTATTATGTTAAAAAAAAAAAAAAAAAACTCATGATGAAACTGATGCTTAAAACGCCAGCGGATATGCCTGCTGTTGGGATAAATCGTTACCGGATCTAGAGTCCTGTTTTCCTGGGCATACCGCCTTGCTTTTGGGATTAATAATGTTCTTGTTTAAAGGAATAACCCCTTCTTGGGGGTATTTTCTGTGCTTGTTTCTTACAGGGAGGTGGTAGCTTTTTAGTTACTTCACAGGTAGCCAGATTCCATGCCATTAGCAATTGCTTCCTAGGTCCCAGAGGCCCTGATTCTTAATGTGCATAAATTGATTGCAGGGACTGCTGCTGCTGCTGTTGTTGCTACCAGCTTCTTGCAGAAACAGGTAGCTGTCATGTGGCTCCTCCCCTGATCTGGAAGTGTAATGAGCTTTTCTAATCCATTTGCAGTTGAAATCACTCTGGTCCTCTTCTTTTAGGGTATTCTGGCGTTCTGGTGTTCATACTTTGTCCTCATCTGTGTTACATGAATATGTATGTATATATGTGTGTGTGGTTCAGTGGTTAAAGTGCTCAGCTACTAAATGGAAGGTTGGGAGTTCAAACCCACCAGCTACTCTGTGGGAGAAAGATGTGACAGTCAGCTTTCGTAAAGTTAGAGCCTTGGAAACTTTCTGGGGCAGTTCTGCTCTGTCCTATAGGGTCACTGTGAGTTGGAATCAACTCGACGATAATGAGTCATATATACATATTTTACTATATGTATGTATAGGAGCCCTGGTGGTACAATGGTTAAGCCCTCAGCTGCTAACTGAAAGGTTGGTGGTTTGAACCCATCCAGTGGCTCCACAGGAAAAAGACCTGGCAATCTGTTCCTGTAATGATTACAGCTTAGTAAACCCTATGGGACAGTTCTTCCCTGTCACATGGGTTGGCTATGAGTCGAAAATTGACTCCCAGGCACCTAACAACATATATGTATTGTAGAATTTCTCCTGCAAATTCTTTCTTCATCATTCTACTTCAGCTCTACCTAAGAAACTGTAGCCCTGGCATACCACTCTTTATTCATATCAAGTGTAAAGACAGTACAATTGGCATAATAAAATCCATTAAGAAAACATTCTGCATCCCACTTTGGAGAGTGGTGTCTGGGGTCTTAAAAGCTAGCAAGTGGCCATCTAAAATGCATCAATGGGTCTCAACCCACCTGGAGCAACGGAGAATGAAGAACACCAAAGACACAGAGTAATTACAAGCCCAAGAGACAGAAAGGGCCACATGAACCAGAGACTCCATCAGCCTGAGACCAGAAGAACTAGACGGTGTGTGGCTACAGCTGATGACTGCCCTGACAGGGAACACAACAAAGAACCCCTGAGGGAGCAGGAGAGCAGCAGACCCCAAATTCTCGTAAGAAGACCAGACCTAACGATCTGACTGAGACTAGAATGACCCCGGAGTCATGGTCCCCAGACCTTCTGTTAGCCCAAGACAGGAACCATTCCTAAAACTAACTCCTCTGTCAGGGATTGGAGTGGGGTATGGGATAGACAATGATATTGGTGAAGAATGAGCTTCTTGGATCAAGGAGACACATGAAACTATGTTGACATCTCCTGTCTGAAGGGGAGGTGAGAGGGCAGAGAGGGTCAGAAGCTGGCCAAATGGACACGAAAAGAAATAGAGGAGGGAAGGAGTGAGCTGTCTCGTTAGGGGGAGAGCAATTAAGAGTATATAGCAAGGTGTTTATAAATTTTTGTATGAGAGTCTGACTTGATTTGTAAACTTTCACTTAAAGCACAAAAAAAGGAAAAAAAAGAGTAAAGACAGTAATTGTCCTCCTGTACCCTATACAAGCCAAACCACTGAGACCATATTGTATTCATTTCCAGAAAGTACATTATTTTCGGAGGATGTTGACAAATTGGAGTGGACCCAGAAGAAAGCAGGAGATTTAGAAATCGTGTCATATGGGTGCTGTTTGTAGGGACAGGATTGTTTAGTCTAGAGGTAAAGATGATGATGGTGATGATGAATGTTAACACTTTACAGAATGTTAATTGTGTGCCAAGCAATGTGCAAAGTACTTTGCATATATTACGCCATAGTTAGAAGTTTCCCATATGCCCCGCCAGTAAAGTCCAGAGTTTTTGACCCAGCATTGAGGCACTGTGCTGTCTCTCGACCTATCTTCCTCTGCTTTTTTTGATTCTTTCCCCATTCCTGTAGCTAAGTCCCAGCATGCTTTCCCATTGAAAAGAAATTATGAGATAACATAAATTAAAGCTCATAGCAAAGTGGTAGCATACATACTAGCTTTCTGGGAAACGTTCTCTCTCTTCTCGTTTATCAAATTATCCAGCTGTCTCTGCTTTTTCAAAATCCTATTCATCCTTCAAGGTCCAATTTTAATTTGTTCTCTTCCGAGAAGCCCTGCCTGATCATATAAATCAGTGACCATTTCTGTTTCTTCTTGACTCCTGAAGTATATTGTTCATGCCATTCTGGTGGTATTTATAACATTTGACCTTGAACTCTACTTATTTGTGTTTGAATCTTACATGATTATAAGGTCTGAGGGGAGGGAGATGAACTAGCCAGATTCACCACATCATCCCCATCCCCCCAGCAGAGAGCTTGGCGCATAGCAGGTGCTTCATACATACGTGAATGAGTGAATGAATGAATGAATTACAGCACATTGTAGCAGGCTTATCTTTCTGTAAATGTCTGGATTAAGCCAATAAAACTTATTTTGTGTTCTCTGAGTGCATGGTCCTTGTCTGTCAGAGGGGCAGTTGTGGTGTGATTTTAGGCTGACTGATTTACAAGACAGCCTTGGAGTGCAGATGTGAAATAAACTACAGAGAGAAAAATCTACAAGCAGATAATGGCTTTTTGTGTGTTGCTAGTCCTTCATAGAAAGAGCTCTGGTGATGCAGTGATTAATCGCTTGGCTGCTAACTGAATGATTGGCGGTTCGAACCCACCAGCAGCGCATCGCAGGAGAAAGACCTGACAATTTGCTTCTGTAAAGATTACAGACTTGGAAACCCAATGGGGCGGTTCTCTGTCATATAGGGTTGCTGAGAGTCGGAATCAACTTGAGACGACACATAACAAGAAGTCCTTCATAGTTTCTCTACTTACACGAAAAACACTTAGACATAAAATGAAACAGGTTTCATTCTTTTTGTTCTGAATTTCTTCAGAGGTTTGAAGTCTTGCAAGCTATTGATTTGGGTTATAAACCACAGTGAGGTAACAACTCCTAAGAGAATGTTTAATTTACACTGACATCTTTGGAAACTGGCCCAAAGATTTCCCCTTTCGACCTGTGGCAGTGGTGTGTGTATGACGCAAGAGAAAAGTCTGATCAGTTCTTGATTGTTATTTAATGCTTGGTTTTCCTTTTTTAAGATTCAGGTTATTATTGGGGGCAAGTGACCTGGGGTTAGGAAGAGTGTGGAAAGGAATCAACAGGGATGATTAATGTTTCTTACAATTTTCTACACTTGTTGGTCTCTTCAGCCGGACTTCCAGGTATTCCATGGGAAAGCAAAAAAATTCAGTTTTTCATTATTAACTTTCAGGGCAATTTGGAGTGGTGTAATTTTTTGGTGAGGGGAATGATTAGAATTTTTTGTAGCTCTAAGAGAAAACATAGATGAAGCTATTATGCTACATTTTTAAAAAAGTTTTCCATGGTTGAATTTCTCTCAGATATGCTTTAATTCCTTGCATAATTGTATGCAGGCAGTTTAATCAAAGCAGCAGTCAATTGAATGGATGTAATATTGAGTGCTTGGATTGATGGCCTTCTGTTGATTAAAGGAGTTATGTTATATCGCTAATAAGAATTTGCTTTAGAGAATAAGGTTTAATTATTTAGTAATTTTTATTTGTTTAATTAGACTAACATTGGAATAAATTTAAGATGTCTTATGTAATCTTTTCATTCAGGATGGTTTTTTCAAGTATGTATTATATGATGTACAGTGTCAGAGAAGTATAAATATATCTATATATTGTACATATAATTATACAATATGTTATAATTTTAATATATATTATATCATAAAATATTATATATATATTCCTAGTTGTGACAAAAGAATAAAGAAGACCAAAAGGTAAATCCTAATATATTAATAAAAAGGCATTTACTTCCATTGCTTTAGCTATTTTTAAGTGATTTAAAATTCAGTCCATCTTTATTAATGAATTTGAATGTTATTTATTTGAAAATATGTTGCTTTTTCATTAGTAATGCAAAATAATTTAAATTGGAATATTTTTGTATTAGTTAAAGGAAATTATGTATTAGTTAAAGCAAAATTGAACTGGCCAAGGATTCAGAAAGAGTAGAAAGTTGCAGAAAGAGCTTTAATGATCAAGCAAAGACTGCTTTTATTTAAAATTTGTGTATGTATGTTTTAAGGGTGAAATAAATTTCACAGGGTAAATACTGATTAGGAAAATAACTGAGATAATTTTTTTAATGATAGACATATTTCTGCAACTATGAGAAATGGAGTATGCTTCATTGAGTCATAGACCGGTTAATAGGCCAGTTTTCCTATTAAACGAGAGACATGCATACGAGGGTTTTTGAAACCTACCTTAATAATTTTCATCATCTTAGAATTCACTTTTTATTTTTCTGGTCTTAGATATTTTATCTATTATGACTTTCTAAGTTATTTTAAAATATTAGTGAAAAACATCCTTACACACCTTCCCCAATTTCATTGGGTCAGCCCGCCGTGTTGAAGTCTGATGTTTGTGCAACAGATTGTTTTATGAGATGTAGGGTATTGGTAGTTTTACATTGCATTGTTGGTGTCATGGCTCGCTGCCATGCTTCAGGGAGGAGGAAAGTTTTTATTGTAGGAAAAGCTCAGCCCAGTTTATTAATCTTGTCTATCTTGAGCATAAAGAATTATTATATTCCTAAATTATAAAGGGTCTGGGATTTAGTGTAATTAAAATTGAAATGACTCTGAAACATTGTAACAGAGTAAAGAATTCCAGGTAATAGGAACAGCGTATTTATATTTTTCAAAATGTCAAGTTGACATCATCTGAAGTAGTGCCTTTTACTTAAAAAAAGAAAAAAGAAAAAAAATTACTGACTTCCCACTGTGGCACAAGTTTCACCAAACAGTATTTAATCTGATAGCATGTTATACACTCCAGTATGTACTCTGTTCCGTTCTATTCCATTCCATTCCAAACAAAGTTGATTTCCTGAACCATCTCAGGCATCATGAATGAGACATAACCCACAGTTTCAGAAGCACTGATCCACAATATTTATTAAATACTTCCCCTTCCAAAAGAGCAGTCTTTGTCCTTTATAAGCATATACCCAAGCAGTCTTTGTCTACCATGTTCTTTTTCAGGCAAAGAGATGTAAAACTGAGCACTAAATTATAAGATTAAATAGGAAAGCATGACTTATTTATTTGAAGAAGTTTAAGAAGGCTGATGAAAAAAACATTTACGGAGTGGGAAACTAAATTTTGCCTTATCAGTCCTGGGCTGTATTTGGGTTTCTTTCTAACTGGAGAGAACCACCTGAGAATATTTCTGCATTTGAGGGGCTCTGTGGTTCCTGGGGCAGTTCTACTCTGTCCTTTAGGGTCGCTATGAGTCAGAATGGACTTGAAGGCAATGGGTGGGTTATGGGTGGTTCCCACAGAAAAACAAGTAGCCACCATCACCTGGCCTACCACCCCCAATCCCCATATTAATTAAGTATCCCTGTTGGAAACCCTGGCGGCATAGTGGTTGAGAGCTACGGCTGCTAACCAGAAGGTTGGCAGTTCGAATCTACCAGGTGCTCCTTGGAAAATCTGTGGGGCAGCTCTGCTCTGTCCTACAGGGTCGCTATGAGTCGGAATTGACTCGATGGCAGTAGGTTTTGTTTTTCCTTTTTTTGTATCCCTATTCTGAGATTTAGGTTGGAATGAACACCCAGAAGTCCCAGGGGACCGCCGGTATTAGACGAGTAGATACTTCTTTTGAATTTAGAGAGGTATTTGGTGTTCTGGAATTCAGAATTTCAAATTCTAAGATACCTGGGTACTAGTATCTGGATTCATTCATTTCACTTCATTCCGTGTCAGCTGAAACTTGGCACTGAAACTAACAAGTCCTGGCAAAAAGTAAGGAAAAGAAGGATTGGTTTATGTGGGCCTTCCCTCTCACTGAATCCTGCTGGGAGTGGGTCTGTCAGACTCTGGGGCAAAGTGCCCATGGAGATGTATACACTCAGAGTAAAAATCCTTAAGGCGGAGAGGCGGGGCCAAGATGGCTGACTAGGTAGACGCTACCTGGGGTCCCTCTTGCAACAAAGACTCAGAAAAACAAGTGAATCGATCACATACGTGACAGTCTACGAACCCTGACCATCAAACACAGATCTAAAGAGTTGACCTGAGTGACAAAGCCTGAGAACTAACAACCATGGGGAAGCAGCGACTGTTTTCGGAGCCTGGAGCCAGCATCCCAGTCAGGAAACCTTGGTGCCGGGCTTTGGACTAGGCGCAGGGGAGCTGAGCACGGCATCCTGAGATGGCGCAAAAACGGGGTGCAGCCCTAGCCCCCTGAACTGACCTCGGGGGAAGCCCAGCCAGTGCACGCAGGCAGCACAGTGACGCGGCTGAGAGGAGGAGAAGTCACTGGGAGGCAGCAACTGGTTTTGGAGCCGGGAGTGCAGCGTCCCAGCCGGGGAACCTTGGCGCTGGGCTTTGGATTGGGAGCGGAGGAACTAACTGCGGCTTCTGAGACAGCGCAAGCACGGGAGGCGGGCCTGACCCTCAGGGGCAATCTCTACCCACCCAGCGCACACAGTTGATGCGCCCCTCGGGAATCTCAGATAAAACAGTCATCCCAAGCAAGATAAGTAACTTTGTCAATATTCTGGGGTGCTACTCTCTACTGTTTATCTGAACCCTCCCCTCCCCTTCCCAGGTGGCTTCATTAACATTGGAATTTCCTGAGCCAGAGGGAGAATTGCTCCGTGGTTTTTGTTTTTTTCTTTTCCTTTTTTTTTTTTTTGGTCTTTTCCTAACCCATTCATCTGGCCTGAGAGAAGCAACCACAAAAAACCCAGGGACCAAAAATCCTTCCCTAATTGGACTAAAAACACAGAACCAGCTCCAGCCAAGCATATGTGATCCACAGCCTCGGGCTTTCATCCCTAAAGGGAACAAGGTGGCTATTATAATGCAAAGGCATTTCTGATAGGGATCTGACTGCAATTGTTTTAGCAGATTTACTGGAAAGACAAGTTTCCCAGGTCTGATATCTCTGCGTATTCAACAGAGCCCTCACTGACCCACAACAGGGAACTGAGGGCTGAAGCTCCACCCAGACCACCTAGCCTCCTGCCTTAGGGGTCTAAGGAGGGCGACACCTACCAATCTGTAGAGGTACTTGCACTGGGGGCCTAAGGTCTGGTGCACACAACTATCACCACTACTTCTCTAGGTGGACCCAAAATCAGATTCTACCCAAGAATAGAGAATGGACTCAGGTTTATATATCTGGTAACAGCCCAAACGAGCTGGAAATAGGACATAAGTGAGTCAACGGCTACAACAATCAAGACAGCTCAATCTAGTAGCCCATCTACGTATATTGAAAGAAAGCAAAACAAGATAAGACTCAGTGAGCAAATATAGAATAAATCACTACAATATCTTAGTGATGGCTTGGAGACAGCAGTCGATATCAAACCACATAAAGAAGCAGACCATGACTGCTTCTATAACTCCCCAAACTAAAGAATCAAAATCTTTCCCAAATGAAGATACAATCCTGGAATTGCGAGATACAGAATATAAAAAACTAATTTACAGAATGCTTCAAGACATCAGGGATGACCTCAGAAATGCAATGAGGCAATCTACAGAAAAAGCCAAGGAACACACTGATAAAGCAGTTGAAGAACTCAAAAAGATTATTCAAGAACATAGTGGAAAAATTAATAAGTTCCAAGAATCCATAGAGAGACAGCATTCAGAAATCCAAAAGATTAACAATAACATTACAGAATTAGACAACGAAATAGGAAGTCAGAGGAGCAGACTCGAGCAATTAGAATGCAGACTGGGAGATCTGGAGGATCAGGGAATTGACACCAATATAACTGAAAAAAAATCAGATAAAAGAATTAAAAAAAAAATGAAGAAACCCTAAGAATCATGTGGGACTCTATCAAGAAGAATAACTTGCATGCGATTGGAGTCCCAGAACAGGGAGGGACAACAGAAAACACAGAGAGAATAGTTGAAGATCTCTTGGCAGAAAACTTCCCTGACATCATGAAAGACGAAAGGATATCTATCCAAGATGCTCATCGAACCCCATTTAAGATTGATCCAAAAAGAAAATCACTAAGACATATTATCATCCAACTTGCCAAAATCAAAGATAAAGAGAAAATTTTAAAAGCAGCCAGAGATAAAAGACAGGTCTCTTACAATGGAGAATCAATAAGAATAAGTTCAGACTACTCAGCAGAAACCATGCAGGCAAGAAGGCAATGGGATGACATATACA
Source organism: Loxodonta africana (assembly GCF_030014295.1). Lineage (NCBI taxonomy): Eukaryota > Metazoa > Chordata > Mammalia > Proboscidea > Elephantidae > Loxodonta > Loxodonta africana. The sequence goes on from NC_087349.1 coordinate 37,361,763, forward strand.
GAGCACTGAAGGAGAAAAACTGCCAGCCAAGGATCATATATCCAGCAAAACTCTCTCTCAAAGATAAAGGCGAAATTAAGACATTTACAGATAAACACAAGCTTAGAGAATTTGCAAAAACCAAACCAAAGCTACAAGAAATACTAAAGGAAATTGGTCAGAAAACCAATAATATCAGATACCAGCACAACATAAGGTCACAGAACAGAGCAACTCAAATAGGGAAATCACAAAAACACATTAAGATTAATTAAAAAAAAAAAAAAATACTCAAAACAGGTAATCATTGAAGTCAATATGTAAAAAATCACAATAATCAAAAAGAGGGACTAAATACAGGTGGCACAGAACTGCCATATGGTGAGGGATACAAGGCGATATAGGACAATACAAGTTAGGTTTTTACTTGGAAAAATAGGGGTAAATATTAAGGTAACCACAAAGAGGTATAACAACTCCATAACTCAAAATAAAAACCAAGAAAAATGTTTAATGACTCAGCAAACATAAAGTCAAATACTATGAAAATGAGGATCTCACAATTTACAAAGAAAAACGTCTCAGCACAAAAAAGTAAATGGAAAAATGAAATTGTCAACAACACGCATAAAAAGGCATCAAAATGACAGCACTAAACACACACACACAAAAAAACCACGTACTTATCTATAATTACACTGAATGTAAATGGACTAAATGCAGCCATAAAGAGACAGAGAGTCTCAGACTGGATAAAGAAACACGATCCGTCTATATGCTGCCTACAAGAGACACACCTTAGACTTACAGACACAAACAAACTAAAAGTCTAAGGATGGAAAAAAATATATCAAACAAACAAGCAAAAAAGAGCAGGAGTAGCAATATTAATTTCTGACAAAATAGACTTTAAAGTTAAATCTACCACAAAGGATAAAGAAGGACACTACACAATGATAAAAGGGATAATTGACCAGGAAGATATAACCATATTAAATATTTATGCACCCAATGACAAGGCTGCAAGGTACATGAAACAAATTTTAACAGAACTGAAAAGTGAGATAGACACCTCCACAATTATAGTAGGAAACTTCAACACACCACTTTCGGAGAAGGACAGGACATCCAGTAAGAAGCTCAATAGAGACACGGAAGACCTAATTACTACAGTCAACCAGCTTGACCTCATTGACTTATACAGAACTCTCCATCCAACTGCTGCAAAGTATACTTTTTTTTCTAGCGCACATGCAACATTCTCTAGAATAGACCACATATTAGGTCATAAAACAAACCTTTGTAGAATCCAAAACATCGAAATATTACAAAGCATCTTCTCAGACCACAAGGCCATAAAAGTGGAAATCAATAACAGAAAAATTAGGGAAAACAAATCAAACACGTGGAAACTGAACAATACCCTGCTGAAAAAAGACTGGATTATAGAAGACATTAAGGAGGGAATAAAGAAATTCATAGAATGCAAGGAGAATGAAAACACTTCCTATCAAAACCTCTGGGACACAGCAAAAGCAGTGCTCAGAGGTCAATTTATATCGATAAATGCACACATACAAAAAGAAGAAAGAGCCAAAATCAGAGAACTGTCCCTACAACTTGAACAAATAGAAAGTGAGCAACAAGAGAATCTGTCAGGCACCAGAAGAAAACAAATAATTAAAATTAGAGCTGAACTAAAGGAATTAGAGAACAGAAAAACAATTGAAAGAATTAACAAAGCCAAAAGCTGGTTCTTTAAAAAAATTAACAAAATTGATAAACCATTGGCCAAACTGACTAAAGAAATACTGGAAAGGAAACAAATAACCCGAATAAGAAACGAGATGGGCCACATCACAACAGACCCAACTGAAATTAAAAGAATCATATCAGATTATTACGAAAAATTGTACTCTAACGAATTTGCAAACCTAGAAGAAATGGATGAATTCCTAGAAAAACACTACCTACCTAAACTAACACAATCAGAAGTAGAACAACTAAATAGACCCATAACAAAAAAAGAGATTGAAACGGTAATCAAAAAAGCCCCAATAAAAAAAAGCCCTGGCCCGGATGGCTTTACTGCAGAGTTCTACCAAACTTTTAGAGAAGAGTTAACACCACTACTACTGAAGGTATTTCAAAGCATAGAAAATGATGGAATACTACCCAACTCATTCTATGAAGCCACCATCTCCCTGATACCAAAACCAGGTAAAGACATCACAAAAAAAGAAAATTACAGACCTATATCCCTCATGAACATAGATGCAAAAATCCTCAACAAAATTCTAGCCAATAGAATTCAATAACATATCAAAAAAATAATCCATCACGACCAAGTGGGATTTATACCAGGTATGCAAGGCTGGTGTAATATTAGAAAAACCATTAATGTAATCCACCATATAAATAAAACAAAAGACAAAAACTACATGATCTTATCAATTGATGCAGAAAAGGCGTTTTACAAAGTCCAACACCCATTTAGGATAAAAACTCTCACCAAAATAGGAAATGAAGGAAAATTCCTCAACATAATAAAGGGCATCTATACAAAGCCAACAGCCAACATCATTCTGAATGGAGAGAGCCTGAAAGCATTTCCCTTGAGAACGGATGCCCTTTAAAAAAACTTTATCACCGCTCTTATTCAACATTGTGCTAGAGGTCCTAGCTAGAGCAGTTAGGCTAGACAAGGAAATAAGGGGCATCCAGATTGGCAAGGAGGAAGTAAAATTATCTCTATTTGCAGATGACATGATCTTATACACAGAAAACCCTAAGGAATCCTCCAGAAAACTACGGAAACTGATAGAAGCGTTTGGCAGAGTCTCAGATTATAAGATAAACATACAAAAATCACTTGGATTCCTCTACATCAACAAAAAGAACATCGAAGAGGAAATAACCGAATCAATACCATTCACAGTAGCCCCCAAGAAGATAAAATACTTAGGAATAAATCTTACCAAAGATGTAAAAGACCTATACAAAGAAAACTACAAAGTACTACTACAAGAAACTAAAAAGGACATACTTAAGTGGAAAAACATACCTTGCTTATGGATAGGAAGACTTAACATAGTAAAAATGTCTATTCTACCAAAAACCATCTATACATACAATGCACTTCCAGTCCAAATTCCAATGACGTTTTTTAATGTGATGGAGAAACAAATCACCAACTTCATATGGAAGGGAAAGAAGCCCTGGATAAGTAAAGCATTACTGAAAAAGAAGAAGAAAGTGGGAGGCCTCACTCTACCTGATTTCAGAACCTATTATACAGCCACAGTAGTCAAAACAGCCTGGTACTGGTACAACAGGCACATAGACCAATGGAACAGAATTGAGAACCCAGATATAAATCCATCCACATATGAGCAGCTGATATTTGACAAAGGCCCAGTGTCACTTAATTGGGGAAAGGATAGTCTTTTTAACAAATGGTGCTGGCATAACTGGATATCCATTTGCAAAAGAATGAAAGAGGACGCATACCTCACACCATGCACAAAAACTAACTCCAAGTGGATCAAAGACCTAAACATAAAGACTAAATGATAAAGATCATGGAAGAAAAAATAGGGACAACCCTAGGAGCCCTAATACAAGGCATAAACAGAATACAAAACATTACCAAAAATGACAAAGAGAAACCAGATAACTGGGAGCTCCTAAAAATCATCTAAAAAAAAAAGTATCTAAAGACCTCACCAAAAGAGTAAAAAGACCACCTACAGACTGGGAAAGAATTTTCAGCTATGACATCTCCGACCAGCGCCTGATCTCTAAAATCTATATGATTCTGTCAAAACTCAACCACAAAAAGACAAACAACCCAATCAAGAAGTGGGCAAAGGATATGAACACACACTTCACTAAAGAAGATATTCAGGCAGCTAACAGGTACATGAGAAAATGCTCTCGATCATTAGCCATTAGAGAAATGTAAATTAAAACTACGGTGAGATTCCATCTCACTCCAACAAGGCTGGCATTAATTCAAAAAACACAAAATAATAAATGTTGGAGAGGCTGTGGAGAGATTGGAACTCTTACACACTGCTGGTGGGAATGTAAAATGGTACAACCACTTTGGAAATCTATCTGACGTTTTCTTAAACAGTTAGAAATAGAACTACCATACAACCCAGAAATCCCACTCCTTGCAATATACACTAGAGAAATGAGAGCCTTCACAGGAACAGATATATGCACACCCATGTTTATTGCAGCTCTGTTTACAGTAGCAAAAAGCTGGAAGCAACCAAGGTGTCCATCAACGGATGAATGGTTAAATAAATTGTGGTATATTCACACAATGGAATACTACGCATCGATGAAGAACAGTGACGAATCTGTGAAACATTTCATGACATGGAGGAACCTGAAAGGCATTATGCTGAATGAAATTAGTCAGAGGCAAAAGGACAAATATGGTATAAGACCACTATCATAAGATCTTGAGAAATAGTATAATCTGAGAAGAACACATACTTTTGTAGTTACGAGGTGGGGAGGGAGGGAGGGTGGGAGAGGGTTAATTACTGATTAGTTAGTAGATAAGAACTACTTTAGGTGAAGGGAAACACAATACTTAATACCTGGAAGGTCAGCTCAACTGGACTGGACCAAAAGCAAAGAAGTTTCTGGGATAAACTGAATGCTTCAGAGGTCAGCGGAGCAAGGGCGGTGGTTTGGAGACTATGGCTTAAGGGGACTTCTAAGTAAATTGGCAAAATAACTCTGTTATGAAAACATTCTGCATCCCGCTTTGAAGTGTGGCGTCTGGGGTCTTAAATGCTAACAAGCGGCCATCTAAGATGCATCAATTGGTCTCAACCCACCTGGATCAAAGGAGAATGAAGAACACCAAGGTCACACGATAACTATGAGCCCAAGAGACAGAAGGGGCCACATGAACCAGAGACTTACATCATCCTGAGACCAGAAGAACTAGATGGTGCCCGGCCACAACTGATGACTGCCCTGACAGGGAGCACAACAGAGAACCCCTGAGGGAGCAGGAGATCAGTGGGATGCAGACCCCAAATTCTCATAAAAGGACCATACTTAATTGTCTGTCTGAGACTAGAGGAATCCCGGCAGTCATGGTCCCTAAACCTTCTGTTGGCCCAAGACAGGAACCATTCCTGAAGACAACTCATCAGACATGGAAGGGACTGGACAATGGGTAGTAGAGAAATGATGATGAAGAGTGAGCTACTTGTATCAGGTGGACACTTGAGGCTGTGTTCGCATCTCCCGTCTGGAGGGGAGATGGGAGGGTAGAGCCGGTTAGAAACTGGCAACATTGTCAGGAAAGGAGAGACTGGAAGGGCTGACTCATTAGGAGGAGAGTAAGTGGGAGTAAGGAGTAACGTGTATATAAGCTTATATGTGACAGTCTGACTTGATTTGTAAACGTTCACTTAAAGCTCAATAAAAATTAGTATAAAAAAAAAAATCCTTAAGGCCAGGGAATATTCTGCTCATCCTTTAATAACCTTTCTCCATGTGTCCCACACTCCCTCCTACTCTGTAGCCAGGAGTATTGAATGTAGGAGGAATAGCTAGGCTCAAGGCCTTTTTTTTCCCTTTAAAGCATTTGTCAAAATGCCTTGCTGTGTGTATGCATGTCTGTTCTCTGTGGCTTCCTTTTTCAAGGTCCTTTTAGGGCAAGGATGCCTTCAATCTCTGTGCTGTTTCTAGATACCATCTTCTTGTGAATGTTTGTTTATTCTTTTTTAACATTGCATCCTTTGTGTGAGGATGCATGGCTGGTATGACCAAATGCCCTCTTTTCCCCTTAGGTTTTTCCTCGTTAAGTTCTATTCTTTTGTTTGTAATACCTAGGAATCCTTTTTGGATGGCAGTCCGTTCTTTTTTTTAAGTGTTGATCCTAAATTCAAACAAACTATGCCTTTGGAATGGTGTGGCTTAAACCTCTTCAGAAATCCCTGTACTTAAAACAAAAAGACCACAGAGAAAATGATGTTGAGCTTGGACGTAGGGGGCCAGCTTACATGGTGTAAGGGTTCCATTAAAGTGGGACTCCTAAGCTGAACACAGTGACAGTCTGCTGTTTTCCCAGCACTCTAAGAAACTGCCATCTCCTCCCTCCCACATCCCTTTCGTATTAGCCTTCAGTGCAAATATTAGTAAATTTGTCTGGAATAAGATGTTTAAAACTTTTAGTCCTTCGGCGATGATGAGCATATAAGGAGTACTTTCATCTGACTTGGGAGTCTCTGGGTGATTTAAATAGTTAAGGTGTTCAGTTGCTAACTGAAAGGTTATAGGCGCAGGCACCTCGGAAGAAAGTCCTGGAGGCCTACTTCTGAAAAATCAGCCATTTAAAACCCTATGGAGCACAGTTCTACTCTGATACACACGGGGTTGCAGTGAATCAGAGATGACTTGAAGGCAGTTTTTTTTTTTTTTTTGTCTGATTTAGTCTTCTTTCAGACCGTGCATGTTCCTCCCCACAGGATGCAGATTTCTTTCAGGGACAGAATTTGAAAGTATCTCATCCTTCCCGCTATACCAGTATATCAGTTAGAAACCACGTTGTTGTTGTTTTTAGGTGCTGTCAAGTCGGTTCTGACTCATAGTGACCCTATGCAGAACAGGACAAAAGACTGCCTGGTCCTGAGCCATCCTCACAATCGTTGTTATGCTTGAGTTCATTGTTGCAGCTGCTGTGTCAGTCCACCTCGTTGAGGGTCTTCCTCTGTTCCACTGACCCTGTACTCTGCCAAGCCCGATGTCCTTCTCCAGGGACTGATCCCTCCTGACAACATGTCCAAAGTATGTAAAATGCAGCCTTGCTATCCTTGCCTCTAAGGAGCATTCTGGCCACACTTCTTCCAAGAAAGATTTGTTCGTTCTTTTGGCAGTCCATTCAATATTCTTCCCCAACACCACAATTCAAAGCTGTCAACTCTTCTTCAGTCTTCCTTAATAATGGTCCAGCTTTCACATACATATGATGTGATTGAAAATACCATGGCTTGGGTCAGGCGCACCTTAGTCTTCAGGGTGCCATCTTTGCTCTTCAACACTTTGAAGAGGTCCTTTGCAGCAGATTTATCCAATGCATCTTTTGATTTGTTGACTGCTGCTTCCATGGCTGTTAATTGTGGATCCAAGTAAATGAAATCCTTGACAACTTCAATCTTTTCTCCGTTTGTCATGATGTTGCTCCTTGGTCCAGTTGGGAGGATTTTTGTTTTCTTTATGTTGAGATGCAGTCCATACTGAAGGTTGTTGTCTTTGATCTTCATTAGTAAGTGGTTCAGGTCCTCTTCACTTTCAGCAAGCAAGGTTGTGTCATCTGCATAATGCAGGTTGTTAATGAGTCTTCCTCCAATCCTGATGCCCCATTCTTCTTCATATAGTCCAGCTTCTTGTATTATTTGTTCAGCATACAAATTAAATAGGTATGGTGAAAGAATACAACCCTGACACACACCTTTCCTGACTTTAAACCAATCAGTATCCCCTTGTTCTGTCTGAACATCCGCGTCTTGATCTATGTAAAGGTTCCTCATGAGTACAATTAAGTGTTGTGGAATTCCCATTCTTCGCAATGTTATCCATAGTTTATTATCATCCACAGTCGAATGCCTTTGGATAGTCAATAAAACACAGGTAAACATCCTCCTGGTATTCTCTGCTTTCAGCCAGGATCCACCTGACATAAGCAGTGATATCCCTGGTTCCATGTCCTCTTCTGAAACCGGCCTGAATTTCTGGCAGTTCCCTGTTGATATACTGCTGCAGCAGTTTTTAAATGATCTTGAGCAAAATTTTGCTTGAGTGTGATATTAATGATATTGTTCTATAATTTCCACATTCGGTTGGATTGCCTTTCTTGGGAATAGGCATAAATGTGGATCTCTTCTAGTCAGCTGCCCGGGAAGCTGTCTTCCATATTTCTTGGTATAGATGAGTGAGCACCTCTAGTGCTGCATCTGTTTGTTGAAACATCCCAATTGATATTCCATCAATTCCTGGAGCCTTGTTTTTCGCCAGTGCCTTCAGAGCAGCTTAGACTCCTTCCTTCAGTACCATGGGTTTCTGATACTATGCCACCTCTTGAAATGGTTGAATATCGACTAATTCTTTTTGGTATAATGACTCTGTGAATTCATTCCATCTTCTTTTGATGCTTCCTGCATCGTTTAATATTTCCCCCACAGAATCCTTCACTATTGCAACTCGAGGTTTGAATTTTTTCTTCAGTTGTTTCAGCTTGAGAAACGCCGAGCGTGTTCTTCCCTTTTGGTTTTCCATCTCCAGGTCTTCATGCATGTCACTGTAATACTTTACTTTGTCTTCTCGAGAGGCCCTTTGAAATCTTCAGTTCTTTTACTTCATCAGCTCTTCCTTTGGCTTTAGCTGCTTGATGCTCAAGAGCAAGTTTCAGAGTCTCCTCTGACATCCATCTTGGTCTTTTCTTTCTTTCCTGTCTTTTCAGTGACCCCTTGCTTTCTTCATGGATGATGTCCTTGATGTCATTCCACAACTCGTCCAGTCTTTGGTCACTAGTGTTCAATGTGTCAAATCTATTCTTGAGATGGTCTGTAAATTCAGGTGGGATATACTCAAGGTCGTATTTTGGCTCTTGCGGACTTGTTCTGATTTTCTTCAGTTTCAGCTTGAACTTGCATAGGAGCAATTGATGGTCTGTTCCACAGTCGGCCCCTGGTCTTGTTCTGACTGATGATATTGAGCTTTTTCATCGTCTCTTTCCACAGATGTAGTCAATTTGATTTCTGTGTGTTCCATCTGGCGAGGTCCATGTGTATAGTCACCATTTATGTTGGTGAAAGAAGGTATTTGCAATGAAGAAGTTGTTGGTCTTGCAAAATTCTATCATTTGATCTGGGGCATTGTTTCTATCACCAAGGCCATATTTTCCAAGTACTGATCCTTCTTGTTTCCAACTTTCACGTTCCAATCACTGGTAATTATCAATGCATCTTGATTGCATGTTCGATCAATTTCAGACTGCAGCAGCTGATCAAAATCTTCTATTTCTTCATCTTTGGCCCTAGTGGTTGGTGCGTATATTTGAATAATAGTCGTATTAACTGGTCTTCCTTGTAGGCATATGGATATTATCCTATCACTGACAGCATTGTACTTCAGGATAGATCTTGAAACATTCTTTTTGATGATGAATGCAATGCCATTCCTCTTCAAGTTGTCATTCCCAGCATAGCAGACTATATGATTGTCAGATTCAAAATGGCCAATGCCAGTCCGTTTCAGCTCACTAATGCCTAGGATGTCGATGTTTATGTGTTACATTTCATTTTTGACGATTTCCTATTTTCCTAGATTCATACTTCGTACATTCCAGGTTCCAATTATTAATGGATGTTTGCAGCTGTTTCTTCTCATTTTGGGTCGTGCCACATCAGCAGATGAAGGTCCTGAAAGCTTGACTCCATCCACGTCATTAAGGTCGACCCTACTTTGAGGAGGCAGGTCTTCCTTAGTGATCTTTTGAGTGCCTTCCAACCTGGGGGTTTGATCTTCCAGCACTATATCAGAGAGTGTTCTGCTGCTCTTCATAGGTTTCACTGTCTAATGCTTTTCAGAAGTAGACTGCTGGGTCCTTCTTCCTAGTCTGTCTTAGTCTGGAAGCTCAGCTGGAACCTATCCTCTATGGGTGACCCTACTGGTATCCGAATTCTTGTGGCATAGCTTCCAGCATCACAGCAACATGCAAGCCCCCACAGTATGACAAACTGACGTGAGGTTTATTATATCCCTGCTTAGCGTTTCTCCCTTTCTCCTGTCTTGTGACATTTGGGTTTATGTCTGTCTCTCCTAGTACATTTTAAGTTTCTTTGATAGCAGGGACTGTACCATATGATTTTTTAGTGTCATTCCCATTAGGTGGCATGGTACTTGGCTCATTACAGGCACTGGTAAATGTTTGTAACATACAAAGTAATTGAATAAATTATATATATACCACATTTTAAGTCTTTCTTATGTTGTACCATGTATGCATTCATTCTATCATTCTTTCGTTAGTTGAAAAAACATTAATTGAGAGTTATCGTATTAGGCACTGAGGATATGAAGAGGAATAAGAGATAGTGGTGCCAGCAATTAACGTGCTTGGCTGCTAACCGAAAGGTTGGAAGTTCAAGTCTACCTGGAGTCATCTTGGAAGAAAGGCCTGGCAATCTACTTCCGAAAAATCAGCCTCTGAAAACCCTATGGACACAGTTCTACTCTGACATACATAGGGTTGTCATGAATTGAAGTCTACTTGATGGCAAGTGTTTACCACCCTCAAGGAGTCAATGGTTTATAATATGTGAAGTTGGATGGTATTCTTCCTTGTCCTGTAAAAAAAAAAAGTCGTCAGCAATTAAGTACTACCTGTGTGGCGCAGTGGTTAAGAGCTTGGCTGCTAACCAAGAGATCAGCAGTTCAGATCTACCAGCCACTCCCATGGTATCATCCTATGGGGCAGTTCTACTCTGACGTATAGAGTGGCTATGAGTCAGAGCGACTCAGCACAAGAAGTTTGTTTTTGGATTGGCAGTTGAATGACCTACAGTGGTTTTTCTCAGTTAAGTTGCCATCCCTGTATTTTACTGCAATTGATTGCCTCCTTCGTCCCTCCCCAGGTAGACATGACTGTATATACTTAATGCTGTAGTCATTGTAGAGTGATTGATCAGTCATGGGCCACAGCACATTTTGAAACAGTCTCAAGTGCTGAGAAGAGAGCTGACCTCATCCAGTGCACAGCATCTGGCTCATGTTGAGAGTTTTAGATTAATTTAAAGAGCAGAAGACACCTTCAAAACTACCAAAAGCAGAAGCACATTTGTTAGTTTTAAGACATATTTATGGGCTATGGCATGCCATTTTCTCGATATCATGCCGGTTTTCACTGTTATAAGCCTGTGTATTTCAAACCTAACTTGACATTGGGAGCAATGGCTCTATTTATTGTCTAAAATACTGAAAGTCAAGTGGATTTATTTTTTGGTAACTTTTCCTGATCTAATGACTTGACATAAAATAAAGACTCTGTTCCATAAATTGTGAATTACTTCCCATGTGAATTCAACATTGCAATGCCATTAATATTTTACTGCCACAGTGAGCAAGGCTGTTAAATTTAAATCAAGAATTGTTAGCTTCTTTCAGTGGAATGCCTCTGCATTTTTACTTACCCTCTAAATGTGTACATTTGACTTTTTCACATTCACTAACTTAAAACATGACTTATTTTGAGAGCATAGACCAGTTTTGAGTAAGAGCGAGATTGAAAGAAAATAGATACACTTGGACTATGTTATGTGAAATTCCTTTAGCCTTTAAGTATTATTTGGGCTAGTGATTTTGATACCATTCATCACTGGCTTAATTTTACTTCTCCAAAAGAATCTATTTGCTTTGTTTAGTCAGACAAATCACGTTATCATAATTATTGGGAGAATTGTCAGAAGTATGATATCTTATTTATATTAATTAGCCAAAACTAGTCATGTGAGGAGGAGAAACATAGTGTAGGCATATTAAATAGAAGAAGCTTTAAGAGACCCCTTGCCATTTTTGGAGCGAGGGGGTTGTATATCCTCGAGCTTTAGACTCAGAAAGCCCTTTAAGGCCTGGCCCCTGCTTTTTTTCCCAGCCACATCTCCTGTATTCCCCAAAGGTACTTTGTACTGCTGTCACTTTCCCACTCCTTGCAGCTCTTTAAACCTGGGGCCTGGTGCCAGGATTGTAGCTTCCTGGAATGCTCTTTCTTTCCATGTCTGCCAGGTGACATCCTACTCAACCTTCAAAATTCAGATCAAGTGTCGCTTCGTGGCGGAAGCCTAGCCTGACCTTTCTAGGCAGAGTTAAGTGCGTCCACGTTTAGGTGTATTCAAGGTCATGTTCATTTGGATGATGCTTCCCAAGACCTGACACTGAGAGGGAGTGGCTCTTCTGAAAACAAAGACTGCGGATAGGTCAATGCGTTTGATTATTTATTTATTTATTTTTCATCCAAAAGGTGTGATAGAAGATTCATCTCTGAGTTAGGTGACATGGGTTCTAGCCCCCATTGTACTGTGTGTTTGAGTAACCTTGGGGAAATCACAGACCTTATAAAACAAGGAACTTTGCCCTAGTTGTTTACAAGTTTCTACATACAGATAGCTAAAAGCTCTTGGGATCAGTTTTTTTTTTTTTTTTAAAATACTTGAATTTTGAAATAATTATAGGTTCATGGAAGGCTGTAAAAATAGCAGAGTTCGATGTACCCTTCACATCTGCTTCCTAACGTTGTCATCTTATATAGCTGTAATACAGTATTAAAACCAGGACATTGGCGTTGGTGCATTACTGGTAATAGCCTACATGCCATGTTCAGTTTTTACCAGTTTGTACATGCACGTGTGTGTGTGTATGTGTCATTGTATAAAGTTTGAGCCCATATGCTGTGTGCTGTTGAGTCAGTTCGGACTCATAGTGACCCTATAGGACAGAGTAGAACTACCACATAGGGTTTTCTAGTCTGTAATTTTTTTTTTTTAAATAATACTTTATTGTGTTTTTGGTGAAAATTTATACAGCAAATTAGGTTCTCATTTGACAATTTCTGCACAGGCTGGCTGTTCAGTGACATTAGTTACATTTTCCCTAGGGTTTTTTTTTTTTTAAATAATTTTATTTGTTTTGCTGTTGTTGAGAATATACACAGCAAAACATAGTTACCTTTTCCCTAGGTTTTTTTTTTTTTTTTAAATAATTTTATTTTGTTTTTTTTTAAATAATTTTATTTATTTTGTTGTTTTTTTTCCTAATAATTTTATTTATTTTGTTGTTCAGAATATACACAGCAAAACATACACCAGTTCAGCAGTTTCTATATGTACCATTTAGTGACATTGATTACATTCTTCTAGTTGGGTAACCGTTCTTACTCTCCTTTTCCGAGTTGTTCCTCCCCCAGTAACATAAATTCACTGTCCCCTAAGATTCCTACCTAAACTTTCGAGTTCTTGTTATCATTTCGATCCCATATAGATAGTTCTTAAAAGAGCGTAGTACTCAAGGCAGACATTTTTCTTTAGTTGAGCTTAACCATTGTTTGATTTTCAGAAGACTTCATGGGATATTTTTGGTTTAAGGTTTAAAGATTGTCTCAGGGCAGGAGTTTCAGGGGTTCATCCAATCATCATGGCTTCAGAAAGTCTGGAGTCCATAACAATTTGAAATTCTGTTCTACATTTTCCCCCTTTTGATCAGGATTCTTCTGTGGAACCTTTGATCAAAATATTCAGTAATGGTAGCCAGGCACCATCCAGTTCTTTTGATCTCGTGGCAGAGGAGGCAGTTGTTCATAGGAAGCAGTTGGCCACACATTCCATATCCTTCTTCTCTTCCTAACTCTCCTTCTTCCTAAGGGAGCAGGTTGCCAGGTCTTTTCTTCCGTGGACCTGCTGGTGAGTTCAAACTGTTGACCTTTCAGTTAGCAATTGAGCTCTTAACTATTGTACCACCAGAGTGCCCTAGCATACGTTCAGGCCCAAGGTCACGTATAGATTTGTGTATACCATAACCAGAATACAGAATTGTGTAACCCTCCCTCACCTCTCCTTGGCATCTGGCAAGCACTTGTCTATTCTTTCTCTATAATTTCATCATTTCAAGAATGTGTATATAAATATAACAATTTGAGATTAACTTTTTTCATTAAGCATAGTGCCTTGAGATCAATCCATGTTGTTGTATGTATCCACAGTTCATTCCTTTTTATTGCTGAGTAGTAAGTATTCCAAGGAGCTCTGGTGGTTAAGCATTTGGCTGCTAACCAAAAAGTCAGCAATATGAATCTGCTAGCCACTCCTTGGAAACCCTCTGGGACGGTTCTACTCTGTCCTGTAGGGTCGCTATGAATCAAAATTAACTTGATGGTAGTGGGTTGGGTACATTAAGGAGCCCTGGTGGTGCAACGGTTAAGCACTCGGCTGCTCACCGAAAAGTTGGCAGTTCGAACCCACCCAGTGGCTCTGTGGAAGAAAGACCTGGCAGTCTGCTTCTGTTCAGATGATAGCCTAGAAAACCCTATGGGGCAGTTCTCCTCTTCACGTGGGGTGTTGCTGTGAATCAAAATGGACTCGATGGCACCTAACAGCAACAACATACCTGTTCATTAGTGTCGATTGTTTTATCAAATGCAGTTCTCTGCATGGTGTAAATGGATGACCGAAGTGGCTTGATACCGAGTACCACCAGGTACGCATGCTGCATTCCTTGGAAGCCATCCTACTGAGAGGTACAATCAGACTTTCTCTGGAGGTCAGTGGAAGCAGTGCACAAACAGGATCACCTCAAGTTTGAGAAAGAACGAATTTAACTAACCTTGGTATTTTTTAAATAGGTGGTTTGGGTTTTTGAGAGGCAGGATAATTACTCTAAATGACAGGATAGAGAAGGCTTGGGATCATCCTGATTGGGTAGGGGAGAAGCACATTGTCCCTAAAACATGTGATTTTTCCCCCACACTATAATTTAATTCATATAGATATTATAGACAGTAGTAGATAATAAAATTACCTGAGAGTGAACTAACCCATCACTTCATTAGGGACATAACTTTGAAAATGTGTATTTGATATTGTTTGTAATTTCAAATTTGGTGAAGCTATAGCATTTTCGGTGAGACCTCAGTTTATAACTCAGTGCTTGCTTGATACTTTCTCACCTCTGACATTTCTTTATGAAATGACCTTTTTTATACTTGGGAAACCAAACCTACTTTGGAATGAGTGTTTCATCTAAGCCGTCTGTTATTTCTTATCACTTTTCAGCACACCAATAGATCCAAATGCAGCCTATACTTAAAAAGCTAAAGTAGGTCAGGTTGTAGTTAGGAATGTGGCAAGTTAAAAAAATAAAGCCGAAGTATACATGAAATCTATTAGTAAATATATTGCTCAGATAAATGTGGGTTTGACTTTTAAATTAAAAAACAAGCATATTGAGGAAGTATTATTATTATAATTTTTATTCTGCTTTAAGTGAAAGTTCACAAATCAAGTCAGCCTCTCATATAAAAATTTATATACACCTCGCTATATACTCCTAATTGCTGTCCCCCTAATGAGATAGCACACTCCTTCCCTCCACTGTTTATTTTCGTGTCCATTCAGCCATCTTCTGACCCCCTCTGCTTTCTCATCTCCCCTCCAGACAGGAGATGCTGACATAGTCTCATGTGTCTGCTTGATCCAAGAAGCTCACTCTTCACCAGCATCATTTTCTATCCCATAGTCCAGTCCAATCCCTGTCTGGAGAGTTGGCTTTGGGAATGGCTCCTGTCTTGGGCTAACAGAAGGTCTGGGGACCATGACCTCCGGGGTCCTTCTAGTCTCTTTCAGACCATTAAGTCTGGTCTCTTTATGAGAATTTGGGGTCTGTTGTTTTTTTTTTTTTTTTATCTCACTGCTCTCCTGCTCCCTCAGGGGCTCTCTGTTGTGCTCCCTGTTGGGGCAGTCATCAGTTGTAGCCGGGCACCATCGAGCTCTTCTGGACTCAGGCCAATGCATTCTCTGGTTTATGTGGCCCTTTCTGCCTCTTGGGCTCATAATTACCTTGTGTCTTTGGTGTTCTTCATTCTCCTCTGTTCCATGTGGGTTGAGACCCATTGATGCATCTTAGATGGCTGCTTGCTAGCATTTAAAACCCCAGAAGCCACTCTCCAAAGTGGGATGCAGAATGTTTTCTTAATAGATTTTATTATGCCAATTGTCTTAGATGTCCCCTGAAACCATGGTCCCCAAACCCCTGCCCCTGCTACGCTGGCCTTTGAAGCTTTCAGTTTATTCAGGAAACTTCTTTATTTTTGGTTTAGTACAGTTCTGCTGACCTCTCCTGTATTGTGTGTTGTCTTTCCCTTCACCTAAAATAATTCTTATCTACTATCTAATTAGTGAAAACCCCTCTCCCTTCCTCTCTCCCCCCTCTCATAACCATCAAAGAATATTTTCTTCTCTCTTTAAACTATTTCTCAAGTTCTTATAATAGTGGTCTTACACAATATTTGTCCTTTTGCAACTGACTAATTTCACTCAGCATGATGCCTTCCAGATTCCTCCATGTTATGAAATGTTTCATGGATTCATCATTGTTGTTTATCAACACATAGTATTCCATTGTGTGAATATCCCATAATTTATTTATCCATTCATCTGTTGATGGGCACCTTGGTTGCTTTTGTCTTTTTACTATTGTAAACAGTGCTGCAGTGAACATGGGTGTGCATATATCCGTTCGTGTAGAGGCTCTTATTTTCTCTAGGATATATTCCAAGGAGTGGGATTGCTGGATCATATGGTAATTCTGTTTCTAGTTTTTTAATGAAGTGCCAAATTGATTTCCAAAGTGGTTGTAACATTTCACATTTCCACCAGCAGTGTAAAAGTGTTCCAGTCTTTCCGCAAGCTCTCCAACATTTATTATTTTGTGTTTTTTGGGTTAATATCAGCCTTGTTGGAGTGAGATGGAATCTCACTGTAGTTTTGATTTGTATTTCTCTAATGGCTAATGATCATGAGCATTTCTTCGTGTATCTATTAGCTGCCTGAATGTCTTCTTTAGTGAAGTGTCTGTTCATATCTTTTGCCCATTTTTTAATTGGATTATTTGTCTTTTTGTAGTTGAATTTTTGCAGTGTCATGTGGATTTTAGACATGAGACACTGACAGGAAAAGTCATAGGTAAAAACTTTTTCCCAGTCCGTAGGTGGTCTTTTTACTCTTTTGGTGAAGTCTTTGGATGAGCATAGGTGTTTGATTTTTAGGAGCTCCCAGTTATCTAGTTTCTCTCCAAGTATTATTTTTTTAAAACAGTATTCAAGGAGTACCTACTATTGTGCAGGAAATATGCTAGGTATTTGATAATACATTATTTTATCCTTAGAACAGCCTATAAAGCGTTGTTGGTGGTGCCATCTAGTCAATTCAGATTCACAGTGATCCCACGTGACAGAGTAGAACTGCCCCATAGGGTTTTCTTGGTTGTAATCTTTATGGAAGCAGATTGCCAGGTCTTTCTCCTGAGGAGCTACTGGGTAGGTTTGAACCGTCAGCCTTTCAGTCAGCAGCCAAGTACTTAACCGTTGTGCCACCAGGGTTCCTTACATGTGAAGTAGTTGGTGATACTATCCTTCTTTTATAAATGAGGAAATGAGGTTTTCTGGGTCACACTGCCTGTGAGTGGCAACCCTTTATTCGCTTACTCTTGTTTCCAGGCCATGGTCTCCCGTCTGTTACACTGGAGGAAGGAGAAATAGATCTGGGATTTGGTCCTTGGCCAGAGACAAGGGGTTATGCTGGGTTGAGTATTTGTTACTATGCCTGTGAGATCATGGGTGAAATATTGTACTCAGTTCGTTTCTTATTTAAATGTAAATAACAAAGGTGTTTCATGTTAACCATTTCCCACTTATTTGATGTGTCACCCTTAAGAATAACTCTCAGAGAATGTTGGTTTATGATGTCGCTAAAAAATATCTTTTCCATGGTTGGAAAAACTAATAACCTATATTCACGATGATTTGTTGTGTGCTGTTGAGTTGATTTTCAACTCATAGTGACCCCATGTGACAGAGTAGAGCTGCCCCACAGGGCTTTCTAGGTTGTAATCTTTATGGGAGCAGATTGCCAGGTCTTTCTTCCATGGAACTGCTGGGTGAGTTCGAACTGCCGGGTGAGTTCGAACTGCCAACCTTTCAGTTAGAATTTAGTGTGCCTGGCCGTTGTGCCACCTGGGCTCCTGATTATCATTTAGTACAAGGGCAGAGCAGCTCGGATGCCATCTAATTCCTCCTGTTAGGATTTACAACCCATTGTTTGGTTTTCTTAAAGCAGGCATTCCTTTTTTATTACAGCTCATCTACGGGAGTATAGAAAATAATTTGTGTGCATTGAATTCTAACATGAGGTATTGTAGGAAGATAGGTCAAGGCCGTAATGGGATCCATGTAAAATTTACCACAGGTGTGCCTCCTTATGAAAGGACCGTGTTTCCAAAGGTCATTTAAGGTGCAGTTGCCTTGGTTTGGCACACATACTGCCCTAGAAGCTATATTCCCAAACAACATTCTCTGGCCAGCCAGGCTTAATGTGTCTGAGGTAAGAACCGGGACAGCAGCACTATAGATCCTAAAGCCAGATACTGAGTCGGCGTTGGGCTCTTCAACATTGAAGTGCCAAGAACTGCTTTCTCCTTAGTGTGATCCTATCCTTGGGCATTTCTACCCCCTGCCGCACCCTCTGCCTGCTGCCTGGGCTGGTGGACATCTACTGCAGAAGAGGGCTGGGGACAGAGACTTACATGGTTCTGGAATTTGGTGGGGGCAGGTATGGAAGCTTCTAGCAAAGCGCTGGGATTCTGCAGTTCACCCAATTCCCTCTATTTTTTCTTTTCCTTTTTTTCGTCCTGCTTTCTGCATCTTGTCTTAGAGCAGCGTTCCTTGCCTCCTCTGAGAACTTCATGTTCTTCTGCCTTGGGTTCCTGATGGAATTTCGTAGCTCCTTGGTTGTTTTCTGAGGGTGTTTTTACTGTCAGTCATGGCTGGGAACAGGGACTAAAGTATCCAGGTCTGGTCCCATTCCCTTCTCTTTTTTCACATAGAGTCACAGTCTCATTAGGAAAAGATGAAGACATTTAAGAAATATTTGCAGGCCGCTGAATATTCGGATTTCTAAGGAAAGACATCTATGTTTCAGAGATAAATGACGGTTTTGTGAGTCTTCTCGGTCATTGTTGAAGAAGCTGGGCTAGGACTTTGTAACTGTAGATATGAAGTTTGGGAAGCAGCAGTGGAGGTGGGTGGAGGACTGACCATTGCCTATGCTTTCTTCCCTCCTTGTCTGTTTGGATGAGGAGAGGCCTTGGACCAGGGTTTAAGAGTTAAGGAAAGAGAAAATGGGGTTTCAGTGAGTTGGAATGATGGCAGCTAACAACAAAGAAGGTCTTAGAGAACATGTCGGTCTGTGTTAACAGAGGAAGAAGGTGAAAAGGGGCATTCTAAGTTAGCAGAGGGAGAGAAAAAACCCAGTGGCCACCAACTATGAGATACAGAAGGAAGGCCTTTTTTATTGATTATTGCTATTCATGATATAAAGCCATTGTATATTTGTTACCCTAGTTTTATATGAACTGTGAATTTCCTTCTTGTCAATTCGGGTAAAGGGCGATGCCTAAATGTTTAACTTCTTCCTAGAGGAATCTGAAATCTCACTTCGTTACCCTGATCGTCATCTCACCCCTCGCTTTGAATGGTTTTCTTTTGAAACAGCTCAATTAAGCTTTGTTAAGTGTGGTAATAAATTACTTAATCATTCATATAAATTTTCTAAAATAAAAGAAGGAGAAAATTGAATATAGCGTAAGTAACCTCCAGGGATTTTTGGAGAATCTATTCCTTCAGTCTTGTTTCTGTGGTTCTGTCATCATACATTGGTAAATGAGAGATCTGCAAGCAGTCAGGGATTTTTGTGGAAAATAGGGATGTTTGGTGACCATAGTTAGTTGTCTTATCTCTGTGTTTTGTGCAGAATACCTCGCATGGATTTCTGACTCTGGAGGAGGAGGCTGTTCTTATGGTGATGTGTGGTGAAAATTTTTAAAGGGAGGAGAGTGGAGAGAGGGTTTTAGTGATGACTTTGTTGTTATTAACTGCTCCTGACTGGTCCCCGACTCGTGGTGATCCCATGCGCAACAGAAGGAAATCCTGCCCGGTCCTGCGCCATCCCCATGATCTGTTGTGGATTGGACTGCTATGATCCACAGGGTTTTCACTGGCTGTTTTTCAGATATAGATCGCCAGGCCTTTCTTCCTAGTCCATCATAGTCTGGACGCACCACTGAAACCTGTTCAGCATCATAGCAACATGCAAGCCTCCAGTAACAGATGGGTGGTGGCTACGTATAAGGTCCAATGGCCTAGAATTGAACTCTGGTCTCCTGCATGGAAGAAAAGAAGTCTGCCACTGAGCCATGACTGCCCCCATAACATCTTTGTTTAAAATTCCAGGATTGACTCAAAGTAAAGGTTGAGTCAGATCATAAACGTCTTCCAAAAAGACCTTTATGGAGCAAGATGTAAAAGAAAGCAAAGTTTGATGATAGTTTCCTTTTCTTTTTTTCTTAATTATATTTATTTATTTTTAAGCTTTCATGGCATTAAAAAATAGCCTACGCTGGCCTCCTTGCCTTCCTTTCAGAATTCCTGGACTTGGGCCTGATTGCCCTCTCCTCCTCGGCGCAGCTGTTTCATGACAGGCCCTAGTTCTTCTTCTACTGCTCCTGCTCACTCAGAGACTTTCTTTGCTGGTCTCAGATTCTGGTCTTTGCATCCAAGACCTCGGGAGCAGATCTTTCTGGCTTTTAAACTGCTAGAACTGGTCAATGCCCCATTTTTCCTCAGGTATTCACCATTGCCTGTGATCTATTTTGTTGTCAATCCAAGCAGGGTTGAGGTCTTCCCTGAAAAGTTGACACCATCATCTTGGCTGAGGGATTCCCGAATGATCCCCACTGTGCATGATGCTTATCAGATTTGGCCTTTACCCTGCCTCGCCCACTGGAGAAGGTGGCCTGAAGATCCTCTTGTACCTTGGTACCTGGTTCCTCCCCGGACAGGTCCGACGTCAGGAGTAATAATGCTTAAATGTATTCCATCCTACTTAGCTTAGCTTCTTGGTATATAATAATCTAGTCAGGTCTTTGAAGACTAAGACTCTATGATGAATGGACAGGTGGTAGACCTGTAAGTATATCACCCTGGACTCAGCCTGCAGATGATGAGTGTGAGTGGCTACATGTATGTCAGTACATATAGCTATATGCAATGCTCATTTCTTTGACCTTCCACTTGAATCGTAATTGAATTCTGCAAATGTGACAATATGTTAAGAGCAGATTTTCTAATATTGAAATTTCTTACCTTTATTGGAAAGTCATCTGTTAACTGAATATACTACAGTTTGATGAGAAAGAAAACACTTACTACGAGACCTGGGAACTCATTGTGCTGTGTCTGTGTTTGGCATTTGTGTGGGTTCTTGGAAAGGGCATCCCCAAATGACTTTGCTTTAGGAGGCAATGCTGTGTTCAAAGCTGATTTTATTGCAGCTTAACAAAAAATAGTGCTATCTATAGAAATACACCTTGGTTGTTCACAAATATGTAGCGTTCGTTCAATAGCCACCCTCCATCCAAAGTTTCTTACAACCTAAGGACCTTTCCTTTCTGCTGAGACACAATATCCCTAAAAATCCATACATTCTTATTTTTTAGTTCAGTAGCTTTACCTTGAGAGAGCAGGTGGCCCAGGAGTTTCTATCACGAAAGCTAGTTGTGTTTAGGTTGTGTGTTAGGTGAGAGGTAGATCGCCTGACTTTACATAGCATTTCCTTCAAAGGAACAGTCTTGCTTTTTACACTTAAAGCTTACCATATATGTATTTTTCCTTTTCTTTGTGTCACTTGGGGCCTGTGGAGGAATTGCATTGGTCAGTGGTTCATTCCCCAGTGCAGCCTCCGTTGCAGTCCTAACTAGAGGGACAAATCGAATCCTACTCAGTGAAGGCCTTTCATCCCGCCTGTATGGCACTTGGGAAAGGGCCTGCTGTAGGTCCTTCCCATATTTTTTGCTTGGGGAAAGCAGCAGGATGTAGGCACATGAGAACTACTACTGCAGTGTTTGTGGGTACCTAGCATGTCCATTCTGCTGCACCAAGGAAACCTTGGCCACTCAGCCAGTCCACTGGGATGTCACCATGTAGCCAGAGAGTGTCTCCTTCTCCTAAAGGAAGGAAAGAAACTGCTCTTATTGAGAGAAATTCTATAAGACAGGAAAAGGCACTTTCCCCTTAATCTTTTGAAATGGGTGTGGGATAGAGGTATCTTTTCTCTCCCTTTCTGCTTGGCTGCCACTCTTCTCCCCCGTACGTAAAGCTGGGCCAAACACCGAAAGCAGTTGATCGCAGCCTCATTTCTGGTCCCTAGCAGTGCTCAGAAATCCAGGGGTCTGGCTTTATTTACTGCAAATTAAAGTCGCTATCGACTCAATGGCACTGGGTTTGGTTTGGTTTTACCTTCTACTAGATTACATCCCTAAGAAGCAAAATCACAACATCCATTTTCATGCTTACTTTAGCAATTGTGGGGTCTCCACTGGCATTGTGTGTATATTTTGATATTTGTCTGTGATAAACAGAAAGGAATGTAATTAAAGGTCAGATCCTGAAATGGGTTTTTAGTTTATTTTGATATCTGTGAAAACTTACTGTGTTTGGCCAATGTTCTTTTAATGACCTAAGTTTTAAATACCCCTTTAATTATCCAAGGTTCATTGGCTCTGCAAATTAAGCGAGTATAAATAAATGTCTTGTTGCCAGGAGGGTGATATAACAGTATCCTCGATGGTCTAATGATAAACAGTGTAACTAATGGTGTAAAGTATTACTCCATCTCATTTATTAATTGAAGTAGAAATTTTGATTCAGAGGAAAAGTGAGAGTGTCTATTTGACTTTGTAGTATCAAGTCTAAAGGCATAGCAGACTATAATGAGGGATTTGTTTACTTCAATCAGTTCTTCTACCGTTTCCTAGGATATGTGTCACTTTAGTGTTTGTGATGCCTAACAGATTATGTACTGAATATGAATTTAGAATACGGATTGTTGTTGTTGTTAGGTGCTGTCGAGTCAGTTCCCAATTCATAGTGACCATGCATACAACAGAATGAAACACTGTCCAGTCCTGCACCCTCCACACTTTCATTACTATGTTTGAGCCTATCGTTGCAGCCACTATGTCAATCCATCTCATTGGGTGTCTTCTTCTTTTTCATTGACCTTCTCCTTTATGAGTTTAGAATTTGGGTTAGTATCCTCTTTTTAGAAAATGGCATTTATTTCGCAAGCTTTTTAGGACTTAGATTAGTTTGTACTGGAATACAATCTTATACATCTAAGCATCTATGCATGGAATTATGTCGCCCAAAATATGTGTTGAAATCTTAACCCTATACCTTTATATGCAATCAGCTCTAACGTAATGACTCTGAGTGGAGGCCCTTCGGCTCTGGGCTTTACTTCCGCCTTCCAGGCCCACTGGGACAGCAGCTTTGCTCCCTCGGCTTTAGGTGCACCTTTCTTCTCATCTATCTGAGTGGCAACTCCACCCTTAGAAACGACATGGCTCCACCCTTTGAAAACCCCCAAGGTCATGGCCATACCTTTTAGACTGAAGCAGCTCAGCTTCTTGTGTTCCTTGTTTCTGTAGCTTCTGTCTTTTCGTTTCTTGGCTCTTGGGCCTGGCGCCCACAACTACACTGCTGGGGCAACTGTTCCAAAGCTCTGTAGCTCCACTGATAATTGCCCAGAGGCACCCTACTCCGCCAGGAAGCCTCCTGTGCACAGACACTCAGCTCTCTCGCTCTGTGGGTCAGCTCCAGCACCATCTCATGCTGGTCTCCTGGTTCTGCTGCTGTTGGTTCTCTGCTGCTGCTGCTTCTCTGCCACTGCTGCAACTCTATGCATTCACAGTTTCAAAATTGCCTCTACATTTTAGGTATCTGTTAGAGCAGCACCCCACTCCTGGTACCAAATTCTGTCTTAGTCATCTTGTTGTTGTTGTTAGGTGCCGTTGAGTCGGTTCCAACTCATTCTGACCCTGTGCACAACAGAATGAAACACTGCCCGGTCCTGAGCCATCCTCACAATTGTTGTTTTGCTTGAGTTCATTGTTGCAGCCGCTGTGTCAGTCCACTTCGTTGAGGGTCTTCCTCTTTTCCACTGACCCTGTACTCTGCCAGGCATGATGTCCTTCTCCAGGGACTGATCCCTCCTGACAACATGTTCAAAGTATGTAAGACTCAGTCTCGCCATCCTTGCTTCTAAGGAGCATTCTGGTTGTACTTAATCATCTAGTGCCACCATAACAGAAATACCACAAGTGGATGGCTTTAACAAAGAGAAATTTAGTTCCTCACAGTAAAGTAGGCTAAAAGTCCAAATTCAAGGTGTCAGATCCAGGGGGAAACCTTTCTGTCTCTGTCGGCTCTGGAAGAAGGTCCTTGTCTTCAGCCTTCCCATGGTTGAGGAGCTTCTCAGGCTCGGGGACTCCATGTCCAAAGGATGCGCTCTGCTTCTGATGCTGCTTTCTTGGTGGTGTGAGATCCCTAACTCTCTGCTTGCTTCCCTTTCCTTTTTATCTCTTGAAAGATGAAAGGTGGTGCAGGCCACACCCCAGGGAAACTGCCTGTGCATTGGATCACTGGTCTGACCTGAGTAAGGGTGGTGTTATAATCCCACCTAATCCTTTTATCATAAAATTACAATCACAAAATGGAGGACAACCACATAATAGTGGGAATCATGGCCTAACCAAGTTGCTACACACATTTTTTGGGGGAACGTAATTCAATCTATGACACTCTCCTTAATATCATCTAATATGATGTGATCGATCAGTTGAGGTCCTACTAGTGTAGGGTGGATTCTAAACCTAACTCTTTCTGAGTTATGTAAAGAGCAGATTAGATACAGAGGCACTCATAGACACAGAGGCACTCATAGACACAGGGGAAGACAGATGCCATATGAAAACAGTTTACAAACCAAGTACCCAGGGAACAGCCAGGACTGCCTACAAGGAAGGAGGAACTTTAAAACCACCTACTTGTGGTATTTGTGTTACAGCAGCACTAGGAAACTAAGAGAGCATGTAATCTCAGAATTCTTTGAATTATATTAATCTTAAAATTTTATAATAAATATATACTTTTAACTATAGTGTATGCATTTTTTAAAAAAAGAAATTTTAGTAACTTCATTTCTCTATACATGTATTTATCCATATTCTGAATACTTTTAATTATTTTTTTTAATAATTTCTCCTTTATGTGCAGTTATGTTTCTACCAAATTCAGGATAAATCCGTCATACTGATATTGAAAACCCTAAGTTGTATGGCTTTAATAGGGTCTCACTTCCTTGCCACAGGAAATCAGATTGTCACCTAAGGAGTGACTGGCTGCTTTCCAAATGCACTTGTCTTTTACCTGGGATCTTGGCTCATGCCTGGGATGGTTTTTCCTGTTCTTCCCTTACCTTCATTTTTCAGACTCTCACCCATCCTTCACTACCCATCCCAAGTGCTTCCCCCATGAAGTCTCTCTGTTGTTGTTGGGTGCCGTCAAGCAGATTTCAACTCATAGAGACCCCATATGACAGAGTAGAACTGCTCCATAGAGCTTCCTAGGCTATAATCTTTAGAGGAGCAGGTTGCCATGTCTTTCTCATAAAGAGCCATTGGTGGGTTTGAACCACCAGTTTTTCGGTTAGCAGCTGAGTGCTTAAGAATCGCCCTGCCGGGACTCCTTCAAATCTCTCTAGATTTGTACAGTTAAATAAAATATCACTTTCCTCTTATGGTATGTATCATCACTTCCCCTGCCTTCTTCTCTTCTTTCCATCCCTGATTAGACTGGGAGATATGTGAAGGCTTATTAGGTCTTAGTATAATGCCTCATATGTAGTAGTCAATCCGTTGAATTTAATTTTCATAAAATCAACCTTTCAACAATTTAGTGTAGTTATTAGATTTTTATGGAAATGATCTATGCCCAAAACAAGGTACTTAAAATTACTTTATGGATTTGGCCAAATGCTGCCAAGTGATTAAAAAAATAAAACATTGCCAGACTCATAAGTTACTATTCTACCGTTCTTTTTCCTCAGACTTAAGTAACGTTCATTGTTCTTTTGCATGCATATCTTCTCTCATTCGTATGAACTCAAACTGAAAACAGATGTCGAGGCAGAGAAGACCACCTTCCAAAACCATGTACGCATCGTCACTACCTTTAACAGTCATTCTCTGCAGTTCAGTTGGCAAATGTTAAATAACACTTGGGTATAAAATTTTTTTTTTTTATAACAAGCCAATTCATTCAGCTGTCTGGGGTAGTGACATCAAGGGCCTCATCAAGAAACCATGCTACTCAGAATTAGATGCACCTTGGGAATATTTATGACGTTATCATGGTCTAGGTTAGCAAGCTGGTAACTCCCACTTGAAAACTTATGAGTTTCAAAGTGTTCTGCCATCCTCCATGGTGTGGATTCCTGGATGCTCTATCAAACATACGTCTAAGTGTCAGAGCAGAATCTTTGCTGCTGCTTAAGAAGATGTCTGTTTAGCCTACATCATCCTCTGGCGCCCTACCTCTGTGTGTATACTTTGTTCAGAATTGTCGTTAGGTGCTGTTGAGTTGGTTCCAACTTGTAGCCACCCTATGTACAACTGAATGAAACACTTTCGAGTCCTGCACCATCCTCACAATCATTGCTATGTTTAAACCTATCATTGCAGCCACTATATCATTCCATATGGTTGGGGGTTCTCCTCTTTTTCGCTGACCCTCTACTTCACCAAGATTGATGCCCCTTTCCAGGGACTGGCACCTTCTGATAACATGTCCAAAGTATATGAGACGAAGTCTTAGCATCCTTGCTTCTAAGGGGCATTCTGGCTGTACTTCTTCCAAGACAGATTTGTTTGTTCTTCTGGCAGTTCATGGTATATTCAATATTCTTTGCCAACACTGTAATTCAAAGGCATCAACCCTTCTTTGGTCTTCCTTGTTCATTTTCCAACTTTTGCATCCATGTGAGGCTATTGAAAATACCATGGCTTGAATCAGGCATAATTTAGTCTTCAAGGTGACATCTTTGCCTTTTAACATTTTAAAGAGGTCTTTTGCAGCAGATTTGCCCAATGCAATGCATCATTTGATTTCTTGACTGCCGCTTCCATGGGCGTTGATTGTGGATCCAAGTGAAATGAAATCCTTGACAACTTCAATAATTTCTGCTTATCATGATGTTGTTTATTGGTCCAGTTGTGAGGATTTTTGTTTCCTTTATTTTGAGATATAATCCATATGGAAGGCTGTAGTGTTTGATCTTCAATCAGTAACTGCTTCAAGCCCTCTCTTCACTTTCAGCAAGGAAGGTTGTGTCATCTGCATATCACAGGTCGTTAATGAGTTTTCCTTCAATCCTGATGCTGTGTTCTTCATATAGTCCAGCTTCTCAGATTATTTGCTCAGCATACAGATTGAAAAGTATGGTGAAAGGATACAACCCTGACACACACCTTTCCTGATTTTAGCCACACAATATCCCCTTGTTCTGTTCTAATGACTAGCTCTTGGTCTATGTATAGGTTCTGCATGAACACTATTAAGTGTTCTAGAATTCCCATGTTCTGGAAGTCACTATGTAATTGCGGTGTTGTCCATAACTTGTTATGATTCACACTGTTGAATGCCTTTGCATCGTCAGTAAGACCCAGATAAACATCATTCTGGTATTCTCTGCTTTCAGGCAAGATCTTCTGGCATCAGTAGTGATATCCCTTATTCCACGCCCTCTTCTGAATCTGGCTTGAATTTTTGGCAGTTTCCTGTCGATGTACTGCTGCAAGCATTTTTTAATTATCTTCAGCAAACTTTACTTGCATGTGATATTAATCATATTGTTCGATAATTTCTGCATTTGGTTGGATCACCTTTCTTTGGAATGGGCACCGACTGGCCAGGTAGCTGTCTTCCAAATTTCTTGGCATAGACAGGGGAACACTTCCAGTGTTGCATCCATTTGTTGAAACATCTTGATTGGTATTCCATCAGTCCCTGGAGCCTTGTTTTTTGACAATTCCTTCAGTGCAGCTTGGACCTCTTCCTTTAATACTATTGGTTCTTGATCATATGCTGTCTCATGAAATGGTTGAACATCAGCCATTTCTTTTTGGTACAGTGACTGTGTATTCCTTCCATCTTCTTTTGATGTTTCCTGTGTCATTCAATATTTTCCCCATAGAATCCTTTAATATTGCAACCTGAGACTTGGGTGTTTTCTTTAGTTCTTTCAGCTTGAGAAATGCAGAGCATGTTAATGCATTTGGCTGCTAATTGAAAGGTTGGCTGTTTGAGTCCACTCAGAGGCACCTTGCAAGAAAGGCCTTGTGAACTACTTCTGAAAAATTAGCCATTGAAAACCCTATGAAGCACAGTTCTACAATGACACGTATGGAGTTGCTATGAGTCAGAATTGACTCGACAGTAACTGGGAAAAAAAAAATGCCTGAAGGATTTATATCTATTTGTATTTTTTTTAAATTCTGATTTTATTGCCAATTCCCCAGAGCTATGTTTGAATGTTATGCAGAGGACACAACTTTGCTTGCTGAAAGTGAAAGACTAAATCCTTTATTATGGATTACACCTCAACATAAAAAAACAAAAATCCTCGCAACTGGACCAATAAGCATCATCATGATAAATGGAGAAAAGATTGAAGTTCTCAAGGTTTTCATTTTATTTGAATCCACAATCAATACCCATGGAAGCAGCAGTCAAGAAATCAAAAGACACATTGCATTGAGCAAATCTGCTGCAAAAGTCCTCCTTGAGGTGTTAAAAAGTGAAGATTTCACCTTGAGGACTAAGTGCACCTGACCCAAGCTGTGCTGTTTTCAGTCCCCTCATATGCATGTGAAAGCTGGGCCACGAATAAGAAGGCCGAAGAAGAATTGATGCCTTTGAATTGTGGTGTCCATGAAGAATATTAAAGATACCATGGACTGCCAAAGAGCGAACAAATCTGTCTTGGAAGAAGTACAATCTTAATGTTCCTTATAAGCAAGAATGGCGAGACTATGTCTCACATATGTTGGACATGTTATTAGGAGGGAACAGTCCCTGGAGAAGGATATCATGGTTGGTAAAGTAGAGGGTCAGTGGAAAAGATGAAGACCCTCAAACAGATGGATTTTTTGACACAGTGCCTGTAACAATGCGCTCAAGCATAACAGTGATTGTGAGGATGGCGCAGGATTGAGCATTGTTCCATTCTTTTGTACATAGGTTTGCTATGAGTCAGAACCAACTTGATGACTGCAGTAAGGAACTGCGTAATGGAATCCACCGTGGGGTCCATTGTCCATTACATCCCTTTCTATCCCGTCATATAAGAATGAAGCCTCCTATAAGGAACGTCTTTTAGTATTAGAACCACATTCGGAACTTAGTAATCGCTGTTCAAATTAGTGGATATAGTTTCAGTGTTTGCATTTAGATTTTGCTTTTATGATGATTTTCCCAAGTTTCAAAATTTTAAATAATTATAGATGTTTTAGAAGTTGAAATACAGAGATATCCCGTGTACCCGTTATACAACTTCCCCTTATGGTGACTTGTAATTTTTTAAAAATAAATGTGAAATTTTAGTTTTAGATTTTCACTCTGATTTTTAATTTGTCTTTCTAAACTTACTGCTGTGAGTCTTTATTGTAATTTTCTACAACTTATTTAGAGAAAGGTTGAGAATAAATAAAAGCTGATAAATGAGGAAAAAATAACTTAGGATTCTATTTTTGAGTTAACCTAAACATGCCGCAGACACCTTCCAAGGTGATGGTTCTAGGAGGTTTTCTATTTGAACACAAGAGCAGAGAAATGCCCTCAATATGGCCTCTGATGTGTTTCTAATAATGGCTGGCATTTTCCTGGTTTTCGTGATCCCAGTAGCTTATTAAACCAATAGTCTTTAGGGGATTTTCTAAAATGATGCTTTAATTCCTTTCTTGAGTTATGGTGGTTATTTTGAACCTCCCATCCTCCAACTTCACTGATCTCACCCTTGTTTGAGCCCATTTGGTGCTTATTACCTATATTATGCAATTTAGTCTTGCGTTAATTATATATTACCTTCTATTTTTTCATCTATTCTTCCCACCTAGATTTAAGCTTTTTGAAATTTCTGCCTTATGCTTTATGTTCTATCTGTGTTCATTAAAACAAGACAGACAAACAAAAAAACCAGTTGCCATTAAGTTGATTCCAACTCCTGGTGACCCCTCGTGTGTCAGAGTAGAACTGTCCTCCGTAGGACTTTCAGTGGCTGGTTTTTCAGAAGTAGATTGCCAGGCCTTTCTTCTGAAGTGCCTGTGAGTGGACTTGAACCTCCAATCTTTTCGCTCCACAGCAGGTCATTTGGATATTTTTCTCCTAAAAAGTGGTATTTTATACTAACCCATTCTAAATTATGCTATCCAATATAGGTAGGAAAAAACCAGGTTCTATTTGAGGACTGATTCTCAGACCAGAGCTTGGGAGCAGCCAAGGATAATTTTGAGCTTTGATGCTTCCGTTCCAATCAGAGAGAGCCATGTTTGGGGCGCCATGGCCTGCAATTATATGCAAAGAGGCTATAAAGATTCTGAGTTTGGAGGTCTTTTTCCCCTTCCCCTTTGAGGGCTCTACTCTAATGATTAGTTTGCTATTGGAGAGAGCAGGCTTGGTTAATGAGGAATTCTATTTCAGTGGTGTACTTAAAAGTAATTCAGTGATAATTGCTGCACGCTTTGATTCATATTCCAGAACGCAGTAGCAAGAACACATCTGTTGTGAAAGTACCATTATAGGATTGAGAGAACATTAACCTACCTAACCCCTGTTTTCTAATGATTGTGAATTTAGGAAGAATTTTGCACTGAATTTCTCCTTGGTATCTGGGGCAAAAACTTGCCTTCAGCAGGGCAAAGGTAGTTAGGAATGGAGCGTGGGAACTTGGATTTACCATCTCTGTTGGCATAAAGCTGTGGTTGGTAAGCGTCCCTGAGAAGCTGGGCGTTGTCATGTCCTGAAGGGATAGATAGACAGGACTGGGCCCCAGGACTCCAAGGAGGGGAAAGACTCTTTAGGAGTGATAGAATTCTCTTATCTTCCTACCTTCCGTATGGTAGACCCACATTCGATACCCTGCCAATGCATTTCATGTGCGGCTACCACCCATCTGCCAGTGGAGGCTTGTGTTGCTGTGATTTTGAATGGGTTTCAGCAGAGCTTCCAGACTAAGACAGACTAGGAAGAAAGGCCTGGCGACATTCTTCCAAGAATCAGACAGTGAAAACACTATGTGAATCACAATGGTCCAGTCCTCAGCCAATCATGGGGATGGTGCAGAGTCGCCACGAGTTGGGGGCCTACTCGACAGCAGCTAACAGCGACAAAATCTTAGGGCAGGAGCACTCATTGGTTTCATGATTTTTTTTTTTTAATCCTTTATAGATAATCTTTCACCAGTCTACCCTACACCAAAGACTGAACCTTTCATCTTAAGGGCCATGATCAAATATTTTGCACCTCTGATTTGCCTGAGGTTGAGGCAAGTCAGGCCCCTTACCCAGGCCCAGGAGACCACACTTTGGGGTTCCCACTGCCTCTTGAGAGCCTGGGGCTAAGACTGGAAAGCTAGGAGGGAGGTACTCTGAATTTATGGTTTTTAAGCCCACCTCTGGGCTCAAATTTCCATTCCTTTTTCAGTACCTCTGTCAAATACAGTCTTGTTTTAAAAATTCCACATTGTTCTTACTTTCTGTTCGCTCTTCAAGCTCTTCAAGTTGTTGATTTTGATTTGAGAATCAGAAAAAAAAAATCATGTGCTATTGTAATATTGAGGAAAAATGGATATGATTCATAAACTTAAGAATGGCACTGTTTCATATAACTCGAGTTAATTTTTTAGTTATTTTAAGTGTGTTCTTTGATGTGATAGGTAAGCTCTCAGATATGTGCACAAGTCAAGAGTACCTAGGCAACTGTGGTTTTGCTTTCGTTCAATAAAACGGGTTAAAAAAATCACCTTTCTTCTATTAATAGCTTAAAAATTATCATTAATGTAGTTGTAGTTGTTGTTGTGTGCTGCAGAGTCAATTCCTACTCATAGTGACTCCATGTGTCAGAGTAGAACTGCCTCATGGGATTTCCTAGGCTGTAATTTTTACGGGAGCACATCACCAGGTCTTTTCTGCTGAGGAGCACCTGGTAGGTTTGAACCACTGACCCTTTGATTGGAGTCAAATCCATAACCATTGCACCACCAACCAAAGCCAAAACCAAACCCGTTGGCTGTCAAGTTGATTCCTACTCATAGCAACCCTATAGGACAGAGTAAAACTGCCCCATAGAGTTTCCAACGAACACCCGGTGGATTTGAACTGCTGACCTTTTGGTTAGCAGCCATAGTATGTAACTACTACCCTAACTGCACCACCAGGGCTCCTTATTAGTATAAAGGAACCAGGATTTTTAAAGGGCTAATCTGTTGTATAAACCTCAACTTCCAACACTCAAAGTGCTTAAAAGGCTTAAAGGTACATTTATAAACGTTTGGCATGTATTAAGCCACTTATTTTGCATGGCACTCAGTAAGATAGTTCCCTCTCTCATGACCGCACAACCAGAAAATGGCAGGACTGGCATTTGAACCCTGACGGTTTGCTCTGTGCAGTCTTTCCTCTTAACTAATACACTATGCCTACGTTTAGTATTCACGGCATTTCTACCTTTCTCTTTCTTCCTCACGTGCTTAGAATTTTCTCAGTCACTTGCTCAGTAATATTACATTTATTGAGACCTGCTATTAATTAGGTGTTGTGGTAGAATGTTTCCTGTCCTCAAAAACCTCAGTCTGGCAGTAGGAGATAGATACTTAAACAACCACGGAGTAAAGAATGTGCTACAGGAGTCTATAGCAAGAACTTTATGGGGGAAGGCTGTGGGGAGAAGGACTCTAGAAGTCTGGGAATCTCAGGGAAGGCCTCCCAACATCAGCATTAAGAGGATGGGCAGAGGATAAGAGCTGACCAAAAAAGGAGTGTAAGATCACAAAACAGTTTGTGTATAAACTTTAGAATGATAAACTAATTTGTGCTGTAAACATTCACTTAAAGCACGATAAAATAATTTAAAAAGGCTGTAAGAAGGATTGGCTAGAGGGCATAAAAAATAGAAGGTTCTAGAGATTGCAGATCTGTTTGAGACCAAAAGGAAAAATAAGTATATTTTCAAGTATGGGAAAGATAAAAAAAGTTATGTTGGAAAATGAGGTAGTGGAGTTTAAGAACATCAGGCAGATGGAGTTCTGAGGGATTTCATTGTGTGAAAATCATAACAACAATAAATATCAAATTCAACTGAGAGAATTGCTTCAGGAAGTTGGCACTGGGTCATGACTTTTTGAGGGCTGATTGGTAGCATTTGTAATAAGCTATTTTATTGGCCCCATTTGTCTTTTGACATGAAAGTACTTGATGCTAAGCAACCATGTGTAAAAATCAAGCCTCTCTTTTTTATGGCATATTTTTCACCAAAGCTGTAGTTTAGGCAGGGTCACCATCATCTGGATTCTAAAGACATTTTGAGTGATATATTATAGGTGAATTTCTTAACTAGCATGTGAAATGTACAGTAAATCAGCATGACCTTACACTGGGATAATTGAGCTAGATTTATACTGAGGGTCTTTCTGCCTGTGATAAAATTGCTTGTTAATTCTGGGCAGATGATGTGTGTGTGTGTGTGTGTGTATATATATATATATATATACACACACACACATATATATATATATTTTTTGGTGAGTTGTTGACCTTGATAATTCTAATCTTTAGAAGTGGTGCAAAAAGGAGAATTTTTTTCACTGTGTATGTTCTCCTCCAGCTCCCCCCGCCCACCGCCCAACACTCTCCTAGATTCATTTCCTAGGAGTCTCTCAATAGATATGAATGACAGTTCCCTAGAAACTTCTCAGTGTTGGCTGTTCACTTGGTTCTTTAAGTCTGAATTCAAAGCTCTGAGTTTGGGATATAAAGCATTCTTTAAGGGTGTAGTTTATTTTTAAGTGCTTTCCTTGGTCCTGGTAATTTTTTGATGATATTGTGTGTAATTTTTGTTATTCACAATTTCTGACCTTACCTTCGTCTGTGAAGTGTTTGAATATCTAGTATGTGCTAGGCCTTAAGGAAATGGGAGGAATAAGGTATGGTTTTTGAATTCATGGAGCTGTGAATCTAATGGGGGTGTATAGATGGGAACAAACAAACCCAGTGCAATTTGATACATGCAATCCTGGATGTGGAGTGGGAGCCCAGAAAAGGAATTAGCTGGCTTTGTTTTGTGGGTCAGGAGAGGTTTCCCTGTGGGGGCTGGCTCTTGAGTTGAGTCTTAGGAAAGGAACAATTCTCCAGGAGGAATTGGTGGGGGGTGACAGGGGTCTTTTCAGGGTTAGGTAAAAAACGGTGCCATCCATGCCCACTTGCCTCTTATGTAAATTGAATGTCTTTCTATAGCTGTTCTGTCTTCTTCAGGAAGGGAATGGACATGTATGTACCCCACTGTCATGGGGGTGCTAAGACCTGAAAAGAGGAACCTCCCAACCAACTTATCTTTGGGTAAAGTGTATAATTGTTCCTTGGAGTTATCTAATTTTAACAATTTCTTTTGAAATCATGTTCACAGCTAACACCTGAATTGTAAATATATCAAAATATTATATGAAATGCTTCACGCATAATATAATATTCCTTATTCACAGTTGGAAGGACGTATGATAGTTTGCATATGTAGATTTGAAATTTTGCTGGTTTTATTGCCAGAATTCATTTTTGTTAAAATATTTCAAGGAACCTAAAAATAAAGATTGTAAAATTGTAATAACCTAGAACATTAAATAAAATTGTTTTGCAAATATTTATTAATGCTTAATGTGTGCAGTGAATTCATGAAAACAAAATCTGTTCATTATTTTTTTCATTAATATTTGGTGTATTACAGCCTTCTTACAGTGACATCGTTAGTAATGTTATTTGGGCTCAAATACCACCAGATGGATATATAAATGTGAGTGGGGGGTTGCCTTATCTTCTGTTTTCTCTGTCTAGATCACTGTCTATTTAAATGTATCTATTATTTTCATTTCCGTATTCTCATGTAACATTATGATGTTTTGGGGCCAACTTCATACTTGGTTGAGTTGAAAGGCAATTTTTTTTCTGAATGATGTATCTGTATAAGGTCTGTGAAACAAACAAACAAAAAAAGAGGTCATGAATTCTGTCAATCAGTCAATCAATTTTATTGAATGCCTACCCTGTGCTATGATAGCTGCTGAGTGTGAACAAAACTGTCACCTTACCTGACCTCATGGATCTTATAATGAAGTACCGGATACAGGCATTGGTTGAGTAAACAGGCAAACACACGATTGTCAATTGTGTTATGGAACACAGTAAACTAGTTTTTTCTGTTTGAGAGACTGGTAGAGAGAGGCCTGTGTGTGGTGAGGTCCTACTCTAGATACGGCTATCAGGGATAGACAGCCTCTGATTGATGTTTCTGTAAATGGGAATATTAAGTTCTAGGAACTTAAATCTCTTCTGCTCTTTATTTGATTTTGTAAAGGTGCTTCTTGGCCTATTTTATTTTCAGTATATATTAATTTGGGTTTAGTATTTATTTCAGATTTAATGTGCCTGGTATCCATATACAGTGAAACTTGTAAGAGACAGAACTCGACGGCACTGCCTTGTTTTTCCCAGTCTTGCAAGTTTTCCACCTTTGACAGGGTGCAGTCTTACCACTCTTCTGTCGCTCTGTATTAGGAATCCTACCTCATAAACAGCCAGCGAGTTTTCCTTCTCTGACAAGTTTCCATCTTACGCAGGTTCTGGCTTTCATATATATTTAAAATATGTCTGTATTTTATCTATTCACTGTTAAGGAAATACACACACAAACACATATACACACAGTCATCCACTGCATAATGTTCGTTCAGCCAGTGTCCAACTGCATATAGGTCTGTGGTCCCTTAAGGTTATATGAGAGTTCAGAAGTCCCTGTTGGAGAACACTAAAACATCTTTAATATAATAATACAGTAATAATAATGTTTTGAAGTGTGTTGCAAAGTAGCACCTGTTTGTTATTAGGAACCATTGTATGTACCTTGAATTTTTAATATAACAGGCTATACAAGGATTGGTTTGTAATTGGTTGTATGTAAGTTGGATGTTTGTAGCCCGGGAGCTGCCTGTATAGAATTAATAAGAAATGTTCAGTGTTGAAATACACTGCGGAATTATGAGCTTCCTGTGGGCAAACCTCTGGTGTCCTGAATGCCATTAGGATTAGGAGTTACTTAGACATTCTGCCATTCTGGCTTCTTTCCTGCATCTCGGCCTACTGATGGGAAAATGGCTAATGAGCTGTTCTTAGCTGGGGTGATGGTAACTGCCTTGACTTCATAGGCCCAAGAATGACTTTTTAAAAAGGTTTTGTCCATACCACAGGCCTGTGTGGTCTTTTCAGACAGTAGTTACCAGGATAGCAAAAGTATGCATGGCTAAGTGCATTGTTAGAAAAAAAAAAAATGTTCAAAACATGTCTTTAGTGTAGGAAAGGCCAGTGTAGGAGGCCCACAGATCAACCTTACTCCTTCTGATCCCTTTACCTAGAGCTGTTTAACTTCTCTCAGTTCAGACCATCCTGAGATCTGGGATCAGTCTCTTTTCTAGCCAAGGACATTTAAGAAGCCTAATTTGATGATTTGATATTTTAGCATAATACTTTTCCTTAACTTGTTCTCTTCTGATTGGTTATGTGGCTTCTATCGACTCAGCTTCTTCTCTTTTCCTTTGGACTGAGAGTCTGCTCGAGTTGTGATAACCAGATCCTGTGTTGCATTCCTGTGCCTAGCCTCCATGTGGTCCATCTGATATGCTTGCCATTTCTCCTGGAATAGGGCCCTTGCTTTGTGTAGACAGACACCCAGGGACTGAAATTCTATCCCTGAGTCCCTGTGGCCCTGCTTCCCTTACACAGACCACTACTTCTCTGCCACAATACCTGATGACTTTCTGTTCCTACGTTCCCCAATGCTGTGCCCTGTAGTGCATTGCTGGAATGTCCAGTTGCTCATTTCTGTGATGGCCTGGCTTGTGTCTTTCCTGACTTTTGTCACTGGGACCTTTCCTCATCAGCTGCATCTTAGTCTTTGAATCTGGCCAGTTCCCAATCTCTACTCATTCTCCAGTACCTCATTAATATTTAGCATTGTCTTGACTACTGGCTGGAGCCCTGGTGATGCCACAGTGGTTAAGAGCTATTAACCAAGAAGGCCTGCAGTTTGAATCCATCAGCTGCTCCTTGGAAACCCTGTGAGGCGGTTCTACTCTGTCATATAAGGTCACTATGGGTTGGAATCAACTCTATGGCAATGGGTTTAGTGTTTTTTGGTTTGACTACTGGGTGGAAGTCACAGGCATTAGAATTCCTTTTGGCTGAATAAACATTTACTGAGCACCAACTATTTATAAGGCAATGTTTTGTGCTATGAGTGACAATGAGATGAATGAGCTTTGATCCCAACTTCTAGACTTTCAGAGTCACATAGTTGGTTGAGAGAACAAAATAAAATTTGTACCTCATACATGACAGGTGAAAGAGTGGCCTAAAAACACACAACACACATGTACACACATACACAATACACACACTTTATGTAATTGCAGAACTTGCTTGACAGAGACCTAATTATACCTATGTTTTTCACCCCTGAATATACATAAATTCATGATGCTTGCTTATTTCAATCTTCTTAAGGGAATTCAGTGAAATATTTTCATTTAATTGTTTGTTTCTAAAGATTTCTTGCTTTTTTTCCCCAATCTTCTACATTAATGAAGTTCATAAAAGTGTTTCAGGTTAGCATGTGTGAATTAGAAAGAATGAAACTACTTGTTGATGGAATTCCTACTGTAGCAGTTAGGAGAAAGACTTGTGTGAGGTGTTCCCTGAGTTCTCTATCGATAGGATTCATAGAGCCAATATACAATATAGCTTGAAGAAATGTCACCGGTCACTTAGTTATGTATTCTAAATTTTTAATAGATTAAAATATTGAAGTTTGATTTTATTTTCCACTCCCTTGTGTTTCCTGTGCACCCTTTCTCCTTTGATTTTAAATTAAATCTGAATGAAATATATGTCATAGCAATTGAAGTCCCTTAACCCTCTCTCATTTCTTCTCTCTGGAGCCTTTTATTTTCTTTTAGTAACTGCAAGTCTTCAGTGATTCAGCATTGCCCTCTCAACTTGATTATTGCCTTTCTTTAACTCCAACTTGTCCATATCCCATACAGAATAATACAGAAAAATAGATAAATACAGAAAAAGCCCAAATACTTACGTATCCTTATACCACTGAAAGGAATGCAAAGTGGTAAGTAAATAATATATGTATCTAAAGTAGTAAGTAAAGTACAGGGATTCTTCTTAGGGTTGCAAATTATTATTAATACTCGCTCAGTTGGCTCTTCCCTATGTGATAATCGAAATACACGGTTCAGCTTTGGATAGTTTTGAGTTTCACAACTTTCTTTGTTGCTGATTCTGTCATTTTCTATCATAACTGATATGTTTATCCTTAGGGATATGTCCTTTTCTAATAGATAGTTGTCGTGTTTCTGTCTTACAAGTTAGCTACACTTAAGCTGGTGTAATTTGAAAAGTGTCCTTTTCCAAGTTGCAGTACTGATAAGGACTAGAGATTTCCCAGGTGTAAGTACAAAATCTTTGGAAGATGCTCTGACCTGAGACTGTCTTCAGTTGATAAGAGAATCATTAGGGAAGGAAGGGGCCTCGCTGAAATGCAGCTCTATGTCTTCCATTCTCCTTTAATCTATAGGGTTTGTCACTGTGTCACAAAAGAAGATTAACTGTGGCTCATCTCTGAGCTCTGGTTTGATATCATGACAATATATCAAATATTATTTTGTTTTTTTCCTTGTGACTATTAATTTAACCCATAACTGATCAATGCTATTGAAGTAAGGAGAATATTATTGTCATAGGATTAAGTGAATGCTGAATTTGCTTTTGAGAGAAAGACAGTGTGAATGTACTTTTGAAAGAACCTGTTGGTATATAGTTAAATATAAATACCTGCTGACCAGTTTCCATTATTTCAGCATGGTTTTCTACCTGTGGTAGGTAGGTCAAATGGTCTTATAATACTTAGGTTCAGTAGTTTTTTCTAAGATGGGAACTAAATTTGTTTTTAATTTCAAAAGTAACCATTTTAGAAAGTTCTGTTTTTTTTCTTTAATTTCTCCTTGCATGTCAGAGAGCCACTATTTTTTTTTTCTTTAAATAGGGACCTAAAGTCCTGGTAAAAGGACTTCAGTGGTTAAGTGCTCGGCTGCTAACTGAAAGGTTCAACAGCTCGAACCCACCAGCCACTCCATGGAAAAAAGATATGGCGATCTGCTTCTTTAAAGATTACAACCTTGGAAACCCTATGGGACATCCTACTCTGTCTTACAGGATCACTCGTTGTGAGTCAGACCTGACTCAAAGACAGCAGGTGGTTAAAGTCCTAACAGGTCAGTTTTTTTTTTTTTTTTTTAAATCTCAAATATTCTGTAGAAAAAATATTAGGGCAAGCTTTATAAAACTAACCTTATATCACATTGGTCTAGGAGATTCTAGAAAAATTAGGATCAGAATCACTTGATCTTTTTTTTCCCCACACTTGTCTTTGAGGTGATACATGACAGTAATAAGAGTTGCCTTATGGAAAGGTGGTTTTGCTTATACAGCGTTTCTCATTTAAAAGAAACAATGTCTTTGCTGACTACTAGCTCTGCAGTTCTACTGTAGGAATGTTTTAAAACAGGGAAAACAGGCTTGATTCTTTGAATTGTTGGCTAACATGAAGCAACCAGTAGGACAGTTAGTCATCATTAGACTCCAATGTGGTGATGTTAATGTAATTGTTTTCTCCCCTTTGAATGTGTGAGGGCTTTTAATTTAATCTGCAACATCAAGTAGATTATTTTCATGAAGGGTATATGAATGATTTGTAGAACAGTTTAAATGATACTTGAAAAAAATTAGCTGCTCAAAGATTCTATACAAGAATCCGAATTAAAAGGGGGAAAATGTGGAACAGAATTTCAAATTTGAAGGGAATTCAGACTCTCTAGAGCCACTGAGGCTGGATGAACCCCTGGTATTGCCCTAAGATAATCCTTAAAACTTAAACCAAGCATATCCCATGAAGTCTACTTTAATCAAACAGTGTTGTTGATATTAGGTGCCATCCAGTCAGTTCCAACTCATAGCGACCCTGTATACAACAGAACAAAACACTGCCAGGTCCTGTGCCATCCTCATGATTGTTGTTATGCTTGGGCCCATTGTTGCAGCCACTGTGTCAATCCATCTTGTTGAGGGTCTTCCTCTTTTTCACCGACCTGCCACTTTACCAACCATGATGTCCTTCTCCAGGGACTGGTTCCTCCTGATAACATGTCCAAAGTATGTGAGACGAAGTCTCGCCATCCTCACTTCTAAGGAGCATTCTGGCTATACTTCTTCCAAGATAGATTTGTTAATTGTTTTGACAGTCCATGGCATATTCAGTACTCTTTGCCAGCACCATAACTCAAAGACATCAATTCTTCTTCCATCTTTCTTATTCACTGCCCAGCTTTCGCATGCATATGAGGTGATTGAAAAACCATGGCGTGCGTGGGTCAGGCACACCTTAGTTGTTGAAGTGACATCTTTGCTTTTTAACACTTTAAAGACGTCTTTTGCAGCAGATTTGCTCAATGCAATGATTCCTTTGATCTCTTGACTGCTGCTTCCACGGGTGTTGATTATGGATCCATGTAAAATGAAACCCTTGACAATTTCAATCTTTTCTCCGTTTATCATGATGTTGTTTATTGGTCCCGTTGTGAGGATTTTTGTTTTCCTTATGTTGAGGTGTTAATCCATACTGAATGCTGTAGTCTTCAATCTTCATTAGTAAGTGATTCAAGTCCTCTTCACTTTCAGCAAACAGGGTTGTGTCATCTGCTTATCACAGGTTGTTAATGAGTCTTCCTGCAATCCTGATGCCCCATTCTTCATCATGTAGTCCAGCTTCTCAGATTATTTGCTCAGCATACAGACTGAATAAGTGTGGTGAAAGAATACAGTCCTGACACACACCTTTCCTTACTTTAAACCACGCAGTATCCCCTTGTTCTGTTCAACTGCCGCTTGATCCATGTACAGGTTCTGCATGAACACAATTAAGTGCTCTGGAATTCCCATTCTTCGCAATGTTATCCACAATTTGTTATGATCCACACAGTTGAATGCCTTTGCATAGTCAATAAAACACAGTTAAACATCTTTCTGATATTCCCTGCTTTCAGTCAGGATCCATCTGGTATCACCAATGTATCCTTCATTCCATGTCCTCTTCTGAATCTGGCTTGAATTTCTGTTCCCTGTTAGTGTACTGCTGTAACCGCTTTTGAATGATCTTCAGCAAAATTTTACTTGCGTGTGATATTAAGGATATTGTTCGATAGTTTCCAAACAATAGGTTGGCTTAATCAGTAAAGAAGGTCTGCCTTGAGTGTTGAGCTCTTTTAAAGAACTGTCTATATGAGACCAAATTGATAACAGCTACTCAAAAGGTTAGACAGGATTCCTAAGGGCAGTGACGGGAAGGGGGCCCCAGGATCTTGCTCACCATGACTCTGTTGGCCAATAAAGGAGAGACTGAGGTGGCAAAGGCAGGAAAGCAACTTTATTTGGTTGCGCAAGTAAAGGAGTCAGTCAGAGCGTCTGCCTCCAAGACTGCTCCTCCAGGGCGAGAGGAAAAGTTACTTTTAATAGGTTTACAAGTGGGGAGTTCATACGAGTTACATCAGCAACGTTGTTAATCTTACTATGCAGGCAGGGTAATGGGGTTTACATATAACTTCTAAGCAAAGAAACAGGATTCTAATGCAAAGCTGTGGGGGAGGAAGCCAAGCAAAAGATTTTTAATGCCAAAGCTACTGGGGGAGCTAAGCAAAGAAAGCTGCTTGAAGTAGTGGAATTTTCCACAGCCTGGAGCCCTCTATCTTAAGTTCATGTTAATGCGGGAGAAACAATTCGGAAAAGGAGGGTGAGAATGGTGACACGTCTTGAAGAACCTAATCAGTGTCACTGAATTGTACATGTAGAAATTCTTGAATAGGTGTATATTTTGCTGTGTATATTTGCAACAACAGCAACAACAAAAAATTTAGGTGCCCAGAGAGAATTAACTACAATGCTTATAGGACAGTGATTTGTGGGGGAGGAGGGGAAAGGGGAAGGCAGTGTTAGGGGAGGGGATTGACAGAGGATGAATACACAGGAGCAGCTTAATGTGTATTTGTGATCCCGATCAGGATCAGGTGACCATTAAAGCAATTTCTACATAATATTGTGCCACTTGTGTCCTTTCAAACACCAGTGTGACTATTTGCCTGCTTAAGAATGCAGTGACATACCCCAACCCTGTTTTGGTTCCTTTCCTTTTTGTCTTCTGCTGTAATCATCTCCACATGCCTTCAAATCTTCCATAATAATACCCATGGGGGAGAGACAGAAAAGGTAAGTCCTCTGTTGCTAAACTGGAGTTTGATTCTTCAGGACACTTTCCATTTCTAGGCTGGGAGAAATTTCTGTGTTCTTTCTCCACTTCTCACGAATGCCCACTGAGAGAAAAAAACCTTTGTGCTATCC
This sequence comes from Loxodonta africana, assembly GCF_030014295.1. Classification (NCBI taxonomy): domain Eukaryota; kingdom Metazoa; phylum Chordata; class Mammalia; order Proboscidea; family Elephantidae; genus Loxodonta; species Loxodonta africana. Next base: position 37,404,270 of record NC_087349.1, read on the forward strand.
TGAGGCGTGTAAGGATGTAATTTAGTGCTGCCCAGAGCTGTTGGCTGTGCTGTTTATTCCCGCTTCTTTTTTTTTTTTAGGGAAGGAGGACAGAGCAATTTCAAAACTTGGGATAGTGATTATGGCTTTCTGATCTACTGTTGCCCGTCGGGCACGTTCAAAAAGAAAAGGCAGGGAAATTTAATCCAGATCACGGTGTCTCTCTGAGGCAGGGTCATCTCTAGCTGTTTCACACTGCAGTCGCCTTTGCAGAAATTGCTTTTCACTTGAGTGCATTTAGATGTGGTTTGAAAAGACTTGATGCTTCGGACCCAGAGTCCCCGTGCAGGTCCAAGGACAAGCAGGAGCCCAGGTTCTTCTTGTTCAGGTAGAGAGGCTGTCACTTACTTGGCCAGAGTTCTCTAATACTCAAAGTCAAAAATATGCACATGTAGGCTCTGCAGGGCAGGGGGCTATTTTGTGCACATTTTGTTCTGCATATATCATTTTGTGTACAGGTCATTGTTCACATTGAGAAGGACAGAATCACTGAAGACCCAAATGGACTAACCCAAATGGACTAACCAGAACTCTGAAGACCCAAATGGACTAACTTTCTCTTCCCCCACGTACTTCCAGAGTCCACTTTTCTTTTTTTTAATGAAATAGTTTACTTTTCAAAACAAATTCAACATCATCTGTTTAAAAATGTAGGTAAAAATATCTCACAGGATTCTTGTGGGATGTTATGAGTTAAATTATGTCCCCTAAAAAAGATATGTTGGAGTCCTCACTCCTGGTACCTGAGAATATGACCTTGTTTGGAAATAGGGTCTTTGAATATGCAGTAAAGCCTGTGAAAGCAGGGACCTGTGTAAGGTGGAAATCTGTCAGAGAAGAAGAGGCAAGTATCTTCCACTAAATAGTGAGCAATAGTAAAGTGGTGACTGCACCCTGTCAAAGGTGGAAAACTTGTGAGACCTGCAAAACAAGGCAGCCCCATTGAGTTCTGGCTCTCACAGGTGTTAACTGTATTATCAGTTGTTACCATGAGGTCATACTAGATTAGGGTGGGTCCCAATCTTTTTTGACTGGTGTCCTTATAAAAGAGATTCACAGAGACAGAGAGACAGAGGAAGGATGCCATGTGATACAGCAGCTGCCAGAAGCTAGGACAGAGGCACCGAGCAGATTCTTCCTCAAAGCCTCGGAAGGAATCACCTGGTGGACACCTTGATCTCAGACTCCCAGCCTCCAGAACTGTGAGACAATAAATTTCTCTTGTTTAAAGCTACCTATTTTGTAGTATTTGTTGCAGCCCCAGGAAAATAATAATTGGGGATTAAAAAAAATAAAACCTCTAACACAGCGCTTGGTACATGGTAGACACTGAACATTTGTTTCCCTACAGAATGGCAGACCAGCGTGTCAGACATACTTTACGGCTGATGTCAACATTGACAGCGAGGTAGTCAGGCAAGGACAACTCCTTGCATTTTCCTTTATTAAACAAAGTTAGTATACAACCAGTCTTTTTGGTGGTATGGATATTAGAGAGTAGGGTTGAAAGTGATCTTGGCTCTATTACCACTGACACACAGAAGCAGCCTCCAGGAGTTAGCTTGGGGAGTGCCCACCTACGTTTGTTTATTTATTTTGTGAGATAACGGTACCACACCTAGAATAGAATGCAGTGGTGCTTGCTGGTGTGGTCAAAATGGGGTTCAGATAAGGCTGGTTAGGTTGCTCTTATAACATTTGAAAACTGGAAGTTTTTTTGAAATGAGCTTTATAGGTTTAATGCTTTTCAATTCTTGATGCCTACGGAAGGTTCAAGGAAGATTCTAGGTGTAAGTTATGGAACGCCATTCGTTTCAAATCTCAGGAGCATGTGTGTTGTTACCAGGGGCTTACATGGGTAGAACCTCCTTTTCCAGGTGAGAGAGATCTGAGGAACATCCTTGTGAATCTCTTTTCAGGGCTGTGGAATTGCTGGGTGTCTTGGTTCTTCGAGACACTTTTCAGATCAAATCTTGCATTCTGTTGCAGTTTGGACAACAGTGCTATGTCCCATGGGAAGTTAAAATGGTGGAAGTGTTCTTCAGTGTGGTTCATTCTCCCTTGGTAATGCTCAGGCAACAAGAGCACCTGTTCTAGTAGGTCACTGTGGTTATTCTAAACACCTGTTTTAAGTTCAGGACTATAGTAGTATTTTATCTCTTTCTAGAATTCAGTCAGGTCTCAGGCATGCAAGTAGAGCTGGGCAGGCAGTCTCCCAGAGCACAGAAGGCCTAGGGAATTTTACTTTCATGCACAGACATCTCTCCTCCCTTCTGCCTGACCCTGCCCCTAACCTAGGCTAATCCTTTCTGGGCTTACATATTAGACATATCCTTTAATTGCCACCTTACCTCTGTTTCTTTTTAAGGGGAAGGGGTAGGATATTTGTAGATTGTTATGTCTCAAGTATGTCTATGACTTAGTTGTCAGGAACTTTGGGGTCAACATTAAGTCTGTGAAGCTATGTTAATAGCAAAATTGGGCCCCAGTACAAAATTCCGTGTGGGTCCTTCCCCCATTTTGTAACCTTAGAGAGTCATAGCAGTACCTCTCAAGTGCAACAACTGTGGCACCACTGGACGTTAGTAAACAGGCCTTCTGTGCATGTGCTTAGGGTGAGGGCCTGACGGAGTGGGAAATAGGAGTCTGGAGACTAAAAATCTGGTGCCTACTTTGCCACCCCTAGTTGTTTGGGCCAAAAAGCATTACTACCATGGGCTACAGCTGGTTTATCTGAAAATGAGTGGTTAAATTAAAACATCTCTAGGCTCTAATGTAGTTCAGAAATTTTGTCTTATTCATCACAGTTCTTCCATCCATTCAGTGCACGTTTATTGCTATCCTTTGCTCCGGTAATATGTGTATAGCTTATCCACAGACTTTGGCTTATGGAATCAAAATTTGTTACTTCATTCCATGAAGAATAATTTGTTAAGTAGTTTTTCAGAATGAGTTGATATATTTAACTTTCCTCTCAAAACCTAACAATTTTGCCCTTTATGCAATCCAAATAACTGTTTTCAACTTTAAAGAGATCACAGAGTCTCTTATTTTCCCAGATTATAAAATATGGTTACTTACATATGCAGATAGCTAGACTAGTAGAAAAGTATAAGGGGTTTAAACAGATATCCTGGGGGCATTAGAGGCAGATTGACTTTTTCTGTTTAGCTTTTGTATAGCTTTTATTTTATAAAAGTATGGCTATGTCACAAAATTATTATACAGCTAAAATTATTCACAGCTCTATATTGTACAGATTGTCTAAAACACATGATTCCCGCCGCCAAAGCATCTTGAAATGTAATTGGAGCCAGTTAAGCTGGTAGAGTTCAGATTTTATCATCTTAGTTTATATTTTAATTTTGTATCTTATAGACCCTCTGATAACACCTTGTAACTTTCCTTCATAGCATTTATCATCCATGATAGCTGTGCCTTTACTTGTGTGATTGGTTTATACTGTCTTCCCATTGAGACTCAAAACTAAAACGTAGATTCCAGGGGCCCACACTTTTAAGACGGAATCAGAACCTTCAGGGGAAGGGTCTAAAGAATCATTTTCGGCCCTTCAGTTGACCCCATAAACCCAAATCTAAGAATATCTGATAATAAAAACTGATATAAATTTTTAAAGATTTGGAGTAGCATGATACATTTAAGCAAAAAAAAAAACCAAACCAAACCCATTGCTGTCAAGTCGGTTCCGACTCATAGCAACCCTATAGGACACAGTAGAACTGCCCCATACGGTTTCCAAGGAGTGCTTGGTGAATTCGAACTACTGACCTTTTGGTTAGCAGCTGTAGCTCTTAACCACTACATCACCAGGGTTTCCCTTTAACAGTCAACCATAATTTAGTCTTTCTTTGATTCATAACATCCTTTGGAAAGACTTAAGTGTGTAAGTTAAAGCTGTTGGTTTTGAACTTCACATTCTTGAAAAGCCATTCAATGAAAAGCACCGCTAAAAGTGATGATAGTGGAGTAGGTTCTGGCATGACTGGCTGGTAAGACAATAGTCGTTCAGGCACCTACTCCACCATCACTACCTTCGCAGATGTTCCTCTGTCTCTAGACAGCACTTTATGTTCCTGTCTACCCTTCGTCTGTTTCCATCATAGTTCTTATCACCTTGTGCTATAGTAGCAACTTTAAATCTTCCACCTGTCCCCCATTGCACAGGCCTGTTAGAGGTGACAGAAGAGGACTGCATTTTATTTGCTCTGGTTTCTCTGGGCAGGTGGTCGGCCATAAATGAGTGAATGATCCACTATGATGTTCATCTGATGGTCTAGGTCTCAGGAGTTGGAGACCCAAATTAGGATGGAGGCTGGAGAGAGGCACAGGGAAAAAGGTGGATCTATCTGGAGTGCAATCCAAAATGAAGCTGCCTGACACTTATTTGTGTCCATAGTGAATAGTATTTTAGGCAGGGGTACCTTTCTTTTTTTTTTCTCCAAGGAAGAAAGAAAAACCTTAAATTTCTGCTATTTTCTGGACATTTTACTTTTTGTTTTTTGATAGTTTACACTATAAAGGTACATTCCAAAGCTGCATTGGATTTCTCTTTGTATTATCAAATATGGATACTATTATGTTGTTGTTGTTGTATGCTGTCAAGTCGATTCTGACTCATAGTGACCCTATTATATATGTATTTGAGCTTGCAGTGAGATTTGGGTATTTCTACGTATGTCTATTTGTGTGCAAATAAACGTTTTCCTATATATATTTTAAAAGAGAGAGAGTTAGCATATCTGAATCTAAATTTAAAGGTAATTTTCAAGTTTGGTCCATGCTCTCTTATGTTGTACAGATTCCCTAAAAAACAAGGGAATGTATTACCTGTAGTGAAAGAACTGCCGGTAACATTAGACACCTGAGTCTCAGAAGGAATTATTAGAAAAGCCTACAACAATTAATATGTAAAGCTGCCCAGGTTGAATTAATCGGAAACTACAAATACAAGGTGTTGAAAAGAGAAAACGGTTCCTGGGGTCTGACATCATCTAAAAGGGCACCTTGGAACGTTAAATGAAATCACTCACCACAGTTCTGGGGTGGTGCGCTGCCCTGTCTGCACCGCAAATGGAACTGAGAATTGAGAATCCAGAGTGTTTCCTCTTTATTTTTCTAATTTTTCCTCCCTCTTGTCCAAAGTTTGACATGCGGTATTATTCATTAAAATCCTCTCTTTTTCTGATTTTCTTTCCAGCGGTGGAAGAGGTGGAATGTTCCAGTTCTCATGAGTGTTTTTGCTTTCCTACCCCTTGGTGTTACTGACTGTGTAAACGGTGCCAAAACGCCGTTGTAATCTTTGAATATGATTTGATTCCCCAGCATGCATTTTGCAGTTAACATTTAATGTGCTTGGGCAGGATGTCCTTAGTTCAGCGTGAACCCTGTCAGGATCAGTTAAATGTGAATTTGCCAAGTTGGATTTTATTGACATTTTAGACGTCAAAGTTGATTCCAAAAATTATCTCTGTTACCACATCCTTATTTCTAGCTCTAATGGGGAAGCTTACATTTGCCAGATTTTTAGCAACCACTAGTTTTACCAAAAGACCTGCATCATGTACGGCCTCGGGTTTTGACTGGTAAGAAGAAGGTTGTTGTTGTTAGGTGCCTTTGAGTCGGTTCCAACTCATAGCCACCTTGTGTACAACAAAATGAAACACTGCCTGGTCCTGCGTCATCGTCACAACGGTTGTTATGTTTGAACCCATTGTTGCAGTCACTGTGTCAGTCTCTGTCATTGAGGGTCTCCCTCTTTTTCCTCCTCTACCAGGAGAAGTTTCTTTCATTTGTTTCAGAAGAAGGTAAGGACTCAATAAATACTTTTTGAGTGAATGAATTTTGGTGTTCTCAGCCCTGGTTTTTAATTTTCTGTTTCGTTTACTCTTGTGTTATAGAAAACACAACCTCCACAAACTTAGTTATTTAGTGCAAAAATATACCTCCAAAAACAAGAGAGAGAAACAGACAAACATTAACTGGAACATTACTAATGGTCCCCAAATTTAAAAGGAGTATTACCTGTGGTGGCTTAGTATTTCTTGATTTTCCTTTCTGCTTTATTTATTTTATTATGGAAATTTATACACACGTAGTGTAATGAATCTCTGCGTATTCATTGAGCTTCAAGAATTATCCACATCTGCATTCTTATTTTAGCTACCTTCCCCCCCGCCATGTCCTACCCTTTTTCTTTTCCTGGAGTATTTTAAGGCAAATGCTAGATATTGTGTGATTTCAACCAACAATATTTCAATATGCATCTAACTGAGCACGGTTTTTTTTTCTTAACCCAACTTTCCTTTATTGTGTCACCAGCATAATGAATAATAATACCAAGAATTAATATCATGTAATACACAATCCATATTAAAACATTTCTGATGGTCTCAAAGATGTGCTTTTGCAGTTTTTCTTTTTCAGTTCAGGATCTAAACAAAGTCCACATTTGTGTTAGTTTTTAGGTTTCTGGAGTCTATAATCTATTACTCTCCTTCCCTCTCCCGTTTCCCTGTCCCCCCGACCCCATACTATTAATTTGTTGAATAAATGAGATGTTTTGTAGGTTCAGCTTTGCCGTATTATGATTTGCTAATGGCGTTCTCATGGTGTATCCGCATCAGCTTTTCACTTGATGAATTTAACATCCATGGATGATCCCTGCCTAGATCTATCCCTTCTCGTAGGGATTAGAAAAAGTCATTCCTTCCACATTTATTAGTTGGAATTCTCTATAAAGAAAAGCATCCACTCATCTACTATTTGATTACCTTGAAATACAGTTTGTACAGGAAAGGCATGATAAATGCTTGGTTCTTTTTCCTCCTTTATAAGCTTTTGGAGTAATACATCAGTGCCCTAGCATCCTCCAGTAAGGAATAATTTAAAATTTCCCATAAGTATTATCATGAACTCATGAATTTTTATCTGTTGGATGTCTTTCAATCTATTGCAGTCATTCTTTTTTGCTCAAATTGCCCTATCTTGGGCCACTTTGGCCCCTGTGGCTTTTTGACGCAGCCCTATTAGTCTTTGATCAGCTATAGATCTTTTATCTCTAATCTTGCTTACTGATTTCTGAGTGATATTTGAAAATTTTCTCTGGGCGTCTCGACGGTTTGATTACAAGTAGGCATTTTGGGACTGAGGGAAAGCTCTCAAGTGTTTCTTCAAATGTTTCCATGTTAGATCTCTTCTTCAATTTGAGGAGATAAGACTGGAAGATTATCTTTGTGGTAAGATCTACATGGCAGTTTCTGATGTTAAAATAAAGTCCCTTGCACTGTTTCTTCATTGTATTGGGTATGGGTTGAAGTAAGACAGCCCTGGCTTCAAATGCCAGCTTGGCCACTTCCTAACTATATAGCCTGCTTGAGTTACACTCTTTACATTTTACTTTTTTTCATTCTCTGAAGTGCAGATGGTAGCAATATGTAACTCTTAAAGTCATGTTGTGGTTTCAGTGAAGGGATAACGATAAAGCACCTAGCACAAAGCCTGCCACATGGGAAATACTTGGTACATAAACCCAGTCCCAGTGTTGTCAAGTCGATTCCGACTCATAGGATAAAAATGGTGGCAAGTACTTTCCCTGTGATTTGACATTAAATCTGAACCTGTTGCTTTGTTCTGTGCAAGTATGAAGAGGGATTTTCTAAGAAAACAAAGATTTTCTCATTTTCATCATTCAGGTCTTGAAATTTCCTGCACTGGTTTGTTTATGGGAACTTCAGTAAACATTTTCTCAGCTCAGAGCATCATGTGACTATTTCTTATTGCTAGTCAGCAATGTGGAGTCTCAGATGAGAGCATATTAACTCATGGTCTCGTGCAAGTATTCAGCAAAGCTAAGCAGACTTTATTTAAAGAAAGTATTTGTTCTGTTTTCTGGATAAATGCTCATAAGAACCATATATCACTGTTAACTGGTGGCTTTGAGATGCATTTCACATAAGTGAATATTCTAATCATTTGAAAGTTACTCTTAGTCTCTTGGAATGCCAAACTTTAAAATATTTTTATAGCTTCTGGTAGAAATTTTACTAAAAATATACTACCTTAAACAGAAGCAATTTAAACATCTTTGAACCTTTCTTTCATGACGGCATCAGTTGCCTTTTGCTATGTAACAGGCAATCCCACAAACCAGTTGCTTAAATAATGTTCGTTTATTCTCACTCTCAAGGATGTAGGCTGACTGGGGAGTGTTGTGAGCTGGGCTGGCTGGGTGATTGCTTTATTTTGCAGGTCTTGCTGAAGCTCACTGTGGATTAGGCCCAGGTCTGTAGGCGAAAGTTCCTAGTGACCAATATTTTGGCCTTCATCGTATTTTAATTAGTGTGAGTTATGCAGTATGATTACCTGAGGAATTGATTAGGGACCATATTTAGTACACAGAGCCCCTAATTGTTTACTCATAGAATACTGAAATAAGAAATACATGGTTGGTTCACGTCAGCCTTTAATAGCAAACGAGTGAAATAGCAAACAAGTGTGCAGATGTGGTCAGTTGCTTGTCATTTGGTGGCTGATGTGAATGAAAGAGCCAAAACTGCCAGAGTAAAGGAGCCCTGGTGGGGCAGTGGTTAAGCGCTCTGCTGCTAACTGAAATGTTGGCAGTTTGAACCCACCCAGTGGCTCCGTGGGAGAAAGACCTGGCAATCTGCCCCTGTAAAGATTATAACCAAGAAAACTCTATGGGGTAGTTCTACTCTGAGTGAGAATCAACACAGTGGCACCCAACAACAACTGTTCCACATCCGTTTGCTCTGGGGCCCAATCTGAAGAGGCAGTAAACCAGGGGAAGCTTTTCTTTCGGTGATGGCAGAGATACAAAAACGCTAGCCCAACTCTGCCACCATGTTTCCAGTCTCTGCTTGAGTCACACTGATTACATTCCATTGGTCAAAACAAGTCACATTCACTAATATCAGTGAAGCAGGGAAGTATACTTCTTCCATTAAGGTGGAGCGTGAATATTGGCCAAATAGTAATTGAATTTGCCACAATGACCGAGATCATTGGCATGATTATTTACCATGGTTCTATGTTATGTACAGTTATTATTTCTACCTTTAATATCCCCGTCATCCCTGCCATCTGTTTTACCTTTCTATTTTCTCATTCTGGACAATAGATACCAAGTATATTAAGAACCCTGTTCAGGCAAAAAAAAGTAAGTTCTGTGCGAAGGCTCAAGGTCTTTTCCTAGAGAATGAAATATTTTTTCATAGTTCTTTTGTACATTTGGTAGCCTTTTTACCTTTACTTTTCTGTATGCAGTTTGTTCCAAAAAGGACCGTTGATATGGCCAGAAGTTTTTCTGAGTGTAAGGGAATAACTCAATATGTAAAGGTAGACCCCTAGGAAACAGAGGTTAATTGATTTTGTTACAGTGACTGGGTTATACAATATACTGGTAATTATAGATTTTCAGATTCTAATCTTATTATCTACAACCAGCTCACAGAACAACCAGGGGGAAATTGCCTGATCTCTGGGAGCCTGAGGCAATTGTGGTGGTATTCACATATCAGATAAAATTATTTTCAAACCCTTTAAAATCTTATTAATATAAAATTCAACTAGTTCCTACTTCCAAATCATTCTCTCTAAACTGCATTGGAATTTGTTTTACAGTAGTACAATTTGTGGAGAGAAGGCTTATTAATAAGATTAGTATTATGAACCCACTTTAAAAAAAAAAAAAACTACGTTAGAAAAATTAGGCCATTTATTTGGGGAGCATAATTAATGCTAATTATATTTAGTACTAATTTCAAGTGTGCTTAATCTATTCACAAAACCTACCCAATGGACTTTAAATTGACCGTCTCCATAATGCATTAAAAGTAATAAAGTGGTTTTTATTTAAATATGTCCCACAATAAATGATATTTCCTTAATTCAAAATTTATTTCTAACCACATCACATGGGTAGGACTTACAAATTTTTACATGTTTACAAATTTACACATTTTTCAGAGGCATGAAAAGCACTGCCAATCCCAGGTAGTTGCTTTTGGTGTAAAATGGCTCAGCAGGTGATGTGATTGTTAGTATTTTTACCTCCATTTTTTTTTTTCTCATAAATTGTGAGCCTTAAATGTAATATAACCCAAGAGGGAGAGAGAGGTGAGGTTGCCGCTATCCATAAATGCCTCCCCATCTCCATGAGTCAAGGGTTTCATTTAACAGGTACCTCTGAAGGCTTTTTCGGTTTTTTACAGGAAGAAAAAAGAATTTTGTAATAATCAACAATTACGATTTCCATGGGAAATCCCAGCCTGCCCAGGAGTTCCCAATCCTATTATCCCTAGGTAGAGGGAAAAGGTAGATTTCGTACCACAGAAAGTACTACGCTCATTTCTAACCGTTCTTCCTTTTTATGGCTTTTCTGTGTAATTACCTGTTCTCTACCTGGTTTGTTTCCACTAATGTTACTACAGTTTATGAGAATTTCAGCATTGAATGTTATGCATTTGAGATCTCACAAAGTGTAGTTTCAGCATAGATTTACTCTCACCCCAGTAAGATATAGGTTTTTTAAGAGAAGCTTTTCATGTTCCACTGTTTCATTAGTACTGCTGCTTCTATTATGGATCCTACTGCCCCTTATTGAGTGCTTATTCCATGCCAGGCACTGCACTAAGAACTCTACACGTATATGAAACCAAAAAACCAAACCTATTGCTGTTGAGTCAATTCCGACTCATAGGGACTCTACAGGACAGACAGAGTACAGCCATCCCATAGGGTTTCTAAGGAGAGGCTGATGGATTCCAACTGCTGACCTTTTGGTTAGTAGCTGAGCTCTTAACCATTGCGCTGCATGTGTAATCTCATTTAATTCTCATGACTGTCTGTGGTAGGTGTCCTTAGGACATTTATTTGACATATGAGGTGTCATGGATTGAATTGTGCCCCCCAGAAATATCTGTCAACTTAACTGAGCCACGATTTCCAGTATTGTGTGATTATCCACCATTTTGTCATCTGATGTGATTTCCCTATGTGTTGTAAATCCTGTCTGTATGATGCTGATGAGATGGGATTAGCAGCAGTTACGTTAATGAGGCAGGACTCAATCTACAACATTAGACTGTGTTTTAAGCCAATCTCTTTTGGGGTATAAAAGAGAGAAGCAAGCAGAGAGACAGGGGGACCTCATACCACTGAGAAAGCACCACCGGGAGCAGAGTATATCCCTTGGACCCGGGTCCCTGTGTGGGGAAGCTCCTAGACCAAGGAAAGATTAATGACAAGTACCTTCCCCCAGAGTCAACACAAAGAGAAGCCTTCCCCTGGAGCTGGCGGCCTGAATTTGGACTTCTATTCTACTAGACTGAGAGAATAAACTTCTTTTTGTTAAAACCATCCACTCATGGTATTTCTGTTATAGCAGCACTAGATAACTAAGACATGAGGATTCTGAGGTCTGAGAGAATCAGTAGCTTCCCAATTTGTGATACAGGTGTTAAGAGGCAGAGCAGGGCTCCCACCTAAGTGTGTCTGTGTGCAGTGCCTGCCCTTTTAAGTACATGGTATGTTGCCCCATTTCTCCGTGGTTCTCCTCTTGTTGGCCTTGGCATTTTTAATTATGTTACCATCTCTCTTTCTACTCTCAGCTCCCAAATTCAATTCCCATCTTTCTTTTTGGTCTCTTAAAGAGAACAGCCATGGGGGATTACTGTGTTAGGAACTTAAGCTTACAAAGATTTATTTGTATGTTTATTTCTATTACAGTCTATACAACATTTGAGGTAACTGATCTGAAAAAACCAAACCCTTTGCCATCGTATTGATTCCAACTCATAGCAACCGCAGAGGACAGAGTAGAACTGCCTCATAGTCTTTCCAAGGAGTGGCTGGTGGATTTGAACTGCCGACCTTTTGGTTAGCAGCTGACCTCTTAACCACTGCGCCACCAGGGCTCTGAGGTAACTGATAAAAGACATAAAATGAGAGGGGATAAAAATAAGTCATAAAGACCATCAAGGCATGACTTCCCTCAAAGAGGCTTTCTAGAAGATTCCCACTTGAGGGTCATTCTCCCATGTTCTTTCTTTCTTTACAGGGTCTATTCTGTAGGACATAATGAATACTCCCATCTGCAGTTTCCATCTCAGACTTTCCTGCAGGGCTCTGCTGTCACCCTGAGCTCTGGTTTCAAGCCATCCTGATTCATGACCACGATACTAGGATCTTCTAAAGATTTTGTGGTGAATGGAATGGAAAATAGTCACGTGGATTCTCTCATTTGTTCCCTATAGCCATGAGAAGTAGCCATCATGTGGAAACTGAGTCATGTAATGCAGCTTGCCCAAGTTCTGTGCAGCTCTCCAAACCACAGTACTTCCTTCAGTTGTCCACAGGACTTGTATTCTTCTCTGACTTAGACATTTCTTCCTGTTTCAGTTCTTCTTTTATGGGCTTTTTGCAGCACCACCCCCCTTTATGTCTCAGAGTTTTTGTTATTAGCTTTACCATCCTAATTTCTGGTGTCTGCCAGCAATTCTTGGTGTTCCTTTGCTTGTGGATGGATCCTCACACGGTGTCTGTCTTCCCCCTGTGTATGTCCTGCCTATTTTGTTCTTTTTATAAGATACCACTCAGAAGTGATTAGATTTAGGACTCATCCCACTGGGCATGACTTCATTAGCATAAGAAAAGAAAGACCCTGTTTTCAAACAGGGTCATATTTCAAGCACAGGAGCTAGGACCACAACGTATATTTTGGAGGGTCACGATTCAGTTGATAACATCTACTCAGATGTCATCCTCCTGTCCATGGCCTACTTGGAGGACCCTCCAGAAATGTACCTCAGCACTCATTAATGTTCTTTTATGTTGTTAATGAACAGCTGGAATAATTGCGTAAATCTACTTTCTTATACCCCACAAATCATATAACATGTTTTCAATGTCATAAATATAAATATTGTTGAAACTCCAAAATATCTTGCTCCCTCCATCCAGTTATAAATTTACAGCATTTGGGTGATGGTGGCTGTATTTGTGAAGTCTGAGGAAAATGACGGAAGAAGTGTTATTTGACAGTGGTCATCTAAAATAGTTGGAAACATTGTTTGCGTAAATATTCACTGGAACTGTGCCTAACAGAGGTGAAAACAGAAGTCTGCCATAAGGCCTGCCTTTCTTTAGCCAAATGGGAATTGATGTTGCCACAAATACATAGCTGTTCACAGCACAGCCTCTTCTTGAGCAACTTTAGCTGGCACAGGAGGTCCAGGGCATGACTACAGGATGAACGAGGGAAAGGGTGGAATTTCTGAAATGTTTGTTAAACAAAAAGTGGCAAATACATTATATTTCTCTACCAATTTTGGAAAACATCTCAAAAAAGGAGGCTCCAAATCTGTTCATATAGAAGCATTTTCAGTTACTTTGAGTTTTGATAGTGTTTACTGTTTTGAGTAGGGTTGTCAGATTTAGCAAATAAAAATATGGGATACCCAGTTAAATTTTGAGTTTCAGATAAACAACAGATAATGGTTTAGTGTAATTATATCCCATATAATATTTGGGCCCTGTTGTTGTTTTTGTGTTCTGTCAAGTCAATTCCAACTCATAGTGACCCTGTGTACAACAGAACGAAACACTGTCCAGGCCTGTAGGACAGTAGAACTGCTCCATTGGGTTTCTTTGGCTATAATCTTTGTAGGAGCAGATCTCCAGGTCTTTTCTCTCTGAGTTACTAGTGGGTTCTAACCACTGAGCTTTCGATTAATAGCTGAGTGCTTAACCATTGTGCCACCAGGGTTCCTTATTTGGGCCCTACTTATGCTAAACACGTATTTGTTGTTTACTGGAAATTCAAATTTAACTGGATGTCCTTTATTTTATCTGGCAGTTCTACAGTTAAGAAAGTTAAGTGATCCGTATTTACCAAATAAGTAAATTAGAATATTTATCCTTTTTGCAAATGTAAATAATACTTTAAAAATTAACTAACTTAAGTTCCTTTAGTGGAAAATCAATTTAGATAGCTAAGGAAACATAGGAGTTTATAAGCTGACCTATCAGAAGTCACTGCAGCCTGATTATATTAAATATGAAGATAAAGAATTCCTGAAATAAGAAAGTAGGATTTATAGCTGATACGCAGCCAAAATTATTTTCATTTAACTTCTACCTGTTGCTCCTAATTCAGCCCCCTGGAGGCTATAGAAAATGATGAAGATGAGATTATCTATAATAGCCAACACTTATGAGAGCAGTTGTGTGCTAGGCACTGTTCTGTGTTTTAATTTATATAATCTTCACAATAGCCATAGGAGGTAGATGCTTTATTATTTCTGTTTCACAAGTCAGGAAAACTAAACCACAGGGAAGTTAATTAGCTTAACCCAAGGCCACATCTCTTTTGTTAACTTGTCAATTATTTTCTCTTTTATAGTCTTAAGGTTTTCCGTTCTTTGTATACCTTATAGAGCAAAGCCTCTAGTCCCCATTTTGCCCCTGCTGTTCAGCTCTGGGCTTGCTGTGGTTTGTCATTGGTTTGCTGTTGTTGTTGTTAGTTGCTGTCAAGTCATCTCTAACTCATGGCCATCCCATGTACAACAGAACGAAATGTTGCCATCTCCATGATCGTCAGCATGCTGGAGTTCATTGTTGCAGCCAGGGTGAGTACCTTCCAACCTAGGGGAGGGGTCATCTTCCAGCACTCTATCAGAAAATGTTCTGTTGTGCTCCATAGGGCTTTCACTGGCTAATTTTTGGAAGTAGATCACCAGGCTTTTCTTCCTAGTCTGTCTTAGCCTGGAAAAAAAAAAAATGCTGAAATCTGTCTACCATGGGTGGCATTGCTGATATGCGGTGGCTTAGCTGCCAGCATTATAGCAACATGCAAGCCATCATGGTATGACAAACTGACAGACAGGTGAATGTTTTATAACAATTTGAGAGATTATGGAGAAAATTGTAAGTATTACTCAGTGCTTTCCAGTAGCAGCAGTTAACCTAGAATGTTGCAGTGATACTGCAGATGAATAAATGGAGTGTTAAAGAAATACACACACATACATATATGAAGAAATCACAGGTAATCTCTTACACATCATGGTTTAAAGCATGATTTTGTAATACATGGTACCACACCTCATTATGGCATGCTTATGAATGATTTATGAGTGACTTTTCTTAAATATTTATTTCATCATTCTTAAGCACACAGCAGAATTGATTCAAAATTTTCTGTTTTATAAAACATATTTTTATAAGACCTGTTAGTTCCTATAAATATTTAAACATTTTCATAATATAAGATGGATAAAATGAAAAATGTCCAATTTGCTTTCCTTTTATATGATTTCTCTTTCCGTAGTGTAATGTAAATACTTCTCTATTTTTTGTCCTTAATGTTCAGGAGTCCAGATATGTTGCATTTTTTACTAGTATGGTATTTGACTAGCTTTGGTTGTGTTTTTCCTTTAGGGATAGCTTAATTTAGCATGTAATCACCCATATTGGGGTGAGGGAAGGATTTATCCTGAGGCCAGTTGCTTTTATCAGTTGTTCTGCTTTTGTATTTCCAGCTTCTGTCTGCTGACAGACATTAACCTTCTTTGTTGAGTATCACTTGGCATTCAGTTGCTCTTTCCCCACCCCACTGATTTTTCTCTTCCTCTTTCCCCTCTTAGGTTCACATTGAAAAAAAAATCAAACATATCTAGCTGCCATACTCACCATACACACCATGATATCATAGAAGGAAAAAAAATCTCCAAACTCTAAAATCTTTGTTTTATGCCATTGGAAATAAACTATAGTTTTATACTTGTAAACTATGTCTCACATACTTTGGACATGTTATCAGGAGGGATCAGTCCCTGGAGGACATCATGCTTGGTAAAGTAGAGGGTCAGCAAAAAAGAGAAAGACCCTCAACGAGGTGGATTGACACAGTGGCTGCAACAATGGCCTCAAGCATAACAATGATTGTGATGATGGCGCAGGACTGGACAGTGTTTTGTTCTGTTGTACATATGGTCGCTATGAGTTAGAACCAACTCGACGGCACCTAACAAAAGCCTTTAAGAAATAGTACATTAAGTTATCTCTTGATTAACATGTAGTATTCTTTTTGGGAAAATAAAACACTGTGCAATTTTTAGTTCTTAGCTACATAGTTTTCAAAGAAGGACAAATTGACAAATTGAGTGGTTTCAAGTTTAATTTCAATTTTAATTGAAATCTTGTTACTGCTAACTGGAATTTTTAGAAACAGACTTTTTAAGATCTCATTTGTTTCATAAAACTCTGAGCACACTTTAGAATTCATTTGTAACCATAAACGAATAATGATCAAACTTTCCCAAAAGATAAGTCGTTTGGGGAATGGGAATAAAAGCCAACCACCTGGAGAATGTCCAAATATTGCAAAACCTATTTTGAAAATATCAAGTGGGCCTTAGGGTGGAATTCCATAAATAATCAAAAAGCCAGATGTCTTAGATCATCAAATAATCTGTGGATGTGTGCCAAGGTGTCCTAAGCTTTCCTCATCTGTTTTTAAATAATCCACTGAATACGGAAATAGGTTCCAAAAAATTTAATCATTTTGCCAAATCCAGTTTGTCTTTATTAACTCAAATTTTCCAGACCCTAATTAATGAAGAATCTTATTTCAAAATATTTTAAAGATGTTCAATTCTCTTATTCAACTCAAACCAACAAATATTTATTGAGTGCCTACTATGAGCAAGGTGTTATGCTTGTTTCCAGGGGATATAAAAGGAATCACACCATTTATCATCAAATTACTGGGAACTATTTTAACAAAATAGTTCCATGTGGTATTTATTCTGGAGTTGTTTAAGTGAATACCTGAAAATATTTTTAGCATACTGAAAAACCAAACCTGTTGATGACGAGTTGATTCAGACTCAAAGTGACACTATAGGACAGAGTAGAACTGCTCCGTAGGGTTTCCAAGGAGTG
Organism: Loxodonta africana; assembly: GCF_030014295.1. Classification (NCBI taxonomy): domain Eukaryota; kingdom Metazoa; phylum Chordata; class Mammalia; order Proboscidea; family Elephantidae; genus Loxodonta; species Loxodonta africana. The sequence continues at coordinate 37,421,292 of NC_087349.1, forward strand.
GCTGGTGGATTCGAACTGCAGACTTTTTGGTTAGCGACGGAATTCTTAACTACCGCGCCTCCAAGGCTTTAGTGTAGAAGTCAACAAACATTTTAGGAGTTTTTACTTCCTGTGACAGATTATGTGAGATTATAGAAAAAGTGTCACATGTGTTACTTCCTCTTGATGAAATAATTTTATGCTCTAGCTTAAGAGAGAAGATAAAAGATGATGCAGCTACATGGGTAAATGATAATTGTATTAACATTTTAAGTACTGTAGGAGATGAAGATGGAGATGAGTAATTAGTATTCAATACATAATCTGGGTACTTCTTTTGAGCTGGAAGAATTTACTCCTATTATCCTGTTCGTTTCTCTAGAAAATCTTTTTTTTTAAATAAAGGCTTAATTTTGCATGATCTCATGTTTCATTGTGGATGTCTGTGTATGGGGTGGGGTGTGAGGCTGGTAGATCTAGGTGGAAGTACTTTTTAATGAAAATCTTTGGTTCACAAATTAAAGTTGTCATATCACGTTTTGGGATGGGCTAAAATTCCACTTGTTGGCCATTTGAGTGTAGCCCAAAATCTGGGAACCAGTTATATTTAATTATTCAGTATTTAATGAGTTGTGCCTGAATTTCCTTCAAGGTTACGTAAGTCTCTAGAGGAGAGACTTTGTCTCTGACTTCCAAGTCCCCTCTACACTTTCCTCCCCTCCCAGCTGTCCTCTCTGCTGCTGTCAGGGCTATGCTTTCCAAAGCAGGAACTGCATGTGAGTCTCCGGTCTCTCCATTGTTTACAGAGAACATTTCTTAGTACCAGCAAAAAGTCCCTCCTCTGACTAGGCTCTGTATCTTCTGTGTTGTTGCTGTTTTATCTTCTACCAGGAATAGCCCCTTTCCCCATTTTCTACTGGATGAATTCCTTCTTGCCCTGTAAGGCCTAGCTGTACTTCTGTTGTTCTTGTTAGCTGCTGTCGACTCAGCCCGCAACCCAAGGCAACCCCGTGTACAGTGGAATGAAATGCTGCCCAATCCTGCACCGTCCCTGTGATTGTAATGGATTGGACCATCACCAGGCCTTTCTTCCTAGTCTGTCTTAGTCTAGAAGCTCTGCTGAAACTGAAACAGGTTCAGCATCGAAGCAACACAGAAGCTCCCACAGACAGATGGGTGCATGAGATGCATTGGCTGGGAATCGAACCTTGTCTCCCGCAAGGTAGGTGAGAATTCCACACTGAACCACCACTGGCCCCTAGCTCAACTACTAGCCCTTCAGTATATTTCCCTGGCCTCGCATTTATGATATTATGTTCTATTTTCTGTGTTCTCATATTTATTATAGCATGTTACAAATAGTATACCAACCAAGGTCCAATCAGGTACAAAAACCATACCAATAGTTGAATAGAGATACTTTAATATAAAAAATTATTAACTTGGTATAAAGGTGTTACCTAGAAACTAGCAGGACAGAAAGATCACACTGAAGACACTGAAGTACCAGGGAGGTTGCAGGTGCGTGATGAGATTTATATTAGTCGAGTTCTCCAGAGAAACAGATCCAGAGAGAAAGAGAGAAAGAGATGGAGGGAGAGAGAGATTTTGAGACTGACTGGTATTAAGGAATTGACTCACAAAATCTGTAGGTCAAGAACAGGCTGGATATTCTAGCAAGATAGTTAGGTCACAGTCTTGAGGCAGAATCCTTCTTCCTTGGGAAATCTCATTTTTTGTTCTTAAGGCTGCCTGCTGATTAGATATGGTCAATACACTTGGAGGGCAATCTGCTTTACTTTAGATCTACTGATTTAAATGTTAATCACATGTAAATACCTTCACAGCAACATCTAGACTAGTGTATGACCAGACAACTGGGCACCATAGCCTAGCCATGTTGACACATAAAATTAACCATCACAAGGTTGAGTTATTAGAACTCAGAAATACTAGAGAGAGATCCTGCAGAACTGGGTGAGACATGTGAGGAGGGGGTGCTGCTCTCCTGGTGTTGCTGCAGCTATGGACCTGGGATCAGATCTTTATGGGGGGTGGCACAGCTGATACTGAGATCCCTGGGTGGGGACCAGGTTAGGGGTAAGACGAGCTGGTACTGCTAGTGTGGGGAAACCAACCAACTGGATTCAAATGATGAAGAAGCATTACCTGTGTGACACGGGAACTGCCCACACGCAGCAGGCAAAATGGGAACATCCAGTAGACAGGAAGGATTATGTCCCTGCTGCCTCCTCAACCTTCCAGTCTCCCACTTACATCCCTCTCGGCAGATCCTGACGAGGAGTCAGCAACTGGCAAAGCAGAAATGTAGTTTGCAGAGCTAGCCTGACGTTCGATATTTTAGGATAGAAGGGAGAGTTTGGAGCTGAGAGACAATAGCTTAAGACCTGACACTGAAGGGGAAATATCTTCCTCTTGTCAGACTCTGTACTCCATAATATTCAGGTCTTGTATTTTATTTATCTGCCATCCCCAAATCCCTAACTCTGTCAAAATCTGTATCTTTTTTACGACTCATTTGACAGTAAAACCTAATCTGACCTGTTGATGTAATATTCATACATGTTACTACAGAAATATTAATGCTGCCTGGATGTAAACTCACAGCTGGCTGAGAAGGTTAGTACCAAAGAAACCAAACCCGTTGCTGTCGAGTCGATTCTGACACGTAGCGACCCTATAGGACAGAGTAGAGCTGCTCCATAGAGTTTCCAAGGACTGCCTGGTGGATTCGAACTGCCAACCTTTTGGTTAGCAGCCTTAGCTCTTAACCATTACACCAGCAGGGTTTCCTGAGAAGGTTAATAATATGTAATATTTACATCAAATGACTTTTCAAAATCTGAAAAATTTTGAATTGTACAACACATCGGACCCCAAGGCTGTCTGATAAGAGATCATGAATTGTAGATGCCTAGCATCATGTTGGCAGTTGGAATCTGCCAGGTGCTCCTTGGAAAGTCTATGGGGCAGTTCTACTCTGTCCTATCGGGTCGCTATCAGTCGGAATTGACAGCAGTGGGTTTTTCTGGTTTTAGCGTCATGTCAGAGGAGCCCTGGTGGTGCAATAATTAAGTGCTCTGCTGCTTACCGAAAAGTCAGCAATTCGAACCCACTAGCAACTCCAGGAAGAAGAAACCTGGTGATCTGCTCCTGTAAAGATTATAGCCTAGGAAATCCTATGGGCAGTTCTACCATGTCCTGTACGGTCACTATGAGTTGGAATTGACTCGACAACATACAACAACAGCCATACTGGCTTGTGTAGGTTTTTAGTAAAGATTCAGTGAAATGAAAATAGATCTTTGGCTAACCTGCTCTTGGCATGTTATTTTGCGGGCTGATACTCTGGTCATGGATAGCTTTTTTTAAACTGAAAATTTCTAAAGAGGTGTTAAAACTATGAGCTCTTTGTAACTACCGAATATACGGAAAAAAAAAAAATTATTAGAGCTTTAGAACTGGAAATGGAAGCTCTTTTGAAAGAGCCTCTGAGAAATAAAACAAGATGTTTTAAATTCCCAGTGGTTATGGTATTGAGCAGGCTGGGGCTCAGGAATTAATTTCCACGTAGGTTTGCAATAAAGTGAATTCAATGGGATAAAAGGATATGTATGTCACTTGAACCTGTGAGGGTCAGGTAATTTCACTAAAGTATAAAACTCATAGAATGAGGAGTGATTTTGAGTTTCATCATTTTATTTTTTACTAGAAATGGGGGGAAGGTTCTACCCTTCCTTTGATAAGGTTCAGTTGTTAACTTTCTAATAGCTTTATTTATTTACATTAGTATTACATGTTATTCCTGGTACATTTTTCTACAGCTAGTGTACTTTTAGTGTTTCTGTGCTAAAGCAAGGACATGCAAAGTAAGAAGTTAAGAATTTGGGAGGTAACTATGGATAGGAATAAATTCAAAGGTTAGAAAATATCTAAGAGGATTATACTTATATTCCTTTGAGAATGTTGAAGACTGTTCTCAGAATGTAATTTTTTTTTAACAATTTGTGTAACATTCATATTGAAGTAGAATCATTCTTGAGATCATTCCAATTAGTGAAATAATAGAACTTTTGAATCTATCTATGTTTTTGCTTTCAGGTGGTAGAATGATAAAGATTTGTAATTTAAATCAGTTAAATTTCAAATTATTGTCCTTAATAATGATGCTTCCCATTAAAACCCTTGCTCATAGCGACTCATAGCGACCCGATAGGACAGAGTAGAACTGCCCCATAGAGTTTCCAGGGAGCGCCTGGTGGATTTGAACTGCCAACCTTTTGATTAGCAGCTGGAGCTCTTAACCACTACGCCACCAGGGTTTCCAATAGTGTTGCTTAGGCATTCTTACCAACAAAACCAAAAACCAAACCCGTTGCCGTCGAGTCGATTCTGACTCATAGCAACCATTTAGGACAGAGCAGAACTTCTCCATAGAGACTCCAAGGAGCACTTGGTGGATTTGAACTGCCAGCCTTTTGGTTAGCAGCTGTAACACTTAACCACTATGCCACCAGGGTTTCCAATAATGATGCTTAGGCATTCTTTTTTCCTTCTTCAGCCAATCAGTATTTATTGATCCTTCTGACAAGTGTAGTATACTCTGCCAGGTGCTGTGAATGATACAAGGTGTAGAAGTAAGGGTCCCAAGCTGCTAGTTGGGAGGGAGGTAAAAATGGAGAACTAAGTAATAATTGTGAAGAACAGTAGAAAAAATATATAGAAGATGACGCGTTCATTGCCTAGTGCCAGATATCAGCAAAAGTGATATTTTAGGATAAGAGATCATTATGGGTAAAGGGTAGACTCAAAAAACAATGATGTTATTTAAAAAACAAAATGGCTTTGTGGAACAAATTGTTTTTTCCTTCTGTCATGTAACCCAAAACACTGTTGATTTAGTTAGAAGTCCTATATGGTAAATCACCTTCTGCGCAAAGTGCTATGATTTTTTTTTTTCCTCTAAACATTTGCTTGCAGGTTTTTTTTTTTTTTTTTGCTTTGTAGGTAGGAAGAAAGAAGCCCTGGTGCCACAATGGTTAAGTGCTAGGCTTGGCTTCAAACCGAAAGTTCGAACCGACCAGCTGCTCCATGGGAGAAAAGACCTGCCATTCTGCTCCTGTAACGATTTTAGCCTAGGAAATGCCATAGAGGGATCCCTATAGGGTTGCTGTGAGTCAGCATCGACTCACTGGCACACAAGAATAACAACAACACAGATAGGAAACAGACTTGGAGACGTTAAGCCCCTTTTTTTCTAAGTCACACCAGGATGAGATAGTACTGAGATTCAAACGAGCCCCTTACTCTAGAACCCTACCTTTTAACTCTCTCACCGTGCCGCTTCCCTCAGTTGGCTGAGAGCCCCTTCCAGACAAGAGCTGTGCCTTTCCTTAATAGCTGATCGAGTGGCTGCTTGAATGAGCAGAATGAGCGAAGGTGTGAGTGTCATAAATTTACCCTGCCCCCATTGCCAAAGTGACTCATTCTTTCTTCTCAGAAGAAAAGCATTGAGTCATCATCTACCTGATGACAGCAGTTTACTTGTTTTATTCATTGTCTGGCAGTGCGAATGTCAGGCAACAGATAATCATTTGTGTTCTCAGAGGGGCCGTTCAGTGTTATTTAAGCTACTTGAGAGTGCGTTTTAAATGTTAGGAACGCTCACTCTGAAGGAGGCACATTTTGTGTAGGAGTGACAAATTAGAGGCAGAAATTGGGGAGTCATCCTAATGATATAGTTCATTAATATTATACTTTTTTCTTTTGGTTTTTAATTGTACCAGTTGGGTCCTTTCATGTTAACTCATTAAAGAAATAAGTCCCTGGTTGAATGACTTGGAAATAATCAAAGAAGATAAGAGATTCTGCGTCTGTCATCAGAAGGTTCTCTGAATCCACAGGAAGGATTTTGGGGCCATTCATTCAGCCAGTGTAGGAGCACCCATGCAGGGCATTGTGGAGGGTGAGGGGAGGGTGCTCGAGGATGCAGGGATGAATAAGCTGCTACCCCTGTCTCAAGAAGGGTGATTCTCCCTGCGTTCAATGGGGAGATTCCTAAAGTTTCCCATCAGGGAGGCTTCTTGCTTTTTAAGTTGCCTTGAGGCAGGAGTAATAATTGTAATAATAATTTGCATGCATTTTGAACGTGCCAGGAACTGTGCTAAGCACTTTATATGGATTCTTTTAATTTTTCATAATAAACCTATAGGATAGATATTATTACTTTTGTTTTACAGGTGAGGAAACTGAGGCTTAGAGAGGTTAATTAATTTGCCCACATTCACATACCTAGAAGAGATGGAGCTGGAATTCAGATTAGGTTTGTGTGGCCCCAAAACGTTTGTTCTTAACCACTGTGCTCTACTACCTTCCTATCTGACTCAGAGCAACCTAGGAAAATCTAACCGGGAAGGTCATTATAACAGGCTCCAGCATCATTTGATCTTCTCAAGGACTAATGAGTGATACAGGACACTCTTCCCGCTTCATAGATGAAGAAACTGACCTAGAGGGGATATGCCTGGACAAAAGTCAGACTTGTTTTATTAACAGGTGACTCTGGGTGGTGAACACAACCCTCTAGTCCTCTTTGTACAACTCTCCACTAGCAAGGAAACAAACAGGGACAACAGATTATGTAGGAACAAAGGGATCTGGACTGTACTGTATGTTTTTCCAATTCATTTTTCTTTCTCTTATTGTATGGGACATGCATAATTTTCTTGGCTCTGTGTATAATTACATACCTGCTTTGAGATGAATACTCCAAGTGCAGTGATTAATGGGCTGAGGTTGGGTGTAGTTACACTGCCAGCCTGTCTAAGTCGTTCGATATCTCTCACTAAAAATCTAACAATTAAACTGCTAGTGGCCACAAACAGCCCGAGCTCATGCTGATAGGTGTCTGCTGTAGTCTTCCATGGCAGTAGTGTGGTAAGGGTTTAAAAGTTCTGGGTATTTCAAGTGCTAGCCTTTGAAGGCATGTTTTGTATATCAGCTCTGCTCTGGGGAGTTTCCTGTTCCCCCTAGGTACTAGAGACAAGCCAGAGCTCTCAGTTTTTGAAGAGCTGCAGGAAGCCCCTCCCTGCCTGTTGCCTGCAAGCAATGGCAGCAGTTCCAGTACTTTGCCATGTTATTTACACTTTTTTTTTTTTTTTTTTAGCCCTCTGGTTATCATCCAACGAGAATGTAAAAGACTTTATTTTCTCTCTCAGTATATTTTCCAGCCCTTCAAGACTAAAGTTGTACCTCCCTTGGGAACACCTCCCTGGCTGAGTCATACCCATATGCCTTTCTCCTGTCCATCTGGGGCGCTTTTAACTCCCCTGGCCAACCATTCAGGAGACAGCACTGGCTTGGTGGCCTTTCTGACCAGCTCTTTGTTGTTAGGATTTTAGTGTGTGCTATTGGGTATCATGGCAGTACCCTGTTGGATTCTAGGAATAGGAATCTTTTTGTAAGTTAACATGTGTTTATTTTTCCTGATTATAAATGTAATGTTCACTGTGCAGCATCCTTAAAACAGGAAAACAAGGGCTATGAAATCACTCATGAACTCACCACCTGGAGGTAACCACAGTTAGCATTTTGGGACATTTGCTTTTAGTCTCAGGTGCAAGAGTCAGTGTGTTTATTTGTTCTACTCTTGGACACATGGTACTATATCACGTAGTAATGCTTATGACTCTCCCTTAATTTTTTTGATCCTTGGACAAAAGCTCCAGTCTGGACACCCATTGTTATTTTACATGGGGTTACCCATGGTTCTTCTTTAATTCCACCAACAGTGTTCATTTTGTCTTAGAATAGCTTATGATCCATTGAGAAAATTTCATGATACAAAAGTGTCATGGAGATGAATTAGGATTGTAATGGACCTTGGAAATCATCTAGTCCCAATCTGGCTATGTGTGAGAACAACTGGGGAAGGTGTTCAACTGCTATTACCCTAGACAGACCGTATTAGAATCTTGGGGCTGGAGCCTGAGAATAATAAGCTCCCTGGGGAATTTCACAGTCAGCCAAGCACCATTCTTTGGACTAGAATTTGAGAGCCAGTTTACTAATTTATTCATCAGATGTCTATTGAGGGCTCACTGGGAGCCAGGCACTCTGCTAGGCTTTGGGAATACAGTGATGACCAAAATCGACGTAGTATCTTCCCTCAGGGTGTTCATGCATGACTAGGGATGATTGCAAAATGCTAAGTAAACAGAAATAATAATTAAAGTTGTGGTAAATGTTTGAAGGAAAGGTACTGAGTTAGATGCAGTGGTCAGGTATAGCCGCTTAGAGAGAGACACAAAGTCACAGGACTTGTAAAGGATGAGAAAGCCAGCCATATGAAGAGTGTCAGAGTTTTTAGGCTGACGAATGCCACACACAGAAATTCTGATGTGAGAACAAGCTTGGCATGTTTGAGGAACTGTGAGAGCAGTGTATCTGCAATGTAGGAGAGTGGGAAAAGTGCTCAGAGGAATTCAAAGTTGTTTTAACAAGTTGCCCATGAGTCTGTGCTAGTTACAGGGAGGATGAAGGAGAGAACCCAGCCCTGTGATTTCATGTCAGGTGCCCTGTATCCTGCCTTCTTGTAGTTGACAAAATCTCCCTATTTATTCTAGTATCTAGTCTAGGTGTAAGGTCCCTAGGTGGTACAAACAGCTTGTGCTCAACTGCTAACCTAAAGGTTGATGGGTCGAACCCACCCTGCAGTACTGTGGAAGATAAATCTAATGATCTGCTTCTGTTAAGATTATATCCAAGAAAACCATAATGAAAAGTTCTACTTTGTAACACATAGTATCTCCGGAGTCAAAATCGACTCAGCAGCAACGGACAACAACTACAAGTCTAGATGTGTGCAGTGGCGATTCAGTGGTAGAATTCTTGTTCTTCCATGCAGGAGAGCTGGGTTCGATTCCCAGCCAACACACCTCAGGCACAGCTACCACCTGCCTGTCAGTGGAGGCTGTTTTGCCAGGATGCTGAGTAGCTTGCAGCGGAACTTCCAGACTAAGACGGACCGGGAAAAAAGGCCTATGGATCGTAACAGTCTCATCCACAATTGATGATGGGGATGGTGTAGGACTGAGCAACCTTTTGTTCCATTGTACATACGGTCACCATGAGTCAGGGGATGACTTGATGGCAGCTAGCAACAACTGTCTTAATAAGACAAAGTACCTGTTTCCCGCCTATTATTGGGACCAAAAGGAAAATCTGTATTACTTTTTGGATTGAAATAACCCTAAAGAAAACAAAACAAAACAAAGATTTTTTTTCATGTCCCCGCAACCTCTCATATAGATGGAAGGATGGTAAGTGGTATTGAACTAACATATGAAACTGTTATCCCACTGCGAAGGATCTTCTGCAGTTTCACAATCTCTCCTTTCCAGAGTCCTGTATCTGCCAGGGTTCTTTGATGCAGATGAAAGAATCCCATCCTAGCTGATTTAAGTGAAATTGATTTCAGGATATTAGGGGGCTTACAGAATCTTTGGAAGGATGCAGAAATGTGCTCTAGGCTAAATTTCCATGAACATTTCCTAGAGGTACGTCTGCAGTATTGGTCTGGCCAGAGAGATGTTGTCGCTACCAGTTGTGGAACCACGTGGCCTCTGCTGTGATCCACAAAGCTGCTGCTACATCTGACTCCAGAACCCCACACCTCTGCCACTACCTGTGTCAACAAAATGGATGCCCCAGACTCAGCTTGTTTCCTCACAGCTTCCATTTTTAAACCAAAACTCACATCTAATTGATGGAACCCTGGTCTTAGGACTGCACTCTAGCTGCAAGGGACACTTGCAAAGGGAGGATTCACAATGTGGGAACTGTCAAAGATAGCCTTTCCCCCCTTAAAAAATAAAAAGATTTTGGGTACCCTCAAATGTCATCAGCAGATATGCCCTACAATTCCCTTTTCCAAGATATGCTTACATTTTATATCTCCCAGTCCTACCCTGGCAAAATGGGAAGACACAAGCAGGGTATGTATTCATTGTCTGTTACATCTTTGAGAGGGTGCATATGAGATACAAAGAACATAAAGTAGCAGATGAAACATGGAAAAGCTTGAGTCCCATCAGTAAATGCCATTCGTTTTTATGATTGTATTATATAAGATGGAAGAACAATAGATGGCGGTGAAAGGAAGGCTAGTGTATAACAAGTGCAGGCTCAGCTCCTCGAGCCCCTAGGCTTCTGTTACGCTCAGTTGGCAGGCTCCTCTTGGACCATAGCTTTAATCTTCAGGACAGCCTTTTCCAGTTTGGTCAGAGTGGAAGGTTTTGTGGCTGTCTTCACCTAGTGTGGTTCATTTTAACTGGAGAATTCTGCATGTTTGTGTCTTTTAGGTAGAAAGGTAGATGCTCCCTTAATTAGGTTTCTGCTTATAACTTTCTCTGTTTTTTTTTTTTGTTGTTGTTGTTGCGGAGCAGGGGGCAACTGTGTGTAGATACATAATCACACCTGAGGGCTGTTGGACTATCTGGAAAAGTCACAGAATATATATTCCTGTTTACTCATGCGTTTGCAAATAGAATTACTTGGCGTTGGCCCTGAGCTATCGCTTCTGGTATCCCTCTTTCTGATGCTGGAGATACAGCATCAGATAAAGATGTATTACGGTATCTTCATGGTCCTAGAATATATTTATCAGGAGACATTATATAAAGCACTTGCTACATACAGGAGCATTGACAACTGATTTCACTTTAGAGTAAAATATAAGACTTAAGAAATTAACATTGTTAACTGAAGGACAAGACTGACCCTTCAAAATTTCTTGTGAATGTGCTTTTTCCCACTTCTTTGACTTCTCTCATGTTCTTCTCTTTTTTTGAAACTTACTTTACACAGAGTGAATTTCACAAATAGGAGAAAGGAATATTCCTTATGCTTTCACCTCTTCTGTAGGTCTGAAATTAAAAAAAAAAAATGTGTATATATGTATACACACACACAAAGTTGGTAGGAGGAAAGACAGTAGTCATAACTATTACTGTTATTTTTAGGGCAGCATAAATATTAGGAGTATCTTTTTTTTTACATGCAGTAAATATTCATGAATGAATGAATGGAAACACACTTTAGAATCAGATCTGGGTTCAAATTCCAACTCTGCTCCTTATTAGTTGTGTTACCATAATCTCTTTAAGCCTCAGCTTCCTGATCTGTACCATTTTACCGACTTCATAGATCTGTTTTGAGGAGTAAGTAAAATGATGTATATTAAAAAAAAGTCACTTTACTGGTCTGACCGTTTATTCCCTCTGAGAGATTCCCAGTGAATATCAACATAACAGCAAAGATGCTGAGAAGTTCTCTAGCCAAGGAACCTATTGACGTTTCTTTAAACCGTTTATACCTTTTTGTGTATGTGGAACGTTATTAGCATCTCCCCAGAATGTTGTTCCACGAAATAAAATTTGGGAAAGGCGTCTGTGATTCAAAGATACATCTGTAATTCTTTTTAAAGGAAAACTTGGTGGATTTTTTTTTTTAAGTGGTCAGATCTTCTAAAGAATTTGCTGTGTGTGTAGACTCTTGTCTGGTATTAGATGTAAGGGTGGGATGGTAGAAAGCAGGTGACAGAATGGCTTGTGTGTAGCAAACCCAGGGCTCAACTCTTGAAGGAAGACCTTGTTTGCTTTTTGCTCCTGGGCGTCTCGAGCTACCTCACGAACCAAAGCCTTGCGCAGGCTTTTCAAGTGTAATATACTGGTTGTTGCTCTCTTTCTGCCTGTGAATGTCTGTGTGGTTTAATTCTGTGATTGCCTGGCCGTGTGACCCACCTCTGCAGTCTTGAGGGCACCTGGCTGGCCGGCGGGAGTAGGATGCAGCCGTTCTCCAAAGTGTGCACAGCAGTCACTTCTGAATGTGAGGCTGAGGTCGCCAGTACATCCAAAGTGGTAATTATTGGAAATATTGATTTACGCATGTGCGTACGTCATCACAGTAGGCAAGATACCTGCAGATTGAGGACAGGAGGAGGATTTTTTAACTTCATCCTTTCGCTTTTATACTGGAAAAAGTTCATTTTTCTGAAACGTTTTTAGGTGCCATCGAGTAGGCTCTGACTCGTGATGACCTTATGTATAACAGGATGAACAGTTGTCCGGTTTTGTGCCATCTTCATGATTGTTGGTATGTTTGAGCCCATAGTTGTGACTGTCATGTCAGTCCATCTCACTGAAGGTCTCCCTCCTTTCTGGTGACCTTCTACTTTGCCAAACACGATGTCCTTTTCTAGCAGTTGGTTTTTCCTGATGATAATTTCCAAAGTAAGGGAGAGAAGTCTCACTATCCTTGCTTCTAAAGAGCATTTTGATTGTATTTTCTTCCAAGACTGATTATAAAGGAATGCAAAAAGTAAAGAGATGGTGAAGAAAATATGAGGAATTAATAGGGATCTCAAATACATCTTAACCTCATGAACTTAAGCCATCCTTTTCCTGTTAGATTTTGCTTTCTGACCTTTAAGTGGCTTAAAAATCAAGAATGAAAGCTCATTCATTCCCTTTCTCTGTAATTCCTCCTTCAAGGAACTGAAAATGAAATCAGTTCTCTGTTGCAGCTGGTGGCCCTTTGTGGAGTATGTTTTCTCTCTGCCCAACTGTGAAGTCTGTTTCATGGACTTGCTGTCAAGCTTGTGCATTTTCTTAATTGAATGTGGTGATGATCCTTCTAGCTACCACCTTGATATGATCTTAATTCTTTCCATTATACCAAAGAAATTTACTGTTTTCCACTTAAAAATTGCTTACAACTTAAAAAAATTGTTCTTAACTGTGTTCTCTTTCTTCTTGCTTTGAGTTGGTGTAGACTTTGAGAGCAGTGGCTAAGTATGTTTATATTTGTACAGTGTACTGTGAGGGTGGGTAGTAACTGCTGTCTGAAAAGGAAGATTTCTCAGTTTTAGACAAAATTATTAGAAAGTGAACTATTCCACTGACTCTATAACTGCTGACCAATCTCCATGTCCATGGCTTTCATCACATTTTTTTCCTGACCTTTCCATGTTTGTCTAAAATCTTAAATAAATTTTTATACTACTCCAAAAAGTATTGCTATTGTCAACGATTCCTTTTAAATCCCCTGGAGAGACTCATTTGTGGAGACACGGATATTAGGTAGGATGGTTTTTTTAAGAATTCTTTTTTGATTGTGATTCAAGTGGAAAGTAAAGGGGCTGGTGAGGGAGCAGGATTAGGAAATTACATCCAGAATAGCAGGAAGTTGTGGAAAATATTGCTTATTATGTGTGATTTCATTTTAAAATACTAATTAAAAATTATATCAGAACATGTGTACATTTATACAAGTTGGTGAAATAATTGTACATCACTTTTGCTTTCAGATGAAAAATGAAGGAAAATACAGGATGACTATTATCATCATACCTCAGTTTGACAGGTGAAAAGGAGTATTGTTGTTGGGTGCTGTCAAGTCCATTTTAGACTCATAGTGACATCATGTGACAGAGTAGAACTGCCCCTGTTCTTCTGAATCTTCTGAAATTCAGACCAGATCAGACTCAGAAGCATCTAATGTCCTTGGGGAGTATAACTTAATCTTTCACCCAAACCAGCTTCTCCTCCAGGGTTTTGACCTACGACTGGACAAGAGCTTTTTCTATGACTTGGCAAACGCTTTTCTCTCTTCTCTGAACTATAGCTCTCTTCCTTCACTTCCCAGCTCCCAAAAGACCAGTTTTCGGGATAGTCTGATCCTTGGAGATGTGGGAAGAGGAAGAATAAATAGGCTTTGATCTTTGTCAGTCTATACCCATAGAATCTACTTCCAGATTTGGCTTTTTTCCCTTTTCCTCCTCTTACCCTTTCTTCTGTCCAGCTTACTGTCATTATCTTCTTGCTCATTATCTGTCTGTGTCCTCTAAAAGAGAGCAGAGAAATACGTAATCAAAGCTCTTGCCTGATTTAAGCTCTGAGAATTGGTTACCTGAGGTCTTGGCCCATACCTGTTGCTATCCAGTAGATTCCAACTCAGAGCAACCCTATAGGACGGAATAGAACTGCCCCATAGAATTTCCAAGGAGCGGCTGGTAGATTCAAACTGCTGAAATTTTGGTTAACAGCCAAATGCTTAACCACTGTGCCACCAAAACTTCTCTTGGCCCATGGGACTAAATATTTAACGTGTTCATGATTGGGTTAATGAACGGGGAGCAGGTGGCAAATTTAGTCAGTGGAAGCTCCATTCAGGATAATAAGCACTTGAAAGAGCTGAAAAGATATACCAGAGATTCTAATCAAGCAGGGTGGTTTAGATGAAAGGTCACAAATGAAATTTAATGTGAGTTATGCTAAGGTAATTCATATTAAGAAAATGATGTCATCACTTCATATTGCTTTTGTAAACTATGGAGTATAAGTTGTTGTTGTGTGCTCTCAAGTTGATTCCAACTCATAGTGACCCTATAGAACAGGGTACAAATGCCCCACAGGGTTTCCAAAGCTGTAATCTTTACAGAAACAGACTGCCACATCTCTGTCCCTGTGGAGTGGCTGGTGGATTTGAACTGCCAACCTTTCCATTAGCAGCCAAGCACTTAACCACTGCACCACCAGGGCTCCTTGTTGAGTATAGGAGGAGATGCCATTCCTTATATTAGAAGTTTTAGTGATTTACTAAAAAAAAAAAAGGATTACCTAGATCATGAGTATTATAAAAAGTATTTTTACCATGATAGGAACAAAAATAAAAGGGAAGAAGCAAACATAAGATGTTGGTTTCTGTTATTGGACTTCCTTCTCTCCAAGTACCCACCTAATATTTTCCAAACATTTTCTGCTTCATACATTATTAGCATATGTGGAACCCCACTGTAAAATAATTTGAGTCTGCGTTCTCAATATATGTATTTTTATTTACAATTTGTATGCAGGTACGTTTATATGTGGCACAGTGGTTAAGAGCTATGGCTGCTAACCAAAAGGTCAGCAGTTTGAATCCACCAGTCGCTCCTTGGAAACCCTATGGGGCAATTCTACTCTGTCTTCTAGGGTTGCTCTGAGTCAGAATTGACTCCACGGCAAGGGTTTGGTTTATGACTTGGATTGAATTGCATCCCCCCAAAATATCTGTCAACTTGGCTAAGTCATGACTCCCAGTGTTTGTATGATTAGCTACCATTTTGTCATCTGATGTGATTTCCCTATGGGTTATAAGTCCTGTGACTATAATGTAATGAAATGAATTAGTGGCAGTTATATTGATGAGATCTACAAGATTAGATAATGTCTTAAGCCAATCTCTTTGGAGATAAAAAAGAGAGAAGTGAGCAGAGAGACAGGGGGACCTCATACTGCCAAGAAAGCAGCACTGGGACAGAGCGCATCCTTTGGATCTGGGGTCCCTGCGTCTGAGAAGCTCCTCTACCAGGGGAAAATTGACGACAAAGACTTTCCTCCAGAGCCCACAAAAGAGAGAAAGCCTTCCCCTGGAGCTTGGGCTTGTAGCCCATTAGACTGTGAGAGAATAAATTTCTCTTTGTTAAAGCCATCCACTTCTGATATTTCTGTTATTAGCAGCGCTAGGTGACTAACTAAGACAGGTTACATGCTAATATTATTCATAATATAAATCACTTTAACACAAGCAATTTAACATTTAATTTTTAATGGTATAAACCCTTTTAATCATATAATAATCATATATCTTTAGTGAGAACAATACGATTAAATATTTCATTATTTTTAACCTTAGTTTATAATTCTTTGTGATACAGAGATTTAAAGGCTGGTTTCTAGATAGTTTATTATCTTTTACCTCATTTTAAAAATTGAAATATAGTTTACTAACAATAAAATGCCCCCAGTTTATTTATTTATTTATTTAAAATAATATTTTATTGAATTTCTGGTGAAAGTTTTCATGGCAAGTTCCCATTTGACAATTTCCACATGAATTTTTCAGTGACATTAGTTACATGTATCACACTGTGTCAGCATTCTCTGTAATTGTGTTCCGTTTGTTCCATTTCCAGTACTCTAGTTTTCATGCCTACTTAATCTTCTCATCTTTGCTTTTTTTTTTTAATTGTACTTTAGATAAAGGTTTACTGTGCAAACTAGCTTCTAATTAAACAATTAATACACATATTGTTTTGTGACATTGGCTGCCAACCTCACAACATGCCAGCACTCTCCCCTCCTTGACGTTAGGTTCCCCATTACCAGCTTTCCTGTCGATTCCTGCCTTCTCGTCCGTGCCCCTCGGCCGGTGTGCCCCTTTAGTTCCATTTTGTTGTATGGGCCTATCTAATCTTTGGCTGAAGAGTGAACCTCAGGAGTCATCGATTACTGATCGAAAAGGGTGTCCAGGGGCTGTACTCCCGGGGTTATCTCCAGTCTCTGTCAGACCAGTAAGTCTGGTCTTTTTTTTTTGTGAGTTAGAATTTTGTTCTATGTTTTAGTATTTTAAAGGATACTGTTTGATGAGCTTTGAGCTAATAGTTTATTTTGTTATTTTTATTAATTTTTTTTTTAACTTTAGATGAAGGTTTACAGAACAAACTACTTTCTCATTAAAGTTAGTACACGTATTGTTTTATGACATTGGTTAACAACCCCACAACATGTCAACACTCTCCCTTCTTGACTTTGGATTCCCTATTATTAGTTTTTCTGTCCCCTCCTGACTTCTAGTCCTTGCCCCAAAGCTGTTGTGCCCCTTTAGTCTCGTTTCGTTTTATGGGCCCCTTCAGTCTTTGGCTGAAGGGTGAACCTCAGGAATGACTTCATTACTGAGCTGAAAGGGTATCCGGGAGCCATACTCTTAGGGTTTCTCCAGCCTCTGTCAGGCCAGCAAGTCTGGTCTTTCTTTTCAAGTTAGAATTTTGTTCTACATTTTTCTCTAGCACTGTCTGGGACCTTCTGTTGTGATCTCTGTCAGAGCAGCGAGTGGTGGTAGCTGGGCACCATCTAGTTGTACTGGACTCAGTCTCGTGCAGGCCATGGTAGATGTGGTCCATTAGTCCTTTGGACTAATCTTTCCCTTGTATCTTTAGTTTTCTTCGTTCTTCCTTGCTCCCAAAGGGGTGAGACCAGTGGAGTATCCTATAATGGTTTATTCTGATAATTGGTTTTAATGCCTGATATCTACAGTCTCTATGAGTTGAAATCAACTTGACAGCAACGTGTTTATCTAATACGCAAGATACAGTTAGGGCACAATTCCTGATTTATGGTAATGGCTATAAAATCCCTATTTCAAATAGTTTTCTTGATTATTTTAGTTTTTGTGTATGTGGGTGTATATGTGTGTGTGAGAAAGAATAATTTGGCTTTGTCGCCTTCATTTCAGATTCAGTTAGATCTTCGCTTTTTGTGTAACATATGGCTGATTGAGGTAAAACCGTGTGTTAATTTTACCATTTTTTGTTTGTTTGCACATGCTTACATTATTAGTGCTATCCTTAATCCATGATTTCTTTGCAAAAATCTTTTGAAGCCATTTGCCCATTTTTTAAATGAGTTCGATTAAACCTATGTAACCTTGTTTGTAAATCCACTGAGCCAGATGCAGGCGCACTGCAGCCTTTCACAATGTGCAAAGTGAACAACTGCATGAACCCTTTGTTGGGGTGGAATTCCCCCTTCTCCCTCTGAATGCCTAGCTGTTCCACTTGTGCCCCGTACCATGAGGCTTACGGGATGCACCGGTGACAGTCATCTAATAAACATCAGGAGAGCTTGACTTATTTTTAAGGTTAAAAATATGTATACCTGTACAGAGAAATTCTAACGTGTTCATCCTTTGCCCCAGTGGCTCATCATGTGGGCCTGACTCTATCAATGGTTGTCAATTTGTTGTTTACAGTAAAGCCGCTTAACTCTTTTTTTTTTTTTTTAGAAAGAACATCTTACCAAGAGGCTCTGGTTGAAAGGGGGTGTAGGAGCTGAAACCTCACCTGAGCTTACCTGCCTCATCCTTTTCCTCTCACCACACCTCTCCATCCCCAGCCAAAGCTTGCAGAGCACAGTTTGATTCGAGATGGGAGGAAAATTTTCCCTGATCTTAGTATCAGATACCGTTGTGCTTCTCCTTTGCTCTCTCTTTGTTTTTATCTTGTGGTCACTGAGGTGCTTGTCAGTGATCACATTTCCCTCTTTACTTTGCTTTAGGGAAAGCTTAGAGGAGGCTCTCTGTTCCATCTTCTGAAGTGTATAGAGATGCACAGAATGCATGGAGAGTACCAAGCTTATTCCTAGCTTCATCTTGCATTCATACTTTTATTTGCCTTTGCATCAAATTTCTTTGTATTTTCGTTTTAAACTAAAACCCATTGCCATCTAGTTGTTTCTGGCTCATCTTTTAAAATTAAACAAGTTAAATTTCTTTTAACTTCCTGTGTTATATGTATCTTACTTTCCTTCTTTTGGAATAAATAGAAGGGCTTTGGAAATATAACCTGTTTTATTGCTGTTCATGGAGTGCTGCAAATAGTTAAGGCATTCAGCTGCTAACTGAAAAGTTGGAGATTTGAGTCCACTCAGAGGGACTTTGGAAAAAAGGCCTGGCTATCTACTTCCGAAAAATCAGCTGCGGAAAACCCTGTGGACCACAGTTCCACTCCGACATATGCGGGGTTGCCATGAGTCAGGGTTGACTTGATGACAACTGTTTTTTTATTGTTGTTCATAAATTAGCCTTCAGATTTTTGGAAGAAAAGTTCTCAATAAATGTAAGATAAGTTCATTCAAAATTCTGTGAATGATTTAGGCTTAAAGAAAAGGATTTGAGAACAAATCTGAAGCATCGTGTGGAAATTCTTTTTTCTCCTCACAAGAACTTGAAATACATCATTGTATTTTGTTGTTTTGTAGGAATTTTTGGCCAGTAATTCCTAGTTCAGAACCCAGTTTAGAAAAGGGAAACATCAGGATCTCTCTGATTCTAAATAGGAAATCAGTTAAAATAGCCAAGTTTTTTGTGTTGTTTTTGGCAAAAAGGTCAACATTTTAATGGTGGGATTATTTGTAAAACTGAAGTTCTTTTCACGGGACCTGGAGTCAGTTGTGGGTAGGGAAACTTGGAGATTATGGAGGTATGCAATCACAGGCCTTGTCATTTTGGAATTGGAATGCAGTATTAAATAACTCTTATCCAAGGAACATAAGGTCTTGTAGTCGCAAACGTAATGCTGAGTAAGTCATTATTTTGTGATCAAGATCAGACATAGGGACATTCTTTTTCTGTACCTCACTCTTCTGAATCCGTTGATCTGTTATTTATTTCCTGCCTTCCTGAAAGGAGCCCCTGAGTCGAGCAAATGGTTATGTGCTCAACTACTAACCAAAAGGTTGGTGGTTCAAACCCGCTCTCAAAGGTACCTCGGAAGAAAAGCTTGGTGGTCTGCTTCTGAAAGATTCCTGCCTTGATAACCCTATGGAGCCCCGTTCTACTCTGCAACACATGGGGTCACTGTGAGTTAGAATCAACTTGATGGCAACTGTTTTTTTAGATACTCCTAACTTAAGTGCTTGGGTAGGGCCCTGCACCAAGTGATTGGCCCGGTGTGTGTGATTACTATGATATTCCCTTGGAACTTTCTCGCACAGGGTCCGAGAGACATAACTGGTTTTACAAGATCGAATGATACTTTGCATGCCACTGAGTGCAAAAGCAAGCAAAAGTCTAAATAAACTGTCTACATAATGCCTCATGTTTTACAGCATAAGTTGAGTATTTTCAAGTGTTTGGAAAGAGCCCTTTCTTTATTACTACTATTTTTCATAACACTTTGTATTAAGCTGGATAATCCCTGCTTGGTATTAAATGAATTAGAGGTGTTTTCCTCCAGGAGAGGGGACAGAATTACTTCTTGGACTTTTGTGAAATAGAGATCAGCAAGAGGAGGGAATGGGCGGAATGAGTTTTTTTTTTTCTTTACGGAAAAATCCTCTCATATATGCACATGCACTAAGTCATAAAAATGAGATTGAGATGAGCAAGGGTATTTTTTAATTGCCTTGTGTTTAGTCTTGTGTCATGGTCTGCAGCAGTTAAGTCTGATCATGGCACCTTGCTTGTCCTTCCCTTCAACTTCAAACCCTTGAACCTGATCTGAGGAGTAAGATATAAATAGCTCTCTGGGGTCTTGCATGTGGCCAAATATTGTGCTATAATTAGGTTTATAGCCTACCATTGCCTCTCCTGAATGATGACTGGGCAGTAAGAATTAGTGCTTTTATTAGCTCCAGGCTTGGAACGGGTTAAGAGAATTGAGTCTCATTATATATGAGTTCTTAGAAATAGTAATAATTGAAATGAATAAACACTAGGTAAGAGAAAAACCTAGCATTTAACTGGATTTCCGCTTGGTGTTTTAACCCCTATGAGTTTGGTGAATTAGAAAGCAGAACTGGCAATTTGAATCACGTGGGTATGTCCTGTCAGTTGAGTCTAAAGCAAACTGACATATTTGTTTAAATTATGCAAGTTTCATTGGGCTTTAGTTTGTAATAATAAAAATCAGAGAAGAGTGCAAAATAAATTCAGGGGCATATCAAAGTGGAGCGAAGGGGTTTGGGAGGAGGTGGATGTACAAACCCAACTGCTTCTGTATGAGGAAATAGCAACCATTATGGTGAGTGGTGAGTAGAAAAGAACAAAGCTTTTTGTGTAATAGTTCGGGACTGGGTCTAGGACATTACAACAGAATGTGAAGATCCGGATGGTAAATTGGTATGTTGACGACAGGTCTGACCCAGGGGAAGCTTGAGGTTTGTAACTGAAAGAATATAACCTTACAATGGATTTCAAAGAAATTCATCCTGGGGAATCTGTAATAGAGTATTTGTCCTCCACCCCCCACCCACCCAAACAAGAGGAGGCAGTAAGGGGATATAGGAAAGAATGTTAAATAAAAGTTTAAAATTCTACTGAATGCAACCATATTTATAATTATAGAAGTTTCCGTAAGTGGAATATTAGGATTTGAATGTTAAAAGATAGCTTAAAAAATATGTATATGTAAAATATCTGTCTAGTTATGTCTGTATATCTAAATGTAAACATATGTAGATATATGTCGTTGTTGCTGTTGAGTCAGCCCCAATTCGTAGTGACCCTATTTACAGCAGAATAAAATATTGCCCTGTGCCATCTTCGTGATTGTTAGTATGCTTGAATCCGTTGTGTATTTTGAGTGCCTTCCAATATAAAAAAAAAAATTTTTTTTTCCAATATAGGGGGCTAAACTTCCAGCACTGTATCAAACAATATCTTGTTATGATTTTTTGAAAGTAGGTTGTCAGGCCATTCTTCCTAGTCTGCCTTAGTCTGGAGGCTCCCCTGAAAGCTGTCCACCACGAGTGACCCTCTTGGTATTTGCAATACTGGTGGCGTGGCTTCCAGTATCATAGCAACACACAAGATACCACAGTACAACAAACTGACAGACAGGTGGTAGATATCTATATATCGATCAATCAGTCAATAGATAAATAGATATGTGTCTAGCTGTCTACCTAGAACTACTTTTTTGAAAGTTTTAAAAGTAAATTTTGGGAGAAATAAATTGTAATGAGTCTTGGGAAGATGTAAGAGTATTTTTTTTCCTGCATTAAAAATGCTTCAATATTTTTCTTAGCAATATAAAAATTATCTCATATTAATATACTATCTTTTGAGCTACTTGAAGGTTCTTTCATGCTCACAAGTTTTTATTGAAAAAAATTGCAGCTAAGTGCAAATTAATTTTTTTTTTTTTTATTACTAGAAAATGTCTTTCTTTTCTCTAATCTTTTCCTGACCTATTAATGACTTTGCTAAAAATGATTGCAATCACTTTTAGGTATCTTATTTCAGAAACAGAACATAGAAAGGTGTTGAGCCTACCTATTCTTCTAACTCCTTCCTCAATCTCCATGGCTCTTCTACTCTTGAATAAAAGAAAACGTTTAAAAAGAACATAATTTAGTGTCACTGATAATTCTCCCATCTAAAAAGTTTAAATAATGTGTATGCAGAACCTTCAGGGTCTTTTATAGTCTGATGCCAGTGGGCTTATCTAAACTTTCTCTCCATCAAATCAGTAATTCTTGCCTTTGTACATTCTTGTTTTCTGTATGCACTGCTGCTGGAAGTCCAGTCTCATCTTCTGATGGTTTTTAACCTTCCACCCACACAGTCTTGATGAATACATAAGTACCTAACACTGTCTTATTATTTTTTTTAATTGTGAGCAGTGGCTGTATTTTACTGTAAGAACTTCATAGACCCTAAAGCGATATTGCCGTGGTGAAAAAGAATGGTCAAAATCCATTGATTTATCCATATATTGCCATAATCAGAAATCATTAATTTGGAATTACAGAGCTAAATAAAGCTAGCCCATAGATACGCTACCTTCAGAATCTGGGTTTCTTTAATACTTACTCTTTGCTGTCGAGTCAATTCTGACTCATGGCTACCCTATAGGACAAAGTAGAACTGCCTCATATGGTTTTCAAGGAGCGACTGGTGGATTCGAACTGCCATTGTTGTGGTTAGCAGCTCTTAACCTCTGCGCTACCAGGGCTCCTTAGTAATACTGAGCAATCTCAATTCATCTTGACAGCGTGAAATCTTTTGCAGGCTTTTAAATCCATGACAAATCAGAATTGAAACTAACGGGTTTAGTAATGTGAAAGTTAGTGTTGAAACAGGAAGTATGCATTGGAAGCTAGTTCATACTTTTTTTTAATGAGTCCTCAACATAGTCCAACATTTGAGTTTTGTTTAAAAAAGTATTATCAGGATTACTTTTACAAGTCATTCACAGCAATAACTACCTTTAAGTTTTCTACCTAAATAGTTGTTTGATAATGTGGAAGGCCAATTGAAATTCAGTATCCTAGAGTATTTCTTTCTGGAGCAGTATAATGTTATGTAACCAATGTGGATTTGGACAGAATCAAACGGTTGTTGAGGGAGTAAACACCAAGTTTAGGATTGTTCTGGTTTGTCTACAGTTCATTTAAAGTCAGGGAATGAACTCAATGACCTTTGCACCTTGGATGGCAAAAGAGCTACCACCCCCGTCCAGGGGAGCTAGCCTTTTATCTGGCCTCCCTTAAAATTTAAACAAAATAAGGCTGGTAAAAGATGAGCAATAATTTGAAGTATTTTAAGAGAAGCCTTTTTTTTATTCTGGGGGAAAATGTCAGATTTTATTTATCATAGTGAATTCCTTGTTTAGAAGGAAAGCTAAAATAGGCACCAGAAAAACAAAAAAACCACTGCTCTTGAGTTGATTCTGACTCATAGTGACCCCATATAGTTTACAAGGCTGTAAATCATTGGGGAAGCGGACTGCCACATCTTTCTCCTGCAGAGCTGCTGGTGATTTTGAACCACCGACCTTTCGGTCAGCAGTTGAGCACTTTGGCTACTTGCACCACCAGGGCTTCTGTAAAATAGGCACAGTGATGAGTTAAAGAAGAGAAAAATAGCAAGTTTTGAGTGCCTGTTCTGTACCAGACATTATACTAGGTGTTGACACCTGCACCTATCGCTATTGAGTCGTTTCTGACTCATAGTGACCCTATAGGATAGAGTGGAGCTGCCCCGCAGGTTTCCAAGGCTGTAACTTTTATGAAAGCAGACTGCCACATCTTTCTCCCATGGAGCGGCTGTGGGTTCAAACTGCCGACCTTTCAGTTAGCGGCTGAGCACTTAACCACTATGCTACCATAGCTTCTTTGGTGTTGAGACAGATCCTCTTAAAAACCTTAAAATAGTTAACTGTCCATATCCGTATAAAATGGATGAAGAAGTGAAGCTCTGAGGGGTTATATCACTCCCCTAGGATCACAAAACTAGTAGTGGTGAGGTTGATACTCATATTCAAGTCTCTGGGCCTCCAAACACCACACTCTTTCCACCTCATCTGACTTGATAGAGCTGTAAGTAGATGCGTTTTTAAGCTTTGCTGTTAGGTACATAAACTTTTAGGACTGTTATGTCCTCCTGATGAATTCTTTTATTATTATGAAATGATCTTCTTTATTCATGCTGGAATTCTTTGCTCTCAGATCTACATTATCTGATATCAGTAGAACCACTCCAGCTTTCTTTTGATTAGTCTTAGCGTGGTATATCTTTCTCCATCCTTTTAATTTATATTAAAATTAACTTGTGCCCTTATAGTAAAATGCTTTTCTTGTAGGCAGCATATACTTAAAAAAAAAAAAAAAAAAACACCCAGTGCCGTCGAGTCAATTCTGACTCATAGCGACCCTATAGGAGAGAGTAGAACTGCCCCATAGAGTTTCCAAGGAGTGCCTGGTGGATTTGAACTGCTGACCCTTTGGTAAGCAGCCGTAGCACTTAACCACTACACCACCATATAGTTAGGACTTGCTATTTCATCCAATCTGACCATCCCTGCCTTTTATTTGTGGTGTTTACACCATTTCAATGTAATGTGATTATTGATATACCCATTGCCATCAAGTTGATCCCAACTCATAGTGACCCTATAGGACAGGGTAGAACTGACCCATAGGGATTCCAAGGCCGTAAATCTTTACAGAAGCAGACTGCCCCATCTTTCTTCTGTGGAGCAGCTGGTGGGTTTGAACCATTAACCTTTTGGTTAGCAGCAAAGTGCTTTAACCACTGCACCACCAGGGCACCTCGATTATTGATGTGGTTAGCTTCACATCTGTCATCCTCCTGTATGTGTTGCTTGTCCCAGATGTTCTTTGTCCCTTTACCCTTTTCTTTTGTCTTTTTCGGATTGAGTATTTTTTTATGATTCTATTTTATTTCCTCTTATCACCTATTATCCGTTTGTTTTGTTATTTTAAAGATTTTAGCCCACATTTTTAACTTATTGTAGTCTACTTTCTAGTGATATAATTCCACTTTAAGTGTAATATGAGGATCCCTGGTGGTATAATGGTTAAGTGCTCAGCTGCTAACCGAAAGGTTGGTGGATCGAACCCAACCACCAAGCTCCACAAGGGAGACACCTGGCGATCTCCTCCTGTAAAGATTACAGCCTAGAAAACCATATGGGGCAGTTCTACTCTGTCACAAGCGGTCACTATGAGTCGAAAATCGACTTGACAGCACTCAACAACAACAGATAGTATAACAGCCTCACAATGATGTACCTCCCATTTCTTTCCTCCAGGCTTTTGTGCTTTGTTATTATACATTTTATTTTGATACACATTATAAATGCCACATGTAATTATTTTTTGCTAAAACAGTCTATTTTTAAAACTATTTAAATAATAATAAAATTTTAAATACATTTACCTACGTAATTGCAGTTTCCGGTACTCTTCATTCCTAAGTGTACATCTGTATCTCCATTGGCCTGGAGGACCTCCTTTAACTTTTTTTGTAGCTTAGGTCAGTTTGTAGTGAATTCTTTCAGCTTTTGTATGTCTGAAAATGGATATACCTTTGTTTTTGAAAGGTATTTTCACTTGATATCAAATTCTCTGTTGATTTTTTTTCTTTTTTGTTTTTCTGTCAGTACTTTAAAGACGTTTCTTTACCCTGTTCTTACTTGCATTCTTTCTGACAAAAAGTCTGCTGTCATTCTTATCTTGCCCCCGTCGTTCCTACCCCCCCCACCCCCCACAAACATAATGCATGAGTCGATTCCAACTCATAGTGATTCTATAGGACAGAGTAGAACTGCCCCATAGAGTTTCAAGGAGCACCTGGTGGATTCAAACTGCCAGCCTTTTGGTTAGCAGCCATAGCACATAACCACTAGGCCACCAGGATTTCCAAATAATGGCAATTTTTTTTTTTTTTGCTGAGAACATAAACTCACAGAATCAAGAAGCTTAATGATGTTCAAGCACAAGAAATATGAAGAAAACTATACCAGACACATCATAAAGATATTGCTTAAAATCAGTGATAAAGAAAAACATCTTAAAAGCTGCAAGAGAAAAAAACATACATTATGTGGGGGGTTGGGGTGAGGAGGGTAGGGACAAGATAAGAATGACAGCAGACTTCTCTTCAGAAAGAATGCAAGTGAGAAAAGAGTGGAGAAACACCTTTAAAGTACTGACAGAAAAACAAAAAGAAAAAAAATCAAGAAAGAAATTTGATATCAAGTGAAAATGTCTTTCAAAAACAGATTTTTTTCTTTATCACCGGTTTTAAGCAGTATCTTTTGTGATGTATCTGGTATAGTTTTCTTTGTATTTCTTGTGCTTGAGCATCATTAAGCTTCTTGGATCTGTGAGTTTATGTTCTCAGCAAATTAAATAAATAATGGCTAATTTTTTTTTTTTTTGTCCCTGCCCCTCCTTTGGGGACTCTAGTTACATATATAATAGGTCACTTGACATGCTGTAGATCACTGATGCTGTGTCAATTTTTTTTTAAATGTGTTTCATTTTGGGTAGTCATTATTTCTATGTCTTCAAATTCTTAATCTTTTGTTCTATGGTGTCTAGTCTCTTAATCCTATCTAGTGTTTTTTCATCTCGCACACTGTAATTTTTATCTCTACAAATTTTATTTAGTTTTTTTAGTATCAGTTTAAAACCAAACCAAACCCGTTGGCATCAAGTCAGATCTAGGGTGGTTGATTTTTCTTATCACAGAGGGTCATATTTTCCTACTTACTTGCTTTCCTGGTGATTTTTTTAGTGGGTGGCAGATATTTGAATTCCTATAAATATTTTTTAACCTTCACTCTGTGATACAGCTAAATTAATTTGAGCCCTCTGGGTCTTTCTTTTAGGATTAGTTGGGCTAGAGCAACATTTAGTCTAGGGCTCCTTTTGTCCCACAACTGAGGCAAGATCGTTCTGAGTACTTTCCCCAATGTCCCATGAATTTGAGGTTTTCCACTTTGGCTGGTGTGAACAGGACCTGCGTGAGCTCTGGATACTGTTCCGTCTAATTCTTTAGGCCGGTTCTTGCCTCAGTCTCATGTATTTACTCACATGTATGCACTAATCAGCACTCTGCTTGATACTAGAGTCAGAACCTCTGCATATCTCTGCAGTTCTCTTACAACTCTCTCTTCTCTGCTACTGTGTCCTGCGAACTCTAGCTGCCTTGGTCTCCCCAGACCCCGAACTCCCTTTCCTTAACTCAGGGAGTCTTCTAGGGTCCGTTTGAGTTCCTCCTCCATACTCTGTGGCTTGGGAACTCTCCTTAAGCAGTAAACTGGGCCATTGTAGGGCTCATTTCATATGTATCTCCTCTTTCAAGGATCCCTTTCCTTTGATGTCTCATGTACATGGTCTTCAAAATTGTTGTTTTACATATTTTACCCAGTTTTTTGGTTGCTTCAGGCAGCAGATTAAGTTCAGTTCCTATTACTCCATTTTGACTGGAAACAGAAGTATTACATGTAAATTTCTGCTGAAGGATTTTTTGCCTTCTCCTCTTTGGCAGCTACCTGGGAGAATATTTCCCCCTTACCTTGGTTTTTACTTTTTTATTGCTGACCTTTATCAGAAGACTAAAATCTTCCTAAATATTTTTCCAACTCTCTGGATTTTCTTAAATGATTCTGTTTGGGTAAATAAGGCAGACCTTTGGTTCTAGACGCTTGTCCCTGTCTTTGACGAAGGCTAACAAGTACCCAAAGCCCCCAGATGCATGCTATCTTTTTGTTAAGTCCAAAGTTGAATAGTTGGTGGTTATGTTTGCATGGATGTTGGTGCCTGTTCATTGTTTGGTATAGATTATACGGTATAATGGGCAAGGACTCCTTTTTTCCAGCAGTACCAGTGAAAGCTCCCAGAATCCAGTAAATGCCAAACATATCCAATAAAGAAAGAAGCACAAATGGGATGTGGATTTGAGTTGATAAGTTTTTTCTGTTTCTTTTCAAGTGTAGTTGTTGTTGAAGGGACAGGGTGTTAAACAATGATTTCCTTAAGCAATGGTTGCATATACCATGCTGTAAGCTAGTAAATGACAACTAAGGAGAACTTGCTTTCTCTCCACTATACAGAAAAAATACTGTTAAATTCATATTATGATGCATGAATTCAAAATACCTTTTTTAATTTTTGGCAAATGGCTATTGACATATATTCCCTCATCTTTTAATTGGTAGCATTTGCCAGTGTTCTGTTTTTGATGTCCTTTAGGGTTTTTTTAGTCAATGGTTCCCTCTTGGACAAAATGGTATGCTTTTACCAGTTAATACACACCATATTTAGAAACATGACATTGGAATTTACTGTTTCTTAAATGCTGGTGATATACTGGTTAAAAGCTACGGCTGTTAACCAAAAGGTTGGCAATTGGAATCTACCAGGTGCTCCTTAGAAATCCTATGGGACAGTTCTACTCTGTCCTATAGGGTCGCTGTGAGTCAGAATCGACTCGACAGCAACGGACGGATGAACAGACAGAATGTATACCACTCTTTGTGCAAATTAGGAAACCCTGGTGTCATAGTGGAAACCCTAGTGGCATAGTGGTTAAGAGCTTGGCTACTAACCAAAAGGTCAGTGGTTCAAATCTACCAGGGGCAGTTCTCTGTCCTATAGGGTCACTATGAGTTGAAATCCACTCGATGGCAATGGGTTTTTTTTTTAATGCAAATTAAGAATCTGAAGCCTAGGAAAGTAGAATGAGGTACTCAAAGACACATAGATTGTTGATGGAACCCATGTCATTTGACTGCTCATCTAATATTAGTTCCAGCCCAGAACACAGTCTTTTGTTCATTCCCCAAACCAGAGATGATAAGCCGTGGTGTCGAGCAGTGTTTAAGAGCACAAACTCTGGAGCCTACTTCCCGGATTCTAATCATGGTTCTCCCACTCATCTGCTGTGTGACTATAAGTAAATGACCTAACTTCTCTGCTTTTGTTTCCTTATCTATAAAATAGTACTTACCCTATGGGGTAATTGGGAAGATTAATTGACAGGACATATGTAAAACACCTCAAATACTACTCATTAGGTAGTGCTATCCAAGTGAAGCTGCAACTATAATAATAAAAATAACGTATTATTTTCTAATTAACTTGTTGAAGTATCTTTTTTTAACCTGAGTGTCAGTGGCTCAGGTTCAAAATAATGGAGGCTACTAAGTGTTCAGTCTCCAGGATTCTTACTTCAGAATGGAAGCTAAGAGCCTGCATTACAACTTCTGGGGGCCCAGAATTAGCTTGCTATGTGGGAATAGCCAAAGAGTGTGGATAAGCCACACTGAAGTATAATATTCTCCAAGTCCCCCTGTCCAGGCTTGCTTCATCTCTCCTTGATCTTTATATCCATTGGTGCTTGTAATCACTAGGTAACATACTCTGCTCTTTTGGATTATTTTCTTCTTTAAATTGATCACGTTCTATGAGAATGGTTTATCTGCCTTTTCATTAAACATTCATGATTCTGTGACACTGAGTATTCTCCTCATTGAGTTTATATGGATGCCTTTTTAATAGAGACTTTAATCTTGCCTTTAACATTTTAGACAATGTCTTGGTTATCTCCACTGTGATGTCTCATTTGTGTGTTTTTATGTTACCCATGCATCATTCTGTACTGATCCAAAGAAGCCACAGCTCCTGTTTTTTAGACCTCATCCAGAGCTTTTTTGGGTAAGAGTTGATTCATGACAGTTTCTTGAGAGTAAAAGAATTGAGTATAATTGAAATGGTACATTTTTCAGAGGGAATAGTTAGATTATCGATTAGGGTCTTTTTTATTATGAAGGAAGTTAAATGACACAGCTTCAGTGGAGACATGTGAAAGTCTGTATTTCACTGATTTAGGTGTTTTTTTTTTATCCAAACCAGACCCATTGCCGTCAAGCTGATTCCGACTCATGGCTACGCCATGTTTTACAGAATAGAGGTACTCCCTAGGGTTTTTTTTTCTCTGTAATTTTTACAGAAGCAAATTGCCAGGCCTTTTTCCCACTTCACCACTGGGTAGGTCTGAACCACAAGCATTTTGGTTAGTAGTCAAATGTAAACCATTTGTGCCACCAGGAACCTGATTGGGTGATAATGCCAACTTATTTTTCCCTTCTTGCCAGGCCCACTAACTGTCAGCTCTGAGGTAAGCCAGGGAAGTTAGCTGAGGCGTTATTATCCAAAGACAGTTGATCATGCATATAGGAAGCAGCTGGATAACAAAGATTTCATTTGGCATAGATTGTGCGCTATCAACTAAATATTATTTTCTTCTGATGTATTTGTTGTAATTTTTGTCCTGTGACATCCATGAAATTTTCACTCAGCACATATTAGTCTTCTAGCCTTTTCCTACATGGCTCGGAGTTTTATTTACTTTTGCTGTCTTGGATGTGAGTTTCGTCTGATATTGTTTGAGTAAGTTCTTGACTCTTTTTCATTGTCTGTGGCCTAGTTTTCTCTTTCACACTTCTGATTGATCTTCCTGTCTTGAGCAAATAAGATATGAGCTTGGAGCAAAGTGTCTTCATCTCCTGGTCACTGATTTTTCTCGACTACAGTGATACCTGCTTCAGTGTTTCCAGTGAGTGAAGCAAGGTTCATTAATATGATGGGTAAATACCCTTAGAGATTATTACTCTGTTGCTTTGCAACTGCTGTTATTTTCATTCCAACTAGGGGTTGGAGCCTCTTTTAGGTTGTCAGCTGTGCTCCCATATGGGCCCACGGACTGGCACTGTTCATCCAACTGGGTACTCTTTGGTTCTCCTGAAGTAGGCAGTATGGTAGATGGGGCAGCCTGGGGCTTGAGGAATGTCTTCACCTAGCCATAGAATCATAGGACTTTAGGGCTGGGAGCGTCATGGAAGTCATGTAGGTCTGGTCCTTCATTTTACTGATGAAGAAATGAAACTTATAAATGGGAAGTATCTTTGGCAAAGTGAAAGTTAACAGCAGACCAGAAAGTCTTTTTAACCCTGTGCCCACTGTGAAATGGAACAAGAGGGCAGAGTGTTAGAGAAGACTTAGTGTTGGGTTTGTGGGTTAGTATTGGGTTGTAGATGTTGGTTTTATGTCCAGGTCCATTGTGACATACTAGGTATGTGAATTGGAATAAAAATTTTGATCATTTTTTAAATTGTGCACTATTCATTGAATGGTAAGTTTATTGAAGACCTTACCTTCCTCTAAAGATTTTCTATTGTCTGTTTATATACATTGAATTATTTATAATTTATTTGATACTTAAAACTAACTCATAGTATGATTTGATGAAAAATGTTGGCAAATATGGAAATACTATGCTATAGTTCCATTTTGCCTCTCCCCTCATTTCCTTGAGGTCAGAGAAAATAAATTTTAACTCCTATAATTGTATATTCCTATTTACTCTAACAACTACACCTCCGGGTCTCACCTATCCTAAAAAGAATTATAATAATTGGGCATTCAGAGACCTTCCTGGCCCAATAGATGGTTACTTGTGATTCCGGAAGGATTTTTATTGGCAGTATTCATCAGTATTTCCCTGTTAAACCCAAGGAAAATGGTGTCTCAACTAATGGTTTCAACTAGGGGCTGCATCTCAGCCTAAGCTGGTATGTTATCATTTTCTTATTAAAAAATAATATCTGGTTATTGTTAAAGATATAAGAAACAAAAGTAATAATTACTGCTAAATTTACCACCTAGAGAAACCTACTTTAAACATTGTACGTGCTTTTTTTTTTAATGCAATGTTTCTAGAATCTAACATATACATGGATACATATTTAATGTGGGTATGTAGAGTTTAATATGTACATATTTTTAAAAGGGGTAATACTGCTTATGCTATTTTGGAATCTGCTCTTTTCACTTAATGATCCTTTTTTTTTTTAATTGTGCTTTAAGTGAAAGTTTACAGTGCAAATTAGTTTCTCATTCAAAAATTTATGCACAAATTGTTTTGTGACGTTGGCTGCAATCCCCACATTGTGTCAGCATTCTCCTGCTTTCCCTTTCCATCCAAGACACCCAGGTTTCCCCTTTCCATCCAAGACACCCAGGTTTCCCCTTGTCCATTCGTCCAATTTTCCTGTTCCTTGCTGCCTTCTCCTCTTTGCTTTTGGGCACGTGTTGCCCATTTGGTCTCCTATGCTTAATTAAACTAAGAAGCACTTTCCTCACGTGTGTTATTGTTTTATAGGACTGTCTAATTTTTGGCTGAAAGGTGGGCTTCTGGAGTGGCTTCAGTTCTGAGTTAGCAAGGTATCTGGGGTCCATAGTCTCAGGGGTTCCTCCAGTCTCTGTCAGATGAGTAAGTCTGGTCTTTTTGTGTGTGTGTGTGATTTTGAATTTTGTTCTACATTTTTCTCCTGCTCTGTCCAGGACCCCCTATTGAGATCCCTGTCGGAGCAGTTGGTGGTAGTAGCCGGGCACCATCTCGTTGATCTAGGCTCAGGCTGGTGGAGGCTGCGGTTCATGTGGTCCACTAGTCCTTTGGACTAATATATTTTCCTTGTGTCTTTGGTTTTCTTCATTCTCCTTTGCTCTAGATGGGATGGGGCTAGTAGATGTCTCCTAGATGGCCATAAGCAAGCTTTTAAGACCCCAGATGCTACTCACCACAGTAGAACAGACAGCGTTTTCTTTGTGGACTATGTTATGCCAGTTGACCTAGATGTCCCGCTAAACTTAGATGACCCCCAGCCCTCAGCCCCAGTAACTCAGTCCCTTGAGGTGTTTGACTGTGTCTACGAAGCTTCTATGACTTTGCCTTGGTCAAGTTGCACTGACTTTCCATATATTGTATGTTGTCTTTCCCATCGCCAAGTTACTACTTGTCTATTATCTAGTTAGTGATCCCCCCCCACCCCTCCTTTCCATTGTTGCCATCAAAGATTGCATTTTCTGTACGTAAACTTTTTCTTGGGCTTTTATAATAGTCGTCCCCTACAATATTTGTCCTTTTGTGATTCACTTATTTTACTCAGCATGATGCCCTCCAGATTCATCCATGTTGTGAGATGTTTTATGGATTCATCCTTGTTCTTTATCAATGTGTAGTATTCCATTGTATGTATGCACAAAATTTGTTTATCCATTCATCAGTTGATGTGCACTTAGGTTTTTTGCATCTTTTCGCATTTGTGAATTATGCTGCAATAAACATGGGTGTGCATATGTCTATTTGTGTGATGGTTCTTATTTCTCTAGGATATATTCCTAGTAGTGGGATTGCTGGATCATGTGGTATTTATTTCTAGCTTTTTAAGGAGTCACCATATTGTTTTCCATAGTGGTTGTACTACTTTACATTCCCACCAGCAGTGCGTAAGAGTTCCAATTTCCCCATTGATTTGAGCCAGCAGTGTTGAGATGAGATGGTATCTCGTTGTAGTTTTGATTTGCATTTCTCCAATGGCTAATGGTTGCAAGCATTTTCACCTGTATCTGTTAGCCACCTGAATGTCTTCTTTGGTTAATTATCTGTTCATATTCTTTGTCCATTTTTTGATTGAGTTGTCTTTTTGCTGTTGAGTTGTTGAAGTATTCTATAAATTTTAGAGATTAGACCCTTGTTGAATATGTCATAGTCAAAAATTTTTCTCAGTCTATAGGTTCTCTTTTTACTCTTTTGGTGAAGTCTTTTGATGGGTATAAGTATTTAATTTTTAGGAGCTCCCAGCTATCTAGTTTCTCTTTTGGTGTTTGTGCATTGTTAGTTATGTTTTGTATTGTATTTATGCCATGTATTAGGGCCCCTAGTGTTGTCTCTATTGTTTCTTCCATGATCTTTACCACTTTAGGTTTTATATTTAGGTCTTTGTTCCATTTTGACTTAGTTTTTGTATATGGAGAAGTATGGGTCCTGTTTCATTTTTTTACAGATGAACGTCCAGTTTTGCCAGCACCATTTGTTAAAAGACTGTCTTTTCCCCATTTAATGGACTTTGGTCCTTTGTCAAAGATCAGCCGACTACAGGTGGATGGAGTTATATCTGGGTTCTCAATTTTGTTCCATTGGTCATGTGTTTGTCATTGTACCAGTACCAGTATGTTTTGACTATGGTAGCTATATAGTAGGTTCTGAGATCAGGTAGTGTGAGGCCTCCTACTTTGTTCTTTTTCTTCAATAATGCTTTACTTATCTGGGGCCTCTTTCCTTTCCATATAAAGTTGGTGATTAGTTTTTTCATCTTGTTAAAGAATGCTCTTGGTATTTTGATGGGAAATGCATTATATCTGTAGATCGCTTTGGGTACAATTGACATTTTCACAATGTTCAGTCTTCCTGTCCATGAGCATGGTATGTTTTTTCCATTTTTGTAGGTCTCTTTTGGCTTCTTGCAATAATGTTTTGTAGTTTTCTTTGTATAGGTCTTTTATGTGCCTGGTTAGATTTATTCCTAAGTATTTTATCTTTTTAGGGGCTATTATAAATGGTATTGTTTTTAATGATACTTCTTGATCAATTTTTCCTGTGGTTAAATTTCTTTCTACATCATTGTTAATGCTTCTTATTCCTCTGTATGGAGCACCATGATTTATTTACTAAATCTGTCTGTTGTGTGCCATCTAGTTGATTCCAACTTGTAGTGACCCTATATGACAGAGTAGAAGTGTCTTATAGCATTTCCTAGTTTTAATCTTTATGGGAGCAAATCGTCAGGTCTTATCTCCCATGGAACCACTGGATGGGTTTGAACCACTGACCTTTCTGTTAACAGCCAAGCACTTACCTATTGCGCCACCAGGGCGACTTAACAGCAATGGTTTTTTTATTGTACATTTTGGAAAATTTTTCAACTTACAGCTGATAGTTCTGTCGTTCATGGGGTCAGTTGAGGCAGACTTGACAGGAGCTGCAGCAACAATATTGTTCATTTTAAAATGAGGGCGTTGCATTATTTCCCCTATTCGTATCACTTAAATAGGAAGACCTCTCTATAATTCAAATCAGTTAGGAGATAAGATCTGCTAATACAGAAAGTAAATTTACTCACCATCATTTAAGAATCCTGTTGTAGGATTTCTATTTAATCATCTTTTGTTATTTAGCTCTGGTTTCCTTAAATTTTCTCTGCAAAACATTTTGACCTCACTTTAAGTTGGGTAAGCATACATATATGGAGAGTCTTTGTTTTCCTAGCTAGTGGGCCATATGCAGTGTGGCTTAAGACCTAAAGGGGTCAGCCATTATTTAACTCAAACTGAGTTGCTAACATGAGGAAATAAGGACCCAGAGTGGTTGGGTTTTCTGATTTTTTTTAGAAAACACTGGAAATTACATTTATTTGTGGAGAAGCTCCTAATCCTTAAATATTGTCAGAAATTAAAATTGTTTTAAAATACAACCATCTGTAGGCTTAAGCTAGGCCACAGGTCTAGACAGAGATAGCCCTGGGGCAATCGGTTTAACAGCTCTTAGTCAGGAAAGACTTCAGAAAGAGATGGCTTTGCTTCTTACCTCTGTCTTCCCAGGAGCCCTGGTGGTGCAGTGGTTAAGAGCTAGACTGCCAACCAAAAGGTCGGCAGTTCAAATCCACCAGCTGCTTCTTGGAAACCCTATGGGACAGTTCTACTCTATCCTATAGGGTCACTATGGGTCAGAATTGACTCTATGGCAACCCCCCCCCATCTTCCCTGGGTTACAATAAGGATAGACATAATTTGTGAAAACCTTGAGCTTTCAAGTTGGCAATTACTTACGAAAAAAAAATGAGAAAGAATAACAGCTTATAAGTAGATTTATGTATTTCTGAGGTCCCCAAATGAAATCCTTTTTAAAAACATCCAGTTTTCCACATAGCACAGTAAGTAGTTGATAATTCAACCTTATCAAAAGAATTGTGGCAGGGTTCCTTAACATTGTAGGTATCAGTAAATATCTTTCCATTGAAGTAATAATGTATGAGTTGGAGACAAGTCATCATTTATACTTAAGTGTAGAAGGCGCTTAAAGTGTATATTTAAATATGGATGATGATTCTAGGGATCTTGGAAATTCACTGTGCCTGAAACAAGCCATCGTGGTGTCGGAATGCTAACACTCACAGCTTCTCTGTTCTGCCTCCTCTAAGTCCCTTTGTCCTATAAAGAGACTAGATTACTTTTCAGAAGTAAAGGACCTGCCTAAAGTGGACACAAACCCTTCCATTTGGGTGAACTTTCTGGGTGTACACCTTTTGTTTGTTAGGCCCAGAGGTTTTGGCATTGGTCTAATATGATGCTTTTTTGCAGAGTTTCTGGAATAGACACGATCCTGTCTCTAGAGCCAGAAAACAGTAGGATTGGTGACTCTGGAGTAGCGATTTATGTCAACTCTGGCTGACTCTAAAGATTATGTCCTTTTCATGGCAAGGTTTGACTTCTCTGATTGAGGATTATCCAGCTTCTACTTGGATTTTACATTTTTGTCATCTTGGTAGCTTAGAGGAGAAATGTGGTCCCACTGGCATTGTTTTTCAGAAAAAGAGGCAGTGAATTTACGAGCAGCCCCATAAACGTTAATTTTGAATGAATGTAATGTCTTTATGCTGAAGTGGACACGCATTCATTTGGAATAGCATAGTCTCATCACGCAGTTTTAAAATTATGCATGCTTGTCTACCTAGCCTTTCATCCACCCTTAGAATAATCAAACCAAAAATAAAAAACAACTTGACAGTGAAATCTGGATAAACAAGAAAAACCAGAACCTGTTGCTGTCAAGTCTATTCTGACTCACAGGGATCCTATAAGACAGGGTAGAACTGCCCCATAGGGTTTCCAAGGAGTGGCTGGTGGATTCAATCTGCCGACCTTTTGCTTAGCAGCTGTAGCTCTTAATCATTACACCACCAGAGCTCTAAGAGATGAATCAAAATAAAGAATCAGAAATGGGAGGGGGGACCTATGGCAAAAGGACCCATGGCGAGCATTGAATCCATTTAAATATAGAACTAAGACTAAACAACTGGAGGATTATGACTGCAGATCAGAGTAGGAATGCTGTGAAACCTGAAAAAAGAAAGTATACCAGCAGCTTACGGGGAGGTGGGAGGAAGCACCACATCCAGTGGGGGCACTAGAATGACAATACTGCCACCTCCAAGCTGTTTGTTTTTGACTTCACTTAGTATATTGATCTTTGGTGGTCATCCTAATATGTGGGGTGGGGGGGAGGGGTGATATTAATATTCCCACCCATTTAGCCTCTTCCATCCCTCCTTCCCACAAAGTTTTTGAGTAGTCAAAAGGTGCCAAAGTAGAGATGACCTATCCATATACCATGACATCAGAGCCCCCTGCTAATTAATTTTTCAAAAGCACTTTGATCTCACCTCCGTATTATCCTCGATGTGCATTTGTATCAGGTCCCACCCCCACTCAACAGCAAATAATGGCTTTACAATTTTTCTAAAATATTAGGTGTGTTCATTTTATAAAATTTGAAGAATATAGAAAAACGTGAAGAAACCACAAATCACCTCCAAATCTTACCTGCCAGAAATAAAATGTTACTATTTGGAGAATATTGGTTATGATATCTCTCTCTGTGTATGTAGGAAGAGAAGGGTGGAGAGGGTAGATAGTCATAAATAATTTTATAACCATGTGATGATGCTATGCATACTATTTTAAAATGGGAAACATTATATTTAGTGAAATGAAACTAGAGGCATTTTTGAACTTCTGATTAAGTTTCTTTACCATAAAAACATTAATTTTTAAAATAATGCCTCCAAGTTAAGGAAAAGAGTTTCAAAGAATGATTAGGAGGTCAGAGCAATGATGATGTTACCAGTACAAACCCACTAGAATGACTAAAATTAAATATACTGAAAATGCCAAGTTTGCATGGGGAGATGGAGCAACGGGAATTCTTGTGGACTGCTGGTCGGAATGTAAGTGATTCAGCCACTATGGGAAAGTGTTTCTTATGAAGCTAAATGTACCTCAACCTTAACAACCTTACGATCCAGTAATTCCACTGGCACTTTCCCAAAAGAAATGAAAATCTGTGTCCACAAAAAAAAAAAAAAAAAAGACTTGTGCAAGAACATTCATTGCAGATTTATTCAAAACCATAAACACTTAGAAACAGCGTACATAAATAAACTGTTGTATGTTCATACATTGCTCTACTACCCAGCGATAAAAGGGAGTGGACTATTGATACATACAACAGCATGGATGAATTTCATAAGCCTTATGTTGGGCAAAAGAAGACAAATTCCAAAGAGTATATATTATATGAATTCATTTATATGATGTTCAGGAACAGTCAAAACTAATAGATGGTTGTAGAAATCAGAACAGAGATTGGCCATGAGGTGAGCAGAGGGGGACTGACTGGAATGGGCCATGAGGAATCTCAGGGATGATGGTGATACCTGCATCCTAATTGGGGTATTATGTACACAAGTGTATGTATTTGTCAGAACACATTGAACTGTACACTTCATGTCTGTGCATTTTATTGTATGTGATTATACTTCAACTTAACCATTATTAAATAAATCTAAGCATTTCAGATGTTAAGGATTGTCTCCCTGTTATGAAACAAGAGGGGATTAATACACTTGTGCTTCCTCCCACCTCCCTGTATGCTGCTTGTATTTTTTTTTTCTTTTTTCAGGTTTCACAGCATTCCTACTCTGATCTGCAGTCATAACCCCCCAGTTGTTTAGTCTTAGTTCTATATTTAAATAGATTTAGTGCTCACCATAGGTCCTTTTGCCATAGTTTTTTTCTATTTCTGAGTTCTTTATTTTGATTCTTCTCTTCTTTATCCAGATTTCATTGTCAAGTTGTTTTTCTTTTTTTTTGGTTTGTTTGTTTTAAGAGAAGCCTCATGGATCTCTGTTTCCAGAGTTTTTAATGTTTGCAAATGCCTGCATTTTGCTTTTGTATGTGAGCTGTAAGTTAGTTGGATTTGGGTCACACTTGCTTTGTCTTTTAAAGACAAGGCCCCACTATCTTCTGACATTGAATATCACTGTGAAGATATCTATAGTCAGTGTCTTTTTTTTTATTTTTATTGGTCTTTCTCCTAACTTGCTTTTTCTACTTGACATCTGAAGAATTTTTTATCCTTATGTTCAACAGCTGAATCAGGCTGTTGCTTGTTTTTTTTTTAAATTATCATATTCTTTATAAATGTTTCCCGAATTAGGAGTCCTTTTGATCTACAGATTCAGTTCTTTCATTTTGGAGAGCTTTTTATGAGTGTGTTATAACTCTCTCTATTGAACACTTTTCTCTTTCCCTTTTTTTTTTTAATATTGTACATGTTTATGTTACTTCAAGAACAACAATCATCTTTATATATCTTTATATATCACACTGTTGTGTTCTGTCGACTTGATTCTAACTCATAGCAACCTACAGGACAGAGTAGAACTGCCCCATAGGGTTTCCAAGGCTGTAATTTTTATAGAAGCAGGTTGCCACATCTTTTTCCCTTGGAGCAGCTGGTGCATTCGTTAGTAGTTGAGTATTTGAGTATGTGCTGTCAGCGTTCCTACTTTCTCTCTAGTTCCTTGAATTTCTTTATCTGCATTCAGTGTGGTTATGTGTAGCCTTTACTCCTTATTATTAATTAGATTTTCATCTCTTCTGCCTCTTCTTGCAACTTACAATTTGTTTATTAACTCCATAATGGTGCGGTTTTTTGTTTTCTATGCATTTTCTTATTTCTATAACCTTCCTTTCATTTTGTTCCTTTGTTCTATTATCTAGTCTTTGGGGTTCTTATTTTGTAGAATTTATAGTTTTATGAACTTATATAGAATGTGAAACACTTATGAAAGTCTTCTGTTTCTGGAGTTATGTTTCTTATAAGCTTAAGATGTGCAGATGAGCCGTATCTGTCTTGTGTACCTAAATCCAAACCCAGTGCCGTTGAGTTGATTCCGACTCATTGTGTATGCTGTATTTTTTTCTTTTACTTTTAATATACTTATATAATTGTCATTTTACTCATGTGTCTTGGAAGCCTCTCTATCCACATTGTTTATTTGTTCTGATAAAGTAAATGTGAATTCAATTTGATCCTGGATGCACTTTATCAGGGACTAATTTGTCTCCGAAGGAGCCCTGTTGATACAATGGTTAAGTGCTTGGCTGCTAACTGAAAGTTCTGCCGTTTGAATCTACCCAGTGGCTCTGTGGGAGAAAAAACCTGTCGATCTGTTCTTATAAAGATCGTATAGCCTAGGAAACCCTATAGGGCAGTTCTGCTCTGTCACATAGGGTCACTATGAGTTGGAATTGACTTGACAGCACACAACAACAACAATTTGTCTCCCAAAACTCTACCTACAATTTAGGGCTACCTGTCAATTTCAATGCAATCCTTCTAGTCCAAGGACATGAGAGTGGAGGAGAACTCAGCTCAGCTGAATACAGTCTTTGCTGAGGGACCTGGATCTGGCTTGTCCAGGACTTTCCCAGATTTAGCACTGAAAGTCACATGTCATGTGAAACCTCTCAGTTTCAGGCAAACCTTGATGATTGGTCACCCTACCTGGATCTGCCTTCTCTTCTGAAATTTGTTAAAAACTCTAGACATTGCCCGTTCCATGTAGTTCAGCTGGACCCTATTGTAGAAGGTGGTGAGCCTGGGGTTCCTTGGTGACTATGGGGCTCTAGTCTCAAGGGTTTTTCTTTAGGACTTCCAGTTCCAATTCAGCTTCTCCCTAGAGGGTTTAAGTGAGAACATTCAGGGTTAAGTCAGTGCACCCTTTTTTCTCAGCATCACTTCTTGGGCAGAGAATGCATGCTGGGTTCAGAGCCATGCTTGAGTCTTGTTCTTTTCCTTCAAGTGTCACTTTCCTCGAGATGCCTTATAGTTGCGTTCCCTTCCTTGTTTGTTTTAAAAACAGATTTAAAATTTTTCGTTAGCATTTGAAGAAGTAAATTCAGTAATTTTGTTTGAATCCACTATTGTTATTGATTCCATTCTAACACTTTGGTTATCTCAGTTTGTCAAATGATTTATCCTTGTATATTCTCCTCCCATCCTGCCCCCAAAATACATGCATGAACATATCCCTCTCTTTCTCATACGTAAAAGCAAGTGAAAATATTAGACATTTTAAATAAAAATAAAGGTCTGAGAGAGAGCTTAGAGACAAAACCCAATTAAAAGCACAATAGATTAGTCCATAAACTGAAAATGTGCTCTTTTATTGCAGGATTTGTGAGTTTAGATGCTATCATTTGAGACTTCTGTTTCTAGGGATTGCTTTTAGACTGAGCACTATATTTAACACTCAGACGTTAATGCTGCTCTGGGTTTTATGTTTAGCTCACTAGCCCTTTTAAGATTTAATTTTTTTTTTAAGTATTAAGAAGATTATAATCCCCAACAATGAAATGGTGGCTCAGATTTCCAAGGACTGAGCTACTTGGAACAAAGAACGTGAACATTGTAAAGCTAGTGCTGTCCATTTGTTCATGTCCTTTGCAAAACTGCTTTTAAAATTTTGAGACCCAGGCTGATCAAGCATCGATAAAGTATAAACTCAAGAAAGAGAAGCCTGGCCCAAATTGATAGGGTCAGGAAAACAGAGCTACAGTAATACAGCCTAACCGAGGTTAAGGCAAAAGTTTTGAATGAAGGTGAGAAATCACTGCAAGTAAATTTCAGAAAGAAATGTAAGGTCCGCCTTGAAAAGTGTTGCTAAATTCATTAGCAGGATATAGCATGTGCCATTGGAGTGCCTGGGTGGTACAAATGGTTAGTGTGCTTGGCTGAAAGCTTGCACGTCAGAGGTGCGGTGGAAGAAAGGTCTGACAGTCTATTTCTGAAAAACCAGCCATTGAAAATCTTGTGAAGCACAGTTTTTACTCAGACACACACGGCGTCACCATGAGTCTGAGTCCATTTCATAGCAACTGGTTAGCATATGCCATCTGCTAATCCTTTGCGAAAAGAGATTTTTGTTTGGCTTTATTTTGTTTTGGAGGGGGTGGGATGAAGTTGGGAGTATTTGAAATGCTACTTAACAAATTTGACTTTTTGTCCTTTTTCATTTTTCCCTTCAAGCTTTGCAGAGTAGATAATACCAAGATAAATGATCATTTTTGTTAGCCTATATTTCTAGTCTAGAAAGGTACAGTAGATTGACCTATTTTAAAATTATATTGTATATCTTTATATTGTTTTTCTTTTAGAATTATTTGCTTTATTTTGAGCTTTCCAGAAACACATACAATAAAATATTGGGAAAAATAAAGAATATGCCTTTCTGTCTCATTGGGTTGATTGCTTGCTCCAATTTCTTAGAGCTGTAAGAAACCAATGAATTTAATGTTTGAAGTCAGAAGTGATTAAAATCACTTTTATTTTATTTACATTTGTTAGCTAAATAAATGAGTGCTTCAACACCTCCCTCTCCCATTTCTTGTGGGATGTTGTGAAAAAGATTTTTTTCTCAGAGATTAGAATATTTTTCCCCACCAAAAGTAAAATTTATTAAAGAATATTAGTCAATGGCTACTTAAATGCTGATTTGAAGCTTCAAATAAAAGGCAATGTATGCGTTTTTACCTCTTTTAGGTGAGTGTGGGCATTGGGAGGAAGTGAGACAAGAAGGATAACTAACATAAGGTCACAATGGTGTGGCTGGAAATAAAATAGTTCACCTTCCAGCAACTTCCTTACTTGCTGTTTTATGTGGTATTCACATAATACACAGGAATCCTACTGCAACACAGTATGGGGTATGGAAGAATTCAGAATCAGACAGATCTTTCCTGAAGTCTCTAGTGCCTTACAAGGAATACCAAAAAGGCCTTTTTAAAAATAAAGCAGGCAGCCCCAGAAATGGAGGCCAAGACCTGTCTTCATGTGAGATATCACCCTAGTGATATGTGAAAGACTTTTCTTAAAATTCTTAATCAGTTTATTTATGTAAATAACTCTTAATTCTAATTGGAGTTTATAGCCATTTGCTAGGATTTCAACTTTAAGATATGTAGTGCCTTAAGGAGCCCTGGTGGCACAAAGGTTAAGAGCTATGGCTGCAAACCAGAAGGTCAGCAGTTTGAGTCCACCAGTTGCTCCTTGGAAACCCTGCGGGGCAGTTTTACTTGTCCTGTTGGGTCGCTGTGAGTAGGAATCAACTTCACAGCGACAGGTTTGGGTTTTGGGGGGTTTTAGTGCCTTAAGCCTAATTAATTACAACCATTTTGCTTCTGTGTTTGAGAAGATTTTTTTGTACACTCTCTTCCTAAATATTTCATAGTTTTAATGCAGCCGAGATTTGGTCAGAATAACAGAATAACGACCTTTCCTCAAAGATGATTTGCATATTGTCACCCATCATACTTTTCTTGCTGTCAAAAAATTTGAAGCTAACTATGACCTACCTAAGGACCTTATGACAAGATTAAAACTTAGGGTAAATT
Source organism: Loxodonta africana (assembly GCF_030014295.1). Lineage (NCBI taxonomy): Eukaryota > Metazoa > Chordata > Mammalia > Proboscidea > Elephantidae > Loxodonta > Loxodonta africana. Next base: position 37,464,563 of record NC_087349.1, read on the forward strand.
TCATGCCACAGACTGCAGTGGATTCAGCATTTGTATTTGTGTTTTCCAGCGTTGTTCCTATGGAGATAATGGCCAGCCTTGTCATGCAAACCCACTGCCTTCTTTTTTTGGTAGCCATGCTTTTTGTTTTGACTCTCAGGAAATGATATCATTTGATTTGGGTGATTTGACTTTCTAATGTACAGTGCAAGTATTTTTTTTGATACTTTGGCAGGAGACATTTTAGTGATATGTTCTCCTCACTTTAATTCTCATGTGTCAGTGTTTCCCTTAGAAGTCTATTTTATTCAGAGGTTAATCTGATAATTTCAAAAATGTTCCGGAGTAAAGCAAGTAATCACCCTGTAGAAATGAGATTAATTTGAAGGGGCTTGAAGTGCTGAAATACACATAGCAAATTCTTTTTGAAAAGAGGCTGTTTGATGAATAGCTCCAGTTAGAGAAAAGGAGGAGTGTGGTGAGTGAGGGAACTTGATTAAGGTTAGGAAGCGTGCGTACAATGAAAGCTTGTTAAAGCTGGGCCTGTTTTTATTTTTGAGAAGTTCGTAGGAAGATGTAGTCAGTCTTTAACAATATAAAGCTTACATGAGAAAGGATGATGAGAGTAAGAGAGAAGGAAGGGAGGAAGAAGTGAAGGAAAGGAAAGAAGGAAGAGAGAGAGGGAGGGAGAGGGGTTTTAGTTACCTCCTATTCACCTCATTGGTGAGGGAGGGATTCCTGCCCTAGGGTTATGGGGATGGCCGAATACATGACAAACACCCAACGCCCAACATTGGACAGATGAGAATGGCTGCAGTTACATGAGTCACGTATACTCACAGCCTGCCACACAGGGACTGCACTCCAGAACAGAGTGAACAACCAGGGCTGTGGGAGGCAGGCTTTGTAGTATCAAAGGGGTGGAGTGCCCCCTGGTTTCTCTGGGAGGATGTGATTGGCTTGTTTGAATAATTCCGCAGACTGGCAGGAACTGAAACCTGCTGCTCAGGGATAAGTGGAAACTGTGTGTGGTCCTTTGATAAAGAAGTTTTTTGGTTAAGGGACCTCATCAGCGGGAACAGAGTGGGGAGGGAAACTTTCAGTTAGGCCATTCGAGGCCCTCCCAATTTTCCCAGATGTCAAGGCAGTATTTAATATTAAGCCTTAATTTTAGGCCTTACACTACAGCAAAGAGGGAGAGACCTGTGAAGAGTTGTTGTTAGGTGCTGTCGAGTTGGTTTTGACTCATAGCAACCCTATGTACAACAGAACGAAACGCTGCCTGGACCTGTGTCATCCTCACAATCATTGTTGTGTTTGAGTGTATTGTTACAGGCACTGTGTCAATCCATCTTTTGAGGGTCTTCCTCTTTTTCACTGACCCACTACTTTACCAAGCATGATGTCCTTCTCCAGGGACTGTCCCTCCTGATGACATGTCCGCAGTGTGTGATACGTAATCTCTCCATCCTTGCTTCTAAGGAGCATTCTGACTGTACTTCTTCCAAGACAGATTTGTTCGTTCTTTTGACAGTCCATGGTATGTTTAATATTCTTCACCAACACCACAATTCAAAGCTGTCAGTTCTTCAGTCTTCCTTATTCATGGTCCAGCTTTCGCATGCGTATGAGGCAATTGAAAACACTATGCTTGGGTCAGGCACACCTTAGTCTTCTAGGTGACATTTTTGCTTTTTTAACACTTTAAAGAGGCCTTTTGCAGCACATCTGCCCACTGCAGTGCATTGTTTGATTTCTTGACTGCTGCTCCCATGGGTGTTGATTGTGGATCCAAGTGAAATGAAATTTTTGACAACTTTAATCTTTTTTCCATTGATCATAATGTTGCTTATTGGTCCAGTTGTGAGAATTACACTGTGAAGAGTAAGGGGGTGTAATTAAAAGTTCCTAAAGAAAAAACCCTTTGGCATTACTTTACAGATGTGAGAGTCTTGCTTCATTGAGGACTGGCATACTGAAGGGGAGTGAAGTGACTGCACAATACATATTTTAATTGGGTCAGTGATGAATTTGGGAGTGTGAATCAGCCCCTCTTTCAGTGTCTTTGGATTCGATGTCATTCCTCTTTGCTTTTTCCTGGCTACTGGCGTCTCTGATTCTTTAGCCTAGATGTTGGTAGATAATGTCCATGACTGTATAAGAGTTTTAGCTCCCGCTCTTTTTCCTCTGCTCTACTCTGGATTAGTGACACTAAATGAAAGGGACAAACAGACATGGGTTCACCGTGGTGAACCACAAGTCACGACAGAATATGTGCCATGATGATGGCCTTGAATAGTCACCATAGAATGTGGCCAGTACTCTTAGTTATAAGTGGCAACCTTCCCCCACCACCAAATTCAAACTAATTAAAAAAAAAAGATGTTGTTAACTGAGAAATTCAAGGAGCTGAGGGCACTGGTAATTCAGTGGTAGAATTCTCGCTTTCCATGAGAGAGACCCAGATTCATTATCAGATTCATGTTCAGCTACCACCCATTTGTCGGTGGAGGCTTGTGTGTGGCTGTGATTTTGAACAGGTTTCAACAGAGCTTCCAGACTAAGACTAGTAAGAAAGGCCTACTGATCTACTTCTGAAAATCAGGCAATGAGACCCTATGGATTGTCTGATCCACAGCCGATCGTGGGGATGGTATAGGACTGGGAAGTGTTTTGTTCCAGTATGCATAGGTCTCGATGAGTTGGGGGCTATCTTGACGTCAGCTAACAACTATAACCGAGGCTCTAACTCTTGCTGAAGCAACTGTTGGATCCAAAAATCCAGTTGTATCTTCAGAGCTCTCTTTGTCCTAGTATGAAAGTGTTGTGTTCTAGCAGGCTCTGTCCATGTGCTGAGAACCATGGTTTTTGGCAGCTCTAGCCTTTCACATGTCTTAAAGCTCAAAGTTCTACAAGATTAAAGATCTTCTTTCTCACCAGCTCTGACTAAAGTTTGAAGGAAGACTCTGTTAAACCTTGCTCACGTCCTGGCTGGAGGGGGTACAGAATGTGTGGGGCCCATTTTGCCCAAACTCCAGGGACTGAACATAATTATTAGATAAGGTGAACGGGAAGCTGAGCAAGGAACATGTGTTCACGACAGCCATCTCATTACTGTTTTATGATTTTCGTAGTTTTATTGTGAGAAATAAAAAAGAAAACACCTTTAGATCTTCATTTTTTTCTGATTTACAAACACATGAAAAATCTCAATGCATCGAGGCAGCATTGACTCAACCCAATAAATTCTGTATGATTTGTGTTGGGCAGGGATTTCATTTGTATACTTGAATGTGGGTCTCGGATTTGAGCATTCACTATTCAAACCCAACATGAGTTCTCAGTGCCCTTCCTGATGCCTGTTCTCTTTAGGAAATGGATTCCTGGAGACCATGCTGTTCCACGCTCAAATATTAGCCTAGGCTTGAAAAGTCATCTTTTCCGTTCTCTGCAAAACCAAGTTCCTGTATCGGTCAGTATAAAGGAAACTGAAGCTAGCTTTTGAATTAGACAAGTGACATGCCAGTAGCAGAGTTCTTGTCACCATTAAAGATTTTCCTGCAGATATAATCGTTCATTGCTTTCATCTACTGCTTTGCTTATGTTTAAGAAGAAAGCAAATTCTTCAAGTTGTTCTGAATCAGAAAGTTGCATTTGCAATCATGTAGACATTCAGATCTTTTTTGAAATATTATAGCTATTTAATTGTCATGAATGTTTAGAAAAATGGTGAGTCATGATACTGTTTTGTTTCAGCTATATTCTCACCAACAGTTTCTTTCCTTTATGCATCAGTAGTTTATCCTTCTACTTCTGAGGGTTAAATGGAATCAGTTTGGTTCATAATAGTGTCTCCTTCTGTCAACACAAGCAAACAAACCTCTCAGTGAGTACAGTTATCTCCATTAACACTGCTGTCTGCTGGAGCTAATGAATTTCCGTGTAAAGTTAAGAGTGACTGCTGGCTGACATTTCAGATTGTCCAACCAAAGTGACAAGTTCTGATCTTCAACTAGCATGGAAGTTAAAGGGTTAATTACCGTTCTTATCCCGTGTCAGTTTGACTTTATGAAAGTTGTTGCAAACACCAACCATTGACCCTATGCTGAAAATGAATGGTGACGTTTTAGGAATTATTTTTACCTAGTAGTTTTCATCCTCGAGGTTGCTTAGGGTTTTCATTTTTACCAGTCAACTTCATGGATTCATATTCAGGACTTGTCTATAAAATAAACCCTCGTATAATTTGAAAGGTTCAAAATGTCCTTCCTCCTCCTCAAATAGGTGGGCAAATCACATCTGCTAGGTGTGGAGAGTGGATTTGCTTTTTTCACACAGGAGGTTCAAGCTGAAATGATTACACTTCCTGCAAGTGGCCATTTAGCCTGCCTCTACTTGCCCACTCACAGTGATTAACTTCTCAGAGTTGCTCTGATCCCATGGGCCCAAGTGATGGGGCACAGACACAAGGACTGAGCAGGCATGTCTCAGAACAGATGCCACTAGCTCAGTGACAGGTTCTTCAAGGGCAACTGGAAGGATCTGGGTGCCAAGAGATCGAGGGAAAACTCAGAACATGCCTTGCTGTTGCTGCTGTATGTAGTTTATTTGTTGCCAACTTTGAGCTATCTCATGTGACAGAGCAGAACTGGCCCATAGAGTTCTCTGGGCTGTAATCTTTACTGAAGCAGACTGTCAGGTCTTTCTCCTACAGAGCCATGGGGTGGGTTTGAACTGCCAACGTTTTGGTTAACAGCTGAGTGCTTAACCGTTGCACTACCAAGACTTTTTGAACACACCTTATTTGTAACATAATATTGTGGGACCAGTCCACAATTGATTTATATTTTGGGTCAAAATCCAAAAATCCCTTGCTGTCGAGTCGATTCTGACCCATAGTGACCCTATAGGACAGAGTAGAACTGCCCCATAGGGTTTCCAAGGAGCACCTGGTGGATTCGAACTGTCAACCTTTTGATTAGCAGCTGTAGCTCTTAACCACTATGCCACCAGCGTTTCCTCATATTTTGGATAGTGGATAGGAAACTACTAGTCCCAGCTTGGTCATTTTAAAACAGTTATGGAGAAGTCTAAAGCACACACACACACACAAAAGCAGGACAGGATTGTAGTGTAAATATATGTTGTCTTCGCTGAGAAAGAAATGGACAAAGGAAACCCAGTGCGGCAATTAGAGTCTTTTGTAGCTAGACTGAGCTGTGTAATGCCGATTCAGTGCAGCTGGCTGTGTCTTGCTGTGTCGAAGATGATTGGAGGTGTTCCTTCTTCTCTGAGTTTCGGTTTCACTTGCTCCAGGTTTTTCCAGAAAGCTTTCCTTCTGAGTTAGAATTTGTCCCCCTTCATTTCATTCTTTAAGAGAAGAGATTAACCAGATCGTTTTAAGACTTCATCAGGTGATTACAATTCAGCAAATCCCCTGTGCTGAGAAATTTTAGTGTTCAGGTCATGCTAGAGAGATGATGTTGTTCCAGGTTTGGAGCAGTAGGGTAACAGTCTTCAAACAAATATCACTTGGTCCTTTTCACGCAACCTCTGGCCTTCCCTCTGCCAATGAAATGCTTTCTGTCTTAGAAATAGAGTTTTCACAGAGTTCTAGGAAGATATTGAAACCCAGTTTATCTTTGCTGTTGCCTACTAGGTTCTTAGAGGGCTTGGACTTTGAACAGATACCTATGTTGGGGCCTTCTTCAAGTGAATCTTCTAAAAAAGCCAATTCACCACTTCCATTGCCTTTCTATCCCTCTAGGATATGTACTTTATGCTCCAGTAATACTTAGCTACTTGTGGCTCTTATTACCTAAATGGCTTGCTGATTTTTTCCCTTTCTCTCTTGCAGTCCTGTTCATCTTTTATAATTCAACTCAAGTGTCATCTTCATTATGGAGGCTTTATGGTCCCCCTCCCAGATCTTTCCTTAATCCCTCTTCTGTGTCCTGCCTGGTCCACAGCTCTGGTCCCATCCTTATCACTGTGAATCATAACTATCAAGTTTCACGCCTCTCTGCTTCACCATACTGAGTTCGGAGAAAGGACAGTGATTTACTCACTTGTGTTTCAGTGTCTGCCTCCTACAAAGATTGGTGCTTAAGAAATCATTGTTACATGGATGAGCCTTGAGAACATTAAACTCAGTGAAATAAATTGGATGCAAAAGGACAAATATTGTATGAGCCACTTACATGAAATATCTAGAATATAGGCAAATGCATGGAGACAAGAGGTTATTTATTAGTGGTTACCAGGCATTGGGGGGAGAGGAAATGGAGAGTTATTTTTTAAGGGGTATTGAGTTCCTAAGGAGCTGTGGTGGCACAGATGGTTAAATGCTTGGTCGCTAACCAAAAGGTTAGTGATTTGAACCCACCCAGCCTCTCCATGGGAGAAAGACCTGGTGCTTTGCTTCTGTAAAGATTACGGTCAAGAAAACCTATGGGCAGTTCCACTCTGTCACATGGGGTCTCTGTGAGTTGGAAATGACTCAAGGGCAAGTAACAACAACTGAGTTTCTGTTGAGCGCGATGAAAAATGTTTTGGAATGGATAGTGATGATGGTTGCATGGCACACTGATCACAGTTAATGTCACTGAATTGTACATGTGGAGAATGTTGAAAGAGCAAATATTTTGTTACATATATATTTACTACAATTAATAAAAAGAAAGAAAGAAAGAGAAGTGATTGTTAAAGGGAATTGGATTTGGCTAAGGATGTCAAATTTACATTTGAAAAATAAACCAAGACCTATTCTTTTTGCTCCCTTTCTGACTTTGTAAGTTTATGGCTCCCTAAGCTCAAACCTCTTTGTTATGCACAGGCTCTTAGCCTATGAGTTTTCTACTTACTTTAAGTACATTTAATATTCTGTTGCTTTGACCAAAATAACAAAAGCCAAATGAGCTAACTCAGTTTTTATGATCTGTATATCAGCTCTGTCCCATGGGGTCGCTATGAGTCAAAATCAACTTGAGGGGACATAACAACAATATTTTATGTAGCTAATTGAAATTAGAATTTAAAAACACATGACTGAAGGAAGGTGTACTGGTGTGAGACTTTAGCCTCAAATTTCCACAATAAACTTGTGAGTTTGCATTATCTTATAATTCTTCATTTTAAATGTTGTTTTTTAGGTGTCATCAAATCCATTTCGATTCATAGTGACCCCATGTGCCAGAGTAGAACTGCCCTATAGGGTTTTCTAAGCTGTAATCTTTATGGGAGCAGATTGCCAGGTGTTTCTCCCACAGAGCCGTTGGGTGGGTTTGAACTACCAACTTTTCAGTTAGCAGCCAAGCACTTAACTGTTGCACCACCAATCCTTCTTTCATTTTAAATAGTTGCCCCCAAGTTGTAAAGTAACAAATGAGTCCATCTATGCTCATTGTGGCTTCAGTTGCCCACCTATACTGCTTCAGGGCTAAAACTTCATCATGAGCAACGTTTCTGTTTCCATCTGGAAACTGAGCTCCAGTCCCTTGTCATTTTCAGCCATTTTGACTCTTTTGAATTTAATCTTTTATTGTATTTCTCACGTAAGTCCAAAGTGCCCTTGAATTGTGATGACTAAGACTATCCTATGCAAAGGAATACAGGTTCTAGATTCAGGAATCTAGGGATGGCAAGCTTTTTATGTAAACAACAAGATAGTAAATATCTAAAGCTTTGTGGGCCATACAATCTCTACTGCAACAACTGAACTCTACCATTGTGACACAGAAGTATGTAAATGAATGAGCACAGTTGTGTTTCAATAAAACTTTATTTATGGACACTGAAAGGTGAATTCTATATAATTTCACATGTCATGAAAGATTACTCTTCTTTTGTTTTTTTTTGTCCAAGCATCTATAAATATAAAAATATTCTTAGGTCATAGACCTTTTAAAAACAGGCAGTGGCTGTATGTGGCCTTAGTTATCTAGTGCTGCTATAACAAAAATACCACAAGTGGATAGCTTTAACAAAGAGAAATTTATTCTCTCACAGTCTAGGAGGCTAGAAGTGCAAATTCAGGGTACAAGCTCCAGGGGAAAGCTTTCTCTGTCTATCAGCTCTAGGGGAAGGTCCTTGTCATCAATCTTCCCTGGTCTAGGAGCTTCTCAGCACAGGGACCCTGGGTCCAAAGGATGCACTGTGTTCCTGGTGCTTCTTTCTTGGTGTGAGGAGGTCCTTCTCCTCTCTGCTAGATTCTCTATTATATCTCAAAAGAAATTGACTCAACGTACAGCCTAATCCTGGTGATTGAGTCCTGCCTCATTAACATAGCTGCCTCTAATCCTGCCTCATTAATGTCATAGAGGTTAGGATTTATAACACATAGGATAATCACATCAGATCACAAAATGGTGGGCAACCACACAATACTGGTAGTCATGGCCTAGCCAAGTTGACACACATTTTGGGGGGACACAATTCGTTCCATAACATGGCCCATAGTTTACTGACCCCTGTTCTGGGGGACAGGTGTGTAAAGGTGGTTATGGGGCTCTTATGAAGCACGTCCTATTAGTGGTAGAATTGTCACTTTCCATGCGGGAGACCCAGGTTAGATTCCCAGCCAGTGTACCTTGTGTGCAGCCACCACCTGTCTGTCAATGGAGGCTTGCATGTTGCTATGATTCTGAATAGGTTTCAGTGGAGCTTCCAGACTAAGACAGACTAGAAAAAAAGGCCTCGTGATCTAGTTCTGGAAATCAGCTGATAAAAACCCTGTAGATCACATATTTGATCTTCAACTGGTCACGGAGTTGGGGATGGAACAGAAATAGGCAGTGTTTCATTCTGTTATACATGGGCTTGCCATAAGTCAGAAACCAACTAAATGGCAGCTAACAGCAGCAACATGTGTTACACAATTTACTGTGTGTTAAGCAAGGTTCTGGGAACTTAAAACTTAGTAGGGGAGACTTACACATGTACAGTTAGAGGAATGAGTGCAGTGAGAGGGGTTTGCATTAGGTATCACTGGCATGCCGAGGCAGGTGGAGGTATATCTGTGTACATGCAGAGGAGTAGGCAGGGAGGGCTTCCTGAAGCAGGTGACTGCCTCTTAGTTGAGTCTAAAATGATTTAGAGTAAACCAGGCAGCGAGTGGGGCTAAAGGCTGTTCCCAGCAGAAGGAACCAACCACAGGAGCAACAAGGATTTAAGAAACAGCATTGTGAGTGAGAGGAACTACAAGGACTTGATGTTGCTGATGGAAAATAAAAGGTGATGAAAGAGGAGTCCCGAAAGTAAGTTAGGCAGCAGGCCCAAGCCACAGTGGGTGAGAGCTTTATCTTACCAGTCATGAAGAGTCACTGAGGGGTTTTATATGGGAGAGATGAGGTCAGCACAGCCTGGGATAGATCATGTTGGCGTGGGAATGGAGGCTGAGACAGGAGGCAGCAGCAGGGTGGCTGAAAAGGGGGTTTATGACACTGACGGAGTAAGTTATCCTCTCCTTGGCCAGTCTTATAACTTAGCACTTTGAACTGAGGCTAAAAGGCCAACGAATATCAGAGGTCTCATTTCCAAAATCGCTCAAAGAAACCAAGTGTAACTGCTACCCACAGTATAGATTAGAAACAGGGTCTGTTCTATTCCTTGTCTTCATCCAGGTTATCTCTGAGTTCCTGGTGATAGCCCATGTGTGGAGCTTAGAGAACTCAGGGAGGAGAAGGTGGAGACTGTGGCTGTTTTATCCATCACTGGATCCCTTGCACCATGCTGGGTGCAGGCATATGGCAGGTGCTGAGTGAATATGGAGGATTTGGCTTATATCAGCATTTGGGAAGACATCTGTACTGCCATCAGTGACACTGAAAAGTTTAGGTTGGTCATTGACTTCTCTGTTGATTAATGCTTTCTCAATGGCCAGCTGTGTTATGCAAACCAAGTTTCTAAACTTGGAAATTTGGTTATTTTGTGAGTGTATTTAGTAGAAGGATGTAATGAGGAAGGAGTTGTCCTTTCCTGAGTTCTGTAGCTTTTAATATAAAAGGTAAGACTTTTGGTTCAGAAAGGTTTTATATCACTCTGCTAATTATACATTATGCATGACTAAGAACTACAGATCTAGATAGCAGCACTGTTCACGAGAGCCAGAAATATGGAGATAAGCAATGCCTGTGGATGTACAGTGGAGGACGAAATTGTGTTATTTCGAGCAGAGGCATGAGCTTTCTTAAGTTTCAGGAGACTTGCTGTGGCCCCTACGTGGAGAATAGAGCTAAGGTTTCAGAAGCAGAGAGAGCTTTAGGAGGTGAGTGCAGTAATCTAGGTTTGACCAGGTGAGCATGGGTGGAGGAGGTAAGAAGCAGCCCGACTCTAGATAAGCTTTGTGAGTAGAAGACAGGGTTTGTTGATGGGTTGGTTAAAGGATATAAGGGTAAGGAGGCAAGGATGACTGCTAGCTTCGATCTGAGGGGCTGGAAGGATGCAGTGGCCATTTACAGAGGTGGGAAGGCTAAGAGTGGAACAGGCTTTGCAGCCTGGAGATGGGAAGGAGTTTACTTTAATGAAAGTGTGAAGCAGGAAGTTGAACATGCTAATCTTGAATTCGAGGTCGAGGTCTGGACTAGAAATAAAAACTTGGGAGTCAACATCATTTAGGCAATATTGAAAGCCAGGAGGCTGAGAAAGTTCTCTTATGACACTCGATTTCTGTAGTAATTAATTTTTAAAGCAAATTGATTACTTTTATGAAGTCATTTTATTAGAAAATTGAAAACATTGCATCCTTGGTCATGTCGTTTCAAAGATGCATACAGAAGAAGTCTTTCTTGAAAAACAGAACCAGCATTTTACATTATAAACATTTTTTTGTCCCTGAAAGCCATAAACAAAGAAATTCAGGAAGGAAAGCTATTGGCCAGCGTGACTGACAAATTGAGGGAAAGCGGTGTTTTTTTTTTTTTTTTAGTACTGGTATCATTTAGTACCCTGGTTGGCAGTTAGCAACATTAAATGTCAACTTTATTTGTTGAATGACATGAAAACAGCTAGCACGCAGATTAAAAAGTAAGTCTGTCTTTGAGATTTATTTTGGTAATTTCCCAAAGACATTTCATGAATTGATAAGAATTTTCCTTGCAGATTTTTGAATTGCAGAATAATGCCGCACAAGTTACATGCTACCACCATTCAGGGAATGGAGAACAAAATGCCTGTCTTTCCTTTCATTAGTATTCTAGTGGTTGCATTCCAAGGAGAGAGAGAAAAGAAAAGAAAAAACCTTCACTATCGCCAGTTTAAAAAATACTAGAAAGCATAATAACCTAAAACCTCTGTTCTGTGATCTGGAGGGCATGATGTTATCCAATATTTCACTGTCTTACTGAGTTTTTGCCGTGTGAGAAGCAGATGATGTGTCCTTCTTAGTAACAGCGTGACTTAGCCCCATTGTCCAGCCTGGTTTCCTTGGATGATCTTTGCAACTTGAATGGGAGTAAACTGCCAAATCTTAAGGGGGAAAGCAGAGGTCTTTGCCAAAGTTCTCTGCATTAACTCGGCACCAAGTACGTTTCACAGCTTCAGCGCTTCTGTTTACACATGCATCCTTTGGCTTTATGTAGCAACTCTGGAAATCCTGCCATGAAGGCTACTTAGGAAAGATTTCTCTTGGATAGAAGTTGTACTGGAATTTCTGGGGGCAATTTGCAGACATCCGGCTTTGAGTGCTTAGTAGAAAATTACAGCCAATAATTTACAGAAGTTAGAAATTGAGGAAATCAGTGTTTCATTGGGGAAACATTTATTGTTGTTAACCACTTGCCAGGGAGTCCCTGGGGATGCAAACAATTAAGCACTCAGCAGCTAGCCAAAGTGTTGACAGTTCAAACCCACCTAGAAGAACCTCAGAAGATAGGCCTGGAGATCTGCTTCCAAAAGGTCACAGCCTCTGGAGCAGTTCTACTCTGCATACCTGGGGCCATGAATTGAAATTGACTCGATGGCAACTAAAAGCAACAGCCACTTGCCGAGTGATTATAGTAACAGGGTAGATGTGGTGGCAATGATGACGGCTCACACGTGTTGGTGGTCTTGGTGTACCAATCACTGTGCCGAACATCTTCCATGCAGTAGTGCCTCGTTTCATCCTCACATAAGCCTATGAGGCAGATAATGTTCTTGCCCACATTTTACTGGTGAGGAACCTGAGGATTTCCTCAAGGTTAATGGCTTGCTTGAAGTCACATAGTAAGCAGCAGAAATGGGATTTGAACCCTCCTATGTGAAGTCCACACACATATAAAGAAAAAAAATTTTTTTTTTTTTTTTTTTAGGAGGGTTCAAATCGCATTATTGCTGCTTACTAACTATGTGACTTCAAGCAAGCTATTAACCTTGAGGAAATCCTCAGTTGGCGGCGTAGTGGTTAAGTGCTACCGCTGCTAACTGAAAGGTTGGCAGTTCAAATCCACCAGGCGCTCCTTGGAAATTCTACTGGGGCAGTTCTACTCTGTTCTATAGGGTTGCTGAGTCGGAATTGACTTGATGGCAGTGGGTTTGGTTTTTTGGTTTATGTGAAGTCCAGGAACCAGTGGTTAAGCATTCGGCTGCTAACTTGAAAGGTCAGCAGTTCGAACCCACCAGCTGTTCCTTGGGAGAAAGATGTGACACCAGGAAGAAAAGTCTGTTTGTATATAGTCATGTTTGACAGATGGGAATGGTTTGAGAATCTTCTAAAGAAATTTTGGGCCGGAACTCTCTGTGCTGTGTATAAATTAAAAGGAATAGATGTTAAGGAAGCTGTTGAAAGGTGGAGAAAAATTAGCTTATTGAGTAGGCACAGGAAAATTTATGAAAATGAGATCCTTTGAAAGTGTGGATGACGGAGAAGCGTAAGCCCTCAACTCAAACTCTTGGGGTGGAGGGTGAGGGGGTGTTAGCCTAACTTGCCTGTTGGAAAATGTTAGATTTCCTCAGGTACTTCAGGTAGCCCAGGGAATTTTTATTCAGCTTATGTTTGAGAGGTATATATGAAATTCATATACTGCTTCTTTCTTTTCTAGGCTAGTCAAAGGATAAACTGGTATTGATTTTTACTTATTTTTCATTTGTGTCTGCCTTTTTTCACTTAGGTTGTAGTCTTTTAGAACAGGTATTTAGCCTTTTAGAATAACATTTCATCTCTCTGAACTCACCTCACTTACACAGAACGTGCCTGAACACTAGCGAGCAAGTTTCCAAACAGCCAAAATAGATTTGCTGAAACCTGTGGGTTAAAATTCATGATACTCACTGTAGCAATTTTTAATTCATTTTTATGTCTAAATCTAAAGGGCTGGTTTTGAGCCCAAAATAATTTAGAAGAAAAAAATTATAATGGCTTTGGGCATGGGCTTTTGCCCTCTGTGCACCCTCTTGTGTTTGTCTTCCAGGTTGGGTAGGACACAATAATGGGCCATCTCATCCGCGTTTGGCTATCACCTCAGCTCTAGCTGGTGTGGCTGACTCTTCAAGACCCAGTAACTGCAGTTTCCGCTCAGCCAGCACTCTGGGCTGCCGACCTCATAGCTTCTGCAGACCTGGCTGGAGTATGATTCTAGATTCTCAGCTACTTTCTACTTACTACCCTCTCAAGAGAGAAAGAAGAGGGGTTAGCTAATTCCACCCAACTTACGAACAATTCCAGGCTGCTGTTTTCGCTCCACTGGTGGCACAGTAGTTAAAACGTTCAGCTGCTAACCAAAAGTTCAGCAATTCGAATCCACCAGCCACTCCTTGGAAATCTAAGGGCGGTTCTACTGTGGCCCATAGGGTCACTATGAGTCGGAACTGACTCGATGGCAGTGGGTTTGGTTTTTTTTTGTTTGTTTTGGTATGGCTTATAGCAAAACTGAGTCCTCCAGCCTCTAATTCTTGATATTTAAAAGGCAGTCTTAGGAATGTAGGAAACATTTCTCACAACAAAGCCAGGCTCTTGCTAATGAAAGCCTTGGCAAATGGAAGCCTGGACTTTCACAACTCTTGACTGGGAAATGAGCGAGCCTGTCTGGGAAGTCAAAAGCTGGGCATTGTCTCCTTTGTTCCGCTTGTCCCTATGAAGCAATGCCACTACCTCAGTGGAAGGAGGGCTGAGGGGCATAAGAAATGACTGGGAATGGAAACTACATGTGATAACATGTAAAAAGATTGTCCAGCTAAAGAACCACATGTGAAAGGTAGATCCAAGAACCCCCCTCCCCACCCAGTTTCCTGATAATGAAACATAGTAGAGTAGTGGGAGTGTGGAATGGAGAGGAGGGTAGATTGTTGAGAGACAGATGTTCTTTTTTATTATATTGGTCAGTTCTGACTTTTTCAGCTACACTATTCCATAGACCCTAAATTTTTGAGAGAAGCCCAGGTGGTACAGCAGTTAAGCACTCTGCTGCTAACCGAAAGGTTGCCCGTTTGAATGTACCCAGCAGCTCCATGGGACAAAAGATCTGACGATCTGCTCCCTTAGAGATTTCAGACATAAAAACCCTATAGGACAGATCTACTCTGTCACATGGAGTCTCTGTGAGTCAAAAATCAGTTCAACAGCACCCAACAACAACATGAAGTCTTGAGGACCTAATCACTGGGAGATAATGTTCTGGTAATACTTCCATTTTTTTCGTGACAGATAGGGGAATGAAGTACAAATACTTGTAAATTATAGAGGGAAGTTAAGGAGTTGTGCTGAGAAAATCCCCGATGAGATTTAGGATTAGGTCAAGGTTTAGACAGTGACAGGATCGGAAAGGGGCATCTAAAGCCAGGCCATTGTGCTTAGCAGCTACCACAACCCCTCACTGTGTCTGACTCTCTGTGGTCCAGTTTTTGTTTAATTTTTAAATTTCTTTTAAAATTTTCCATTACAGAAGCAGGGGGGAGTTCCAGTGATTCTTTCACATAGGAAGAAAAGTCAATTTTAGCCCACTTTCTGTGGCATACAATCTTAATAGGCCCTCAGATTTGGAGTACTGAAGGTGTAATCATTTAAGCCAAAGACCAGCCTTCACGAAATGTTTGACATTCACTCATTTTCCGAAAACAAATGAAAATTCAGACATTTGTTTTTCATAAAATCAGTAGGTGCAAGCTACAGATTGAATAAAGGGCATCAAGGGTTGAAATTAGACTGTTTTTTTTTTCCTTTTTTAATAAACAGAGGAGCCTGTCACAGCCAGAGAATTACAGGTTGTCCCCAACTTATAACTGGGTTCCATTCTGACAACTCCGTTGTTGGTTAAGTTGGTTCTGATGTAAGTCAAATACCTCATTTTTTGTTTTAGTTTTTGTTATTATTGTCTTTTATTATCAGTATTTTTATAAATCTGATCTCAGTTTGTCTTTGGGGGTTGGAAACATTACATATAAACTTAAAGATATATTTTAACACATACATACATTAAAAAAATACACAAATAATAAAAATTTACTCCAAGGATAAAGAAGAGTGGGGTAACATTGGCATTTTGTCAGTTTGGATAATAACTCCACTTGTGGAAGGTTCTGGATCATCTGGATTCCCTGGGAATAGGGATGGCATTTCTAGTCAGGAAATTAGTGGGAGGTGTCTGTAAAGTCCTTTTCTTTTTTTCTTCATATATTTCATGGTGACATCTTACTGCTTCTTGAATCTGCCTATTTAGCAAAGCAATCGGCGTTTAGGTCCATGTTTTCAAGCAACTGAAGCCCCTGATTTAGTTTAGAAAAAAGTGCAGCTAATTCTTTCACTGTAAAAAATTTTGACAACTTCTCTCTTTCCTCTTCCTTGTTATTTCTTTCTTCCTCAGCATTTCTTTCCTCTTCAAAATCCGTTAAATCCTAATCTGTCAGTTCTTCTCCTTCACGATCTATGAGCTTTAGCACATTGGTGATATCAAGTTCTAAATTCAGTGTTCTTGTTATATGAACAGTTTTTCCACCCATCTGTTCCATCATATCCTGATCATATGCTTGGAGTGTGTTCGCATAACTCAGCAGTTTTTTTCCATATTCCCTGCATGCATTTTCCCGTAACATCCTTCCATGGAGATGCAATGATCCAGATACACTGATGGTCTTAAATGCGGTTTGTCGTAACTCAAATACGTTGTAAATCAGGGACTACCTTGGGAGTTAGAGATTGATGCAGACTAAGTAGACTGACATATGTTAACTTCTAGCTGGATCACCTCTTCTTTAGAAAACTGACAGAGTGATCTAATATTTCTACATGCATATCAACAATAATGTACCATATATAAAAAAGATCCAATTTTATAGCAATGAAAGAAATGGAGGGAAAGGTGGGTGAATTTAAACTCATCTACTCTGATGAGCTCTTGGTTAGCCTGTCTTACAGGCAAATGTTTACTGTTTTGTCAGAGCTGGGGTGGGTTGCAGAGGGGGAAATAATTTAGAAACAGTACGTTTGTATATCTATCCCATAACTTCAAACACAAAAGTAGAAGATGTTATCTCAGTAATGTTTGATATTTTTAACTGTGCAGCTCCAGTAGTAAACTGGAATTTCCTGGCATATTATAACTTGGTTCAACGTTTGTCTCCTGGGTAAGCAAGCAAGCAAGCAAAGAAACAAATGACCTTCCAGGCTGTCCATTTTTTTTGGAAACTGCATTCTCTAGTGGGCAAAATCTGCTATTCTAGATTCATTAGAAAGGTTTAAAAAGGACCAAATATTTAGTATATACAAAAAGACCTTAAAACTCAAAGATTAAAAAAAATTCAAGGTTATTTTAATCTTTTGCTAATATTTGACTGAGCTATTGAAGCTAGACTTAGGAAAGATGGCAGGGGCTTTTTATTATTTTTTTCTTTTAATATTTGTTTTTTTATAAGAATGTGGTACATTCAGAATTTTTAAGCATATTATTTTGAGGTCTTAATAGCCAATAATTAGTTTTTTGATCCATTCATATGTATTTAGGAATAGCTAAATTATTCATTAATACAGATTGCTTCTTAACTTTATGGATTCACTACATCAATCAACTTTCTTATTAGCAGTGAAACTTTTAATAAAAGGTCAATATTTCATAAAGCATAACTAACCAGAGGCTATATACCAAGATACTTGTGATTAAAAGGAGAAATAAGTTCTTAGATGGACTTTTAATGTAGGTATATTTTCTTCTAGTGATGCTCAGGAATTTGAGCTCCTAACTATTATTCTTATCAATTTTGTTGAGGTTATTTTTTGGAAGTTTGAGACTGTTTTCCCAAAAATGAAGTTTTCTGTGTTGTATGACTTTTTTTCCTTATCTAATCTTATCATCTTTGGGCACTTGTTTTTTATTCGTCATTGGCTGGAATATTAAAGGCACTTTATTTTCTACATAAGCCCCGAGGGCATTCACATTGTCAGATTTAGTTCATGAACAGAGTGAGTCACCTCCATTGATGGTCAGAAAAATAAAAACAAATGCAAAATTATCATTTGAACCAAAGAAGTACAGTAGATGGCTGGCTCCCAATCAACATACTGTGAAATAAGTGACTGCTTTTGGCCAGAACGCTAGACCCGTTGTGTGTTTTTGAAGATATTTTGGAATACTTACCCAATTTGTTTGGCCAGTTTCATATTATAGGGTGAGAAAGGATAAATATAAGGATTTTAACCCTAGTCAAGGACAGAGATTTTCACTTCCATGCGGTGGGGGTGGGGTGAGAGGGTAAGGGAGTAGGAGATGGGAGAGAAAGTTCTTTTTTTTTTAAGTTTCTTTTAAATAGTACAGCTCTTTGCAAACAAAGACAATCTAGATTTCAATTATTGTAGACAACATCTGGGATCAATAGTTGGCTGAAATTTACAGTGAAAAGAAAGGAATGGGAAGCAACTGCCTCATTAGGCTATAAAATTGAAAGAGGCGAAGAACAGAGGGCATGATCCCCAGGGAAACTTGGTGCCCTCTAAAAATCCTAAGGAAGGATTTAAAAGTTCATTTATAATTGATATGTGCTGAGTCAGTAATGTTTATTTTTATCCTAGTTCCCTGATTTGGCTATTATAGTCTCATGAGTTTTGCCTTAATTTGTCATTGAAATATCTAAGATAAACTAAAAAAAAGCAGTATTTAATTTCTTAATATCTTTTTAAAAATAGTCATTGAGGGGAAGCAGAAAGGCTTCATAGAGAATTTATAAATGGAAATAACAGGGTCAGGTGCATTTCTTGGAGGATACTAGCCCCGTGAGTACCAGGTTTACTAGAACCGTATGTGCAATGATGTGATTATTCCTATAAGGCCTTTCCAGTCCTAACACTGTGTAGGTCTAAATCCCACCAGATACCAGAGAGCATGGGTGTTCATTTTCTCAACTTCCATTGGTCAAATGGCTACTGTGTCTGGGGGTTGGGACGGGGTGAGATTGAAAGAGAAAGGCATTCCTAGTGCAACTCTGTTCCCTTGGGTAAAAGGGAAATGATGGAAATGCTGGAAGAAGAGCCAGACATGTCCCTAATTACACCTACTGTCCCCCGCCATTTGCCAATACCTTTTTATCTCTCCCATACTATACCTGTCCTGCTATAAATCCTACTCCCCCCAACCCCATTCTCTAATTTTCATTGCAAATACAGTTACTATTTCAGCTGCTTAATAGATTAAGTAGGCTATTACGAGATAGCTTGAGAACTTAGTCATTCTAAATAACGAACTTTATAAAATTTCAGAAATGCAAATCATTTGTCAGAGACTCACGGCAATTTATGATCAATGTATCACTTTAAGCAAAATTTTAATAATCAGTTCTAATAGAATATGCAATGGAATGAATAGCTTATAATAACTGTTATGAACATCATAAGGACTAAGACCTCAGTTAAAAATGTTATTGCACAGTTATTGGGAAGGCTAGATTCCTGCCATGAAATAAAAAAATGTGTAAAATTATACCACTATTCCTTCGTAGTCACTGGTAAGTGCAGTGAGGATGGAAGGTTTTAATTCATATCTGCAGATGGTTGAGGTTAACGACTAGGCCCATTCAGTTTTCCTTGAAAATGTTGGTTGAAACAGTTTAAAAACCATCTTTCACCAAACACTTCTATACACGTTTTTTGGTTAAGGAAGTAACATCTAAAGAGGTGATGTAGTGCCCTCAAAATTAAGCAAAAGATTCAATTTTTTGTTTTTTTCTGAAACAAATATTACAGTTGAGGTTCTCTTTTCCTTGGTATGTAGAGTCATCCCAAGAATACCTATGGTAGTGATGTAAATTTTTATACTTTCTGTTTAAGAAATCAAGACTAAGGTTAGTATTTTGTGCTCACTTCCAAAAGGACTCCTTCCAGGCTTCGACTGCAGATAAAATGATCTACCAGTGTCTGAGGGATCCTGTGAAAAAATATCAGATTTAGGATTGGATAAAGTTGCAGGCAAAAATCATCAATGGATGTCATGAAGGATGATGAGAAACAGTATATTTCCATAGTCTCAAAGTGTCTCCCATAAAATACTTGTTAATTACAAAGGAAAAATAATAACTGCAGTAGAAAAACCTCGCAGACACCACCCTTACCAAGTGATCAAGGTTAACAGCCAGTACTGAGACATATCACCATGATACCTTCTGATAAGATGCACCAAGCCTGTGATATTCTTGCCAAAAATGAATATGCTATATTTAATCATGAAGAAGCATCAGACAAAGCTAAATTTAGAGACATCCTGCACAATAACAGGCCAGTCCTCTTCAAAAGCATC
Organism: Loxodonta africana; assembly: GCF_030014295.1. Lineage (NCBI taxonomy): Eukaryota > Metazoa > Chordata > Mammalia > Proboscidea > Elephantidae > Loxodonta > Loxodonta africana. Next base: position 37,484,230 of record NC_087349.1, read on the forward strand.
ATGAAAGGCAGACTTAGGAAATTTAAGGAGATATAACAACTAAATCTAACTATGGAGTCTCGGATTAAATCCTGGATCAGAAAAGGGACATTAATGCAAAATTGGTAGAATTTTCATAAAATTTGACGACTAGTCAGTGATACCGTATTAATATTTCCTTGTTTTGATAATTGTACTATGCTTGTTTAGCACAAGGCATTCAGGTGGTACAGTGGTTAAAGTACTTGGCTGGTAAACAGGAGTCCGGTGTTTTGAACCCATCAGCTGCTTCGTAGGAGAAAGACGTGGCAGTCTACTTCCTTAAAGATTTACAGACTTGGAAACCCTAAGCGGCAGTTCTAGTTCTATTCTATTGTATAAGGTCACTATGAGTTCGAATTGGCTGGATGGCAATAGGTTTGGTTTTTTTATTTAAGATGTTGCCATTTGAGGAAGCTAAATGAAGGGTATATGGGACGTCTTTGTACTACTTTTGTAACTTTTTTGTAAATCTGAAATTATTTCAAAATTAAATGTTAAATAAAAATGACCACTGGACTTCATTTTTTGCCCCATGCTAGAGTAATCGAACTGTATGTCAGTTTTATAAACATTAAAAATCACTGGGAATACAAATTACTGAAGAGAAGAGTGGAGGGCTAGACTTGAATTAGATCTCAGCACATGTGCAAATCATGGTTGAGGAATGTGCTTTGGTTGAAGAAGGCATCAACACTTTGAGGCAGTGTGTAGGCTGGGTGTGTAACTTCTCGTTCACTTTAGTGCTAGTTGCTGGACAATTGATAGGTGTTTACCACATTTCTGGGTACTCTGCTGGAGCCCTAGTCCTTGCCCTGAACATGTGTTTAGTCTTGTTGGGATGACGGAACTCCAACAAATAATAGAAATTGATGAAATTAATAAAAATGGATAAAGTACACCTAAAAGAATTGCTCAATTGAATGCTTAAGGGACAAAATCCAAGCAGCAGAATAACCCATTGCCATCAAGTCAGATTCTGACTCACAGATAACCTGTAAAGACAGAGTCAAAGTGCCCCATAGGGTTTCCTAGGCTGTAATCATTGGGAAAGCAGACTGCCACATCCTTCACCCATGGGGTGGCTGGTGGGTTCGACCTGCTGACCTTTCGGTTAGCTGCCGAACGCTTACAGTTGTCCATTTACTATCTCCGAACTGTATTTTGTAGGAACCAAGAGACATAGGAAATGTGTCTCATGACTTAGGAACTCCTTGAAGCAGATGCCAACTATTTTATCTTCATCTTTGTATTTCTAGTGCTTAGTAGAGTTCTAGCACATAGACAGTGGGTTGAATAAATAAGTAAATTCCACACCTTGGTGATTTCATTTCATTACATATTTAGCCAACACTTATTGGGTACCCATTAGGGATCATGCACTGTGCTAGGTTCTGGGAATATAAAGGAGCCCAAAACTTAGTGTTGACTGCAGTGGAATGAGTGCTATGTAATGGAAATGCCAACAGGAGGGGATGAGGTAGAGCGAGAATGGAGTCTTAAGCTTTCCTGGAGCAGGACACTTGAGTTATTTGGAAGAATAGCTGATGGTGGAGGGACAGTAGGAAGTGGGAATCCCAAATAGAGGGAAAAAGATTGGTAAAGGCATAAAGTTCAGTGTGACTATTGAATGTGGTTTTTAAAGGATGAAACTGGAAGAGTGGGCAGGAGCCAGATTTTGAAGGAAATTTGGGCATTTCCTCCATTAAAATACTCACTGGCTTCCCATTTCCTAAAGAAATTGTCTTTGACTCATTTTGAGTGACCAACACTTATCAAAACTGGTGTTTGGCCAAAATTGGAAATTGGTTTATCATCAGAGCAGAAGGGGCAGTAACAGCTGTGACTTAGAGTTCATCTTCTGTCAGATGAGCGTGTTATGTGATTTGTAGATGATATTCTAGCAGACCTTTTGAAAAGAGAACATTGGGAATGGAAGTCAAAATTAAAATTGAAAAAAAAAGAAAAACTTGTGGGGCAAAAATGGGAAATATGAATACTTAGTTGTGTGAGGAGGATGAATGACTGGAGATGAGACAGGACTGAGTATTAGGCTGTGAGAATGTTAGAAGTGGCTGCCAAGAAATCAAGCTGGGTTCTCCCGGTGTTAGGGTGGCCTTCTGAGTCACTAGCGCAGAGTAGGGATGCGAAGATGGTTTGGCCCAAGCATACCATTTCAGTTCATCATACTGTTTTGTTACTTTGAGTATTTAGTACCTGGAAAGATAATCAGAAAAAAAGACACAGAGGGTTATAAGAGCTTACTCTTATATCTTCCCTTATAGCAAAGACACTAAAAAAAAAAAAAAAAGAAATATTTAGGAAACTTACTCCTGAATATCAAAGAATTCTCTTAAATAGTATTTTAATGTTAACTGTATCACATTGGAAGAGGGCATGTAATTTTTTTTTCACCAAATAAATTGGTGTTAGATTTGATGTATATGATTGGGAAATGGTATCTTACTTCTTGATGAATATTTTTACTTGGGTTGTGGGGAAAGCAATTTTTGTTTTCTCTAACTTTATTCTGCTTTATGACATAAGGTATCTTGTTCTTTTTCTTTTCTTCTTAGTGCTGTTATCCCTTGGACAAATAATGCAGTGTTGGGGCAGAGTGGATGTTAAACACTCAATCTCCTTCCCTTCTTATCATCGCCCTAGCATTTTAGGAAAATCCTTCTTACTTCTATTACTTTTCTTATCAGTCTCATCGTCAAAGATATTTTTGCTGTTTTATCAGAAAAAGTAATAGTATCAGCTTTTTTTCCTCTTGAATGGATGACCCTGAACCTTTCTAAGTTTAACTTATTAATAATGATTTCTAAGAAGCTGTAGTAACAAAAGGAAACCCCGGAGGCGTAGTGGTTAAGAGCTATGGCTGCTAACCAAAAGTTCGGCAGTCTGAATTCTCCAGGTGCTCCTTGGAAACCCTGTGAGGCAGTTCTGTTCTGTCCTATAGGGTTACTATGCGTTGGAATCGACAGCAACAGGTTCGGTTTTTGGTTATAGTAGCGAAACAGAGGAAGGGCTTTTGACTTATTTTTGCCCATGTCAGATCCGGATCCAGCCCCCAAATTTCCAGTTAGCAACAAAGACAAATAATAATAATAATATCTCATATTTTCTTACGCTTACAGCAAATCAGGTTATGCTACATTCATGTGATCCTTGCAGCATTTATGTCAGTTAGGCCGGGCAGCTGGTGTCCTTCTAGGTTAGGAAATACAGGGACCAAGGACCACATGGTTTATTTATACATAGTGGAGCTAAGTCCTAGCCTTCCATCTCTCACTTGAGCATTACCTCCCTTTCCTGAGTGCTAAGAAGCTTTTGAGATAATTGTTTAATCTCTGTCTATTCCCACATGCTCCTCTTGGCTGGCAGTTGGCCAAAATCATAACCTTTTCTGTCATATTAAGTTGTTTTTAAAAAGTACTGATATGTGGATCCAATAATTAGTTCAAAGTTTTATTTCCTGACCTTCATTTGTTCATGTAGCCACTTAGGAAAAGTGCCTTTGTGTTTTTAGCATTAAAGCCAAGGTGAAGAGTGTTTTTATGACTCTTTTGAAAATAAAAGTGGTTCATTTACTGCCACAGCGATACTGTCTTGAAATAAATCTTAATGTGGAGTAGTTCCCTCCTGTTACTAATAATTTGTTTACTTTTTTGCCTCTTTCCTCATCTTTTCTCTGTCTCTGAAATGGGAATAAAAATCATAGAAGATTAGAAATAGTATTTAATGCTGTAATATGTTATTTTTGTTGCTATCGTTAGCTGCTGTCGCGTCGACCCCTGACTCATGTTGATCCCATGCACAACACAACAAAACACCGCCTGGTCCTACACCATCCCCGTGATCTGTTGCAGATCGAACTGTTGTCACCCATAGGGTTTTCACTGGCTAATTTTCAGAAGTAGATCATCAGGCCTTTCTTCATAGTCTGTCTTTGTCTCGAAGCTCTGCTGAAACTTGTTCAGCATCATAGCAACACTCAAGCCTTCACTGACAGACAGTGGTAGTTGTACGTGAGGTGCATTGGCCAGGAATCAAACTTGGGTGTCCCATATGGAGGCAAGAATTCTACCACTGAACCACCAGAGCCTCATATTGCATTATATACTATTGTAATTATTATGAATATAATATTACTAATGGAATATATTGTTGTCGTTGTTAGTTGTCCTTGAGTGGATTCTGATTCATGGCGACCCCGTGAGCAGAACTGTTTCATAGGATTTTCAAGGCTGTGAACTTTTGGAAACAGTTTGCCAGTTCTGTCTTCTGAGATGCCTCTGGGTGGATTTGAACCACTAACCTTTCCGCTAGTAGTTGAGCACTTAACCATTTGCGCTACCCAGGGAATCTTATGTAATATATGCTATTATAAAATATTAATTTAATAATGTTACTTTCCTTCTCTTTGGAAGTGGAACATGAAAATAAGCCTGGCAGGAAATAATTTCTGAATGGGTTAATCTTTAATGCTTGTAGCACGCTGGGCTCTCTAAGAAGCAGACTCTGAGATGGAGATTAGTTTGTGGAGTATTTATTACTGAGTGCTCTTAGGATACAGCTCTGTGGGGGTAAGGGGAAAGAGGAAGGAAGCAAGACTGGACTGAGAGAGAAGTTAAGCTGTGATGCAGGCAATGACGGCCTCCGTCACCTCAGCTGGAATGACCCTTCAGAGTTATACTGAGCTGGGATGCGAGGGCCTGGCCTTGATATGCCCACACTTTTACTCTTTGACTGTAGGCCGCCCTGGGAAGGGAGCATGCTCTTGGGCAAAGCAGCTCTCTTCAGCTGTGGCACAAATGGTTAAGCATTGGGCTACTAAGCGACAGTTGAAAGTTCAAACTCATCCAGAGGCACCTCAGAAGACAGGCCTGGAGATATGCTTCTGAAAGGTTCCAGCCTGAAAACCCTAGGAGCAGTTCCACTCTGCACACACTGGGTTGCCATGGGTAGGAATTGACTCCATTGCGATCAACAACAACAAAAGACTTCTAGCTTCTCTTAAGCCCTACCTCAAACCAAAAAAAAAAAAAAAATCTGTTATCATTGAGTTGACGCTGACTCATAGCAACCCTATAGATCAGAGTAGGACTGCCCTATAGAGTTTCCAAGACTGTAATTTTTACGGAAACCGACTGCCACATCTTTCTCCCATGGAGTGTGTCTTAGTCATCTAGTGCTACCATAACAGAAATACACAAGTGGATGACTTTAACAAAGAGAAATTTATTTTCTCACAGTCTAGTAGGTTACAAGTCCAAATTCAGGGCGTCAGCTCCAGGAGAAAGCTTTCTCTCTCTGTGGGCTCTGGAAGAAGGTCCTCGTCCTCAATCTTCCCATGGTTGAGGAGCTTACAAGTTGGAGGGACCCCAGCCCAAAGGACGTGGTCTGCTCTTGGTGCTGCTTTCTTGGTGGTATGAAGTCCCCCACTCTTCACTTGTTTCTTTTTCCTTTTATCTTTTGAGAGATAAAAGGTGGTACAGGCCACACCCCAGGGAAACACCCTTTTCTTTGGATCAGGGAGGTGACCTGAGTAAGGGTGGTGTTACAATCCCACCCTAATCTTCTCAACATAGAATTACAATCACAAAATGGAGGACAACGACACAATACTGGGAATCATGGCCTAACCAAGTTGACATATATTTTTGGGGGGACGCAATCCATGACAGAGTGGTTGGTGGGTTCAAACTGCCTACCTTTTGGTTATCAGCAGAGAGCTTAACTGCTGCGCCACCAGGGCTCCTTAGCCTTACCTCAGAATAGGGTCTTTGATTAGACTATTAACTTGATTTTCCCTACCATATTTTATCTTTCCCTACAGGAGATTTTGCACATGTGCAAAAGAGAAGATCCCTTATTCTCTTCTTCACAGGTCACCATTTCATGAAATAAAGTACCTGAAAATACTTTAGTTTGCTTGAGCCCCCTTTCTTCTTCTCTTGTCTCTTCCAGGTTCTCCAGAAATTCTACTACTTCTTCCTGTTTTCTATTTGCGAACCTCCCAAACGATTCTCGTAATAGTTGATGAATCTAAATGTAGATACATCTGTGAAAAGCCAGAGCCAAATCTACAATTTCAAGTGAACATGACATAGGAAAGTACCAGTTTTAAATGTTCTCTGACATATTCAGTTCCTTTAGCATCTCCACAAAGTCAGTAGTCAAAGCAATTGAAGTCATTCTAATTGTCACTTCTTTGCTTCAAACCCTAGTGTTCAAGATTTTACACCTATTTTCATTTTTGATGGGAATAAACTCCAGTTTCATTTTTGTATTAAGTAGGATTTTGTGGAACAACCTTTGAACTTGTGAATGATAGAATCGTGTTGTGTGTTGTAAGTAGTCAGCTCACAAGTGACCTTTCTTGAACAGACCACAACCTGGTCATGGGTTGGAGATCCTTTTATGAGAAAGATGAAGCCAAACTGTCTCTTCTGACTTTGAGGGATGAGCTTGCTTCCTTTATGTCATGGTACACAAAGCGTTTTCGTTGTTTTTCCCTGCATTATGCTTCATTCATCTTGGATTGTCAGCCCATAAAGGGCAAGGGCAGCATTAGCCAGACTTCAATTGAATTGTGGCAAGGAAAATCATTGTAAATATTATTTTGACAATGATGATGGAGAATATGTTATTGTCTGGGATTTAGGGTTACATGATTGACTTAGAGTAGTTTTTATAATTCTTTTCTATTTTCGGTTTCAAAAGTCACAGAACCCTATGATTGAATATCACTGTACTAAATTTAAAAGTTTCAGATTATCGATTTGTTCCTTGCTTGAGCAAATATTGTCAAAACTAAGAAACAAGTCCTTACTGTACAGCAACACTTTGCTTTCTTTTTACCATCTACACAGAAAATACAAGTCACGTTTGAGTATATTCCTCATGTTGTTGTTTGGTGCCGTCCAGTCGGTTCCGACTCATAGCGACCCTATGCACCATGTAATGAAACACTGCCCGGTCCTGCACCATCCTTACAATTGTTGTTATGATTAAGCTCATTGTTGCAGCCACTGTGTCAGTCCACCTCATTGAGGGTCTTCCTCTTTTCCACTGACCCTGTACTCTGCCAAGCATGATGTCCTTCTTCAGGGACTGATCCCTCCTGACAACATGTCCAAAGTATGTAAGACTCAGTCTCGCCATCCTTGCTTCTAAGGAGCATTCTGGTTGTACTTCTTCCAAGACAGATTTGTTCGATCTTTTGGCAGTCCCTGGTAATATTCCTCATAACTGTTTAATTTTGAATAAACCATCAAAAGGTAGTGAACTGATATCATTATATAAAGGAATGACATTGTAAATGATAATAGGAAGCTGTTTAGGGCATACTTTTCCAGACGATTATGTTATAAATTCAGTGCTTTCAGCTTACGTACATTTTTTAAAGGACTTGAATATGAACTAGGTTTATGTACATGTTTATTAATACAAATAATTTTTATGTAGTAGTAAACAGGGATTTTTTAGATGACGTTTTGTATTCTCAGGGCCCTAATCACTAAAACAATTGTTTTGGACCTTTGTATTCCCAGTTCTCTCAAGGGTTCATTCTCTGTGACCTTTTCTGTGGCTACTAAAGTTGAGCAATTTGTAAGAAAACAAACAAGAAAAAGAAATCAAGAAGTCAAGATACTGTGAGATCATGTTCAATAAATCCCAATATTATTGGGAAAAAAGATACTCGTGAAAGATGTACGATGAGAGGAGTTTTATACTAAGAAATAGTGACTTTACAATAACTGAGGGCAAAACAAATTTTCAACTATAGACTTGTTTCATGCAAAACCACTTGGAGGAACTTAAAGGGATTTAATTGAAATGTCTCCAGAGTGGACTCCAAAAATAATATATGCTTTAAGCGTAAGTGATGGAAATGCAGATTAAGTTTTATTAATGCATATGTTGTCTCTGAATCTTTTGCTCTTCTGGTTTTCCTTAGTTTGTGATGTTACAGCTGTCAGTAACAAACATGAGCAAATCATGTTTTAAAAATATTTGCACTTCTGCCTAGAACTGCCTTCCTCTTTCAACGTTTGTAATTTGAAGCCTAAACATCTTGCTTGAGTATACCATTCATCCATCTGTTCATGAGTTCGGTACACAGCAAGGTGGAGTTAGTTGTGCAATGCAAAGATAGAGAGCCTTGCCCTTTTAGAGGGTAAAGATCATAGTCATGCTTTGAACTACATTGTGAAAATTGTTACTTTCCATTAAGATCTACAGGTTAATACTTACTGCTTAGATGTTTACTAGTTATGAGAGGTGCCCCTGACATTCTCTGTATCCATTAAAATTGGAGTCACCATTTCACAGTGGCTTCATTTGCTCCTTCACTTCATGCATTTTTTTCATTCTTCATTCATGCATTCAGACACTCATGCTGGGTCTTTAAAGATGAATTAGAAACAGGTGATGTTCTTAAATAGGAAGATACAGATAAATAAAGTACTATAATATTATGTGATAACTTACTCTCTATGTGGTGTGGTCAAAGTGCCCTTGGAGCCCAGATGGAGTCATTGCTTCCATACGTGCCCAAGATGGGAGAGAGAAGAAGTAGAGTTGGGGAATCTTTTGAAGGGCTAACGTTTGAGCTAAGCCTTAAACTGAGACTGATTTGCAATTCCCAATGTAGAAAGAGTGGAGAAGGCAAACCCCCAAAAGGGAATAGTACATCTGAAGGCACTGAGGCTTACGTGAATTTAGGTGCAGCTGAGAATAGGGTTGTGTGTGGAGAGGTGGGTGGTGTGTGAACCTGGAAAGGCAGGTGGAGAGCTGTGGTAAAGGGCCTTGTTTGAGATGCTGAGGGTGGGCTTTCCCTTCTGTTTTATCAGATAGCTGTTGCAGCTGGGGACAGATGTCCATTAGATCACAGGCAGTAACTAAAACCAAAGCTGGGGCAGTTTTAGGGCAGAGTTCTTCAGTATGTGTTGTGCTGTATAAATGGTTGACAGTTCAAACTTATCCAGAGGCACCTCAGAAGAAAGGCCTGGCAATCTTTTTCTGAAAGGTCATAGCCTTGAAAACCCTGTGCCTTATGATTCAATGGCAGCTGGCTTGGTTTTTGGGTTTTATTATGGTTCGTCAGTGCCAAGCTGAAAATCTTTTTCCAGACCCTGAGAATTTCAGGCTGGCGGAGGCACTTCAGTTCACTTCCTCCAGTTCCTTTGTTTTACAGAGGAGGCACCTGAGACCCAGTGAGACTGAAGAACTTATTAGCCTGTCTTTAATAATTGTAAAATATTAGATAGCTAAAGAGTAAGATCATCTGAATTCAGCTGCAAAGAGTGCTTTGGTGAGAAATGAGATGATACAAGGTTATGAACCAAACTGTCATTACAGTTTTAAACAGCTCTTATGAAAGAATGGGTTTTCATGGGTGATATAGTTTAGTTCTTAGAATTTTGCGGGCCCTCTTAAAATAGTATTGCCAATCATAAAACAACCCAATTGTTTAGGACCAGAACACTTAACAATAATGGCCATGCCCTAGTTCATTCTCTCGGTGATTATTTATCGAGCTCATGGTTTGTACCAGGCTTGGTACTGAATCGGGTATCCCAATAAAACCAACACAGTCCTTACCTTCATGGAACTTACAGCCTACTGAAAGAGGCATCAATCAAAAATACCAGTGGTGTACGTGAGTGGTCTATGTACTATGAGTGCATGTTGTGGGGAGAGACATTAAGGAAGGTTTCCCTGAGGATGTGACCACTGAACCATATCTGCAGAATGAATATAGCTTAACTTGGCAAGGAGGGGGAGGAGGCGTATTCCATGCAGGGGTACAATCATAGGCAAAGTCCTGTGTGGGAGAGAACATAGCAAGGAAGTTACTGAAAGAAGGTCATTGTGGCTGGAATACAGAGAGCAGGGTTTGAGAGGGGCAGGGTGAGACCAGAGAGAAGGGCAGAGTCTTACAGGCCATGGTAGTGGTTTTTGTATTATTCTGAGAGCTTTGATGTATTCAAGGAAGAGGATGACTTCATCGGATGTGCACGTTGAAAAGACCTCTCAAACTGTTACGTGGGAAATGAATTGGAGAAGAACCTGAGATAAGAGCATAGACCTATTAGGAAGCTGCTAGAGAAGACCAGATAAGAGGTAATACCAAGGCTTGGATGATGGTGGGAATGGAGATAGTGAGAAGAGAATGAATTCTAATAGTTAGGAGATAGGATCATTGTGATGTGGTGATGGATTGGATATGTGGGTGAGGCGCTGTATTGATGACTCCTGGGTTTTTGGCTCATACAGTTGATGGACAGTGCTGTCGTTTAACACAGTAAGAAATACTTCTCCATCTGGGGAGAATATATATGGATAGGAAAGAAAAAGGATTAAATGTCTTATTTAATCCCCCACTAACTTTTGCAATCTCTTGGTTGTTACCCACATTTGCCCAGTGAAATAATGGAAATGTTAAGGTTGATATCTTGACCAAGGTCACACAGCTAATAAGTGGTAAAATAAGGGTTCAAACCCACATCCCACAATGCCAGGTTCAATGCTGTTTTCCTATACCCCAGCCTTTACACTTCAGCCTCTTGAGGAGAGAACCCTGGGTGACACCAACATTTAAAACGAGGGGCAAGGAAGAAAGTCCAAGGAAGAAGCCTGGGATGATGTGAGAGAACCAGTAGAAGATTCCAGAAAGAATAGACATCTGAAAGGGAATGTGAATGTGGCCACAGTGAGGTGACTGGAGAGCTTAGTGAGAACAGTGATAGAAGACAGGGAAGGCTAGATTAGAAGGGCTGAGGCATGAAGGGAGGATGAAGAAGTGAAATTGTGAGTGATTTTGCTGTGTTCAAGAAGGTAATCAGGGGAAAGAGGGGGCAGCTGGCAGTGAAGGAAGAATCCATGGGAACCTTGGGGGTTCAAGAGTGCCCTATGAGAGCTGTATGCGGAACCGCATTGGGGGTCCAGGGACTTGGACCTCTAAAAGAGATATCACTAGTGCACAGTGTTGACCCACCAGGCTTGTGAGAGGTTAAGGTAACTTCATGAGAGTAAAAAGACAATTCTGGGTGCAAGCATGTTTTGAAATCTTCTAAAGTATAATCAATCTGTTGTCTGTTTGCTTGTTGATCCATTACAAGATGAAGTCCCTGAAAGTGAAGTAATCTGTCAAGATATACAGACTCTTGATTATTTCTCTAGCAGACATCTTCTATCATATCAGTATGAGGCCATATGGTATTTATGGTTATAGTTAGAAAATGACATCATGAATTAGTGCTATTATAAAATTTTCTAAACGGGTTACTATGTAGTTACTTTCATCCATCTGATGACTTTGGGTTATGTTTTCTGTCCCGTGCTTTGATCTCTAATGGTAATTTTGTTTTGAGATCATAAAAGGGCTGTAGACTTGTCTAAAAACCCGTTATTTATTGGCACATTTTGATTTTTAACAGGTCCATGTGTTCCCTCAAGCTTTTAAAATACATTTTCAACATTAGCAATAACTTACTTTTGGGATTTGGATTGTATCTAAACCTCACTATCAATAACAAAATTATAAAATTGACTTCCAAAATTCTGGGCTTTTTAAAATCATGTAGTCAAAGCATTTGCTATCATTTTCTTTTAATATCAGTTGCAAGTTGATTTCGGCATACGTAATATTTAATGGAGCCCAGTATTTAATAGGAGATACCGTTTCTCCCTTTGCTTGTTGAGGTGCATTTTCTTTGTTGTTGTTGTTGGTTGCCATCAAGTTGATTCTGAGTCATGGCAAGCCTGTGTCAATCCCATGTGTGCTGAGTAGAACTGCTTCATAAGGTTTTCAAGGCTGTGACCTTTGGGAAGCAGATCTCTAGGCCTGTCTTCTGAAGTGCCTCTGGGTGGGTTTGAACCACAATCCTTTGGTTAGTAGTCAGGCACTTAACCCTTTGTGCCACCCAGGGAATCTGCATTTTCTTTACATCTCCATTTTTGTCTCCTTTATAATTCAAGTGTTACTATCCAGGGGAGAATCAGTGTGCTTTGTTCTCTCCGTAAATTTCTTCAGTTGCCAAGGGATGATCAATTTATGAACACTTTCTGGTATTACATCCTAGTCCTGCCCCCCCGCCCCCCCAAAACAAAACAAAAACAAAAAAACCTGTTGCCATCAAATCGATTCCAATGCATAGCAACCCTATAGAACAGAATAGAACGGCTCCCTAGGATTTCCAAGGAGTAGCTGGTAGAGTTGAATTGCCGACCTTTTGGTTAGTAGCCTGAGCTCTTAACCATTGCACCACCAGGGCTCCAAACAAAACTAAAATCTATTGTCTTCAAGTCGATTCCAACTTATAGTGACCTTATAGGACAGAGTAGAACTGCCCCTTTTGGTTAGCAGCTGAACGCTTGACCACTGTGCCAACAGGTCTCCACCAGAGCTCCAGCAATGCAACGATGTTTCAGAAACCAATCAATCTATAACCATTAGGTAGGGCCAAACGATAAATGCCATTCCAAATGGTATGAGGGTGAAGGCATCTGGAAATTGTCATGGCAGTTGTGTGTTTAGCCGTTGAGGAGAGTCTAGTCATTATTAAACAAATTCTCATCATTGGCTGCTTCACAAGAAGACTGCTTTTGTGTCATGTATTGTGCTTGACCCTGGGGATGTAATAGCGAGCAAATAGAAACAGTCCCTGCTCTTGAGGAGCTTGCAGTCTAGGGAAAATAAATCTCCTTGAAACAATACATCAGAAAGATGAACCAAGCTTTGTTTTTGTTAGGTACTGCTGAGATGGTTCTGACTCATAGCGACTCTGTGTGCAACCAAATGAAACACTGCCCAGTCCTGATAATTGTTGTTATGCTGCAGGATGAGATCTTTTGCAGCAGGTTTGCCCAATGCAATATATGTCATTTGATTTCTTGACTGCTGCTTCCATGGGCATCAATTGTGGATCCAAGTAAAATGGAACCCTTGACAACTTCAGTATTTTCTCCGCATATAGTGATATTGCTTATTGGTCCAGTTGTGAGGATTTTTGTTTTCTTTATGTTGAGGTGTAATCCATAGTGAAAGCTGTAGTCTTTGCTCTTCATCAGTAAGTGCTTCAAGTTGTCTTCACTTTCAGCAAGCAAGGTTATATCATCTGCATATCTCAGGTTCTTAACGAGTCTTCCTCTGATCCTGATACTGCATTCTTCTTCATATAGTCCATCTTTTCAGATTATTTGCTCAGCATACAGATTGAATAATAAGAAATGGATAGGGAGTGAATGTAGCAGTACACAAGATAGACACAGTACTCATCTCACAGAGCTCTTCAGCCAGTACCTTTGTTTATATATATCATTGGATGATATTCTTGATATTTTGTATGATATTTTGGTAAATTCCTCATCTTTGAAATGCATATTTATAATACTCATTGGACCAAGGTATCGACAAAGTATATGAACTTAAAAGATTGACTCTCTCAGACATACATAAAATTAAAATATAACAACACGCTCTAGCTTACAAAGTGTACTTCTTATTCACATTCCTTTTTTTTTCCAGTCAATAGCATTTAATAGTAAGCAGTGTGACTGATATGATTGTCTTCATATATTCTATATCATTTCTTACAGTTATTGCCAGTTTTCGAGGAACCGTCCCATATGGCCTGTCTTTGGAAATTGGAGATACAGTTCAGATCCTGGAAAAGTGTGATGGTAAGTGGGCTAGCTGTAATTATTTTGAGTTTCTCTGAACAACCTCCTCAACATTGGACAGTTCATAAAGTTTACAAGTGCTGCCCATACCTCTATTAATCTCTAGAATTTTTCCGGTAGTACAGAGAACCATTTTGACAAAACTTGTTTCTTGCATATTCAATGTTTGACTAATGAAAAAGCATCATTCGGTATTTTTAAGCTGATTGTATTATTTCCTTATATTCAGTAGATGCCAATATAGGAAGCAATCAAGGCTACTGTATTTATGGGAGCTCCTGACTTAGTGCCAGCCTTGAAGGCTTTTCTCAGATTGGCAATGGTCTAGCAGATACTCCCTGAACAAGTTACAGAGGAAGAAACAGGCCCAGAGCAGAAATGGCTTACCAGATCTTCGTTAGCTAGTTGCCATGGGGACGGACTCCTCTCCAGGGCGACTCTAGTCAGTAGAGTCCTGTAGCCTTTTCTCCCTCCCCACATTTGGGCTAAAAAAATATTCATCACATCCTTAGGGATTTCATGTTAGTGAAATATCTTTTATGAACTTCTGTGATTATTATTGAATTTTGTAGTAGGTAACTCATTAAGTCCAGATACTAATATGTTCTCAAATGTTTCCATTCCTTTTCCATAAAACATCTAGTCCTTAAAAAGATCCCAGGTAAAATGGCTACTCTGTTTTCTTATTAACACAATGACTAGATTTTAAGGTCCAATCAGTATTTCCAAAAATATCCATTTTCCTAAAAGGTTCTTCTTATTAGAAATTTATAATATGATAAAATTCTATCATATCATGTTTCCTTGTAGATTAAATTGTGTTTCCCTAAATGAAACAGTAGATTCAGTTAGAGCCCGGCATTAAATGGTGAATTTATTATATAGGTCTTTATTCTGTCTTCTCTCAAGTGATCCCCTTAAAAATATATTAAGAAGCTTTTCTATATCATTACCAGATGTATTTGTCTGTTTCTGTGTTGTACAAAGGTAAATATGAAATCTGTATTGAATTGGTGCAGGAAAATGAACTCTATTATAATGGCAGCTGTTTTTAAATCTAAAACCTTTACAGTACCATAAGAGAAGCCTCTCCATGACATTTCTACATTCTTGAAAAGTTTTGATTGCTGTTAGAATAATTATATATAAATCAATATTTTTGATGTATAATTTTATATGAGATATAGTAAATCCTGAGGTTTAGAGATTTCTGATTCTCAAATGCATACTAATTTCTTCAGACTCATTTTAAAACATTGTTAGGCATGTTATATTGCAATATATTCTTTTGAGAAGACATTATGAGAAACAAATATTAAGTACAAAGTTCAAATGTTTGCTTTTAAAATTTTAATTAGAACATTTATGTCATAGGAAAATAATTTCTTATATGAATAAACAAAAGGGTTTCTACACTTGAGAACATAAAAGTTGCAAATAATACTTTTAAAGGGGGCTTTTTTTTTTTATATGTTATATGTTACCAGTGCAGGGTTGTTACGAGTCAGAATTGACTTGATGGCAGTGGGTTTGGTTTTTTATATGTTAATTATAATATATCCTGTATTTATTTTTTTGGGAGCTCTGGTGATGCAATGGTTAAGAGCTCAGCTGCTCACCAAAAGGTTGGCAATTGGAATCCACCAGCTGCTCCCTGGAAACCCAAAGGGGCTTTTCTACTCTATCCTATAGGGTCACTATGAGTTGGAATCAAGTCGACGGCAATGGGTTTTTGTATTTGTTTTAAACTACAAAAAGACATTGTTCTTCTCTAAGGATACTGCTGTAAAAGTGATTCTGAGCTACTTTGAGGCTAAGGAATTGACATTCTACAGAATAAAAGTATTGGTGAGCTCAATTGGTAGGGTACTGTGCTGATGAGACAGTGTCCATGAGTGCTATTAGCAAATGAGACCTGGCTTCACTCCTCTTAGGCTATCAGACTGATCTAGCCGAAGACCTGGGGCTGAACGATGTACAAATTAAATTCACTACATGACTGCTGGATGGCTGCTGTTGTTGGTGGTGAAGAGTCTGTGCTTTGTAGTCAGGCAGATAGAATTTGGAAATGTACTAAATCTTGTACAGGCTCTTGAATTTTCCTGAGAATTAGTGTGGCCTTTTATATAAAATGGGAGAAAATGCTCAGAGAGATCAAGTAACTTGCCTAAGATTAAATAGTTGATAAGTGGCAAAACCAGAATGTAAGTCCAATGTTCTGACTCCACAGCCTTTCTTTATACTATGCATGTTTCTGTATTTTTAATATAAATTTCCACTACAATTGTCTTTTTTAAACAGTTTTTTTAATAGAATACTTGAACTAGTAGTCACTTAACTACAGTCTAGCTTTATGCTAACCACCACCATGTTTATACATAGAATATTTACATGTTGGGTAAAGTATTACCAGCAAAGAACAGATTGATTCATTACTTTTTAAAATATTACAATGGTTTATTGAAATATGACAATGATTGTTTTTCCACAGGCTGGTACCGAGGATTTGCCTTAAAAAACCCAAATATCAAGGTAAAAATGATTTCTTCGAACCATGATTATGGGACTTTTAAAAAAAAGATAGTCATTTTACTTTATTTCATTATACAATTGAGATTACAGTGGGGACTCCTAGTTGAAATGCTGCATACTAATACAGATTTTCATAATTTTGGAAATTCCTTTGGACTTGGATTACAAGTAAAATATACTACTCAGATGACAATCCTGTGTGTCTCTTGAAAATTGTCCTGGGAAGACCTTAATAAGCTTATTATATTTAAACAAAATCTTTTTTATAAGTGTTAGTTTCTCAGAGAGCTAAGTGAAAACCCAGCCAGGGGAAATGTGTATTCCCAAAGAGACATTGAGTAGAGGTATTTAATCTGTAAGTTTTCTATAGTATCATTTGTAAGATATTGGTGTGCAGAAACAAATTTATTTTAGCAGCATGTTAAGAGCCTCACTGGGTTTGGGAATCTGAAATATGGGAAAACCAAATTATAAGAAGCCCATCTTTCTTACAATTTCAGGCAGAAACTAAGATTCATTATCCTTTAAATATTTATATAAACCTCAGAAATTGTAGTAAGAGGTAGCGTGACTTTTGTTTTAGCCTTTCATTTGTTTAGTTTGTGATTTTGATTAATATCTATGTTTTTCTACTTTATTCTTATCTTCCCAGCTCTTACCCATACTATCCACATACTCGAATGTTGTCTTAGATAGTTGTGAACATTTTTTGGGTTAATTCTGCCTTCATGAGGATTGTAGATCAAAAATTATATTATTTCTCAATTTCAAAATACAATGTCAGTAAGCTAAACTCTTTTGCGAACCTTTTTGGTTAAACACGCCACTCTCTGGATCATCCAACTATGTTGAATTACTTCATTTTATTTATTTTAGGTGAGCTTGAAGCACAAAAGAATATACAGATTTAATTTTTTTAATAGGTTAGCCCTCAAAGTTGTTTTTGGGCATCTGCAGGGCACACACAAATATAGCTTTGGTATTTTAATTATTCATTTAGAACATGTTTGAGGAAAAAGAATCTGTTATGACTTCTCTGTTACTTTCTCTCTCTTTAACAATTAAACCCCAAGTTCTGACCTTTCCTTATAAATTAAGACTACTCTCTGTTGATCCTAGCATGTTGAGGTGAATTTAAATTTTAAGGGAAAAAAGAAAGAATGAATTGCATATCTATTACTGTTAAATATAGAGAATTTGTGTATTGGCTTTTATTTTATACTTGGGTCCACAGTGGTGATAATGTATTCAAATGACATTTGTTTTCCTAAATATTTAATTGCACTTGAATTTGATTATACATCAAAAATCCTTCAGAGGATATTGTCACTTAATAGGCAATAAAATTGATGTTCCCTTTTTTGTTTCTTTCAATCTCCCATTTAGAACAAAGGAGCATTTTCCTTGCCCTGTCATTTCCCTACCATAAAAGGCTTTTAAGCTAGCTTGGCTTCTTTTTGTTTCATTTTGTTCCATTCGAATGGCAGCTTAGTGATTAATTGCTGCTGTGTTTTTGTCAAAGATCTTCCTTAACACCATACATATTGTTTCCAAATTTACAGCAGTTTAATTTTTTTAGCGTGTAGTTTTAAATACAAACATGAATGTTTTGCGAAGAAAAAGAACAACCACCAAAAAGAAAAAAAAAAAAAGGTCTCTTCCAAAACTATTCAATATTTAAAAAAATATTCAATATAACATGATTTTGTGTAGAATTCATGAACATGTTTTATTTTCAGTCTTATCAAGAGAATATTTTCATGATGGGATCTAATTTGTGTTCAATTATATTTATTTTGGAGTGTTTCTGAATTTGTAAACAATGAAAACTAAAAAGGAGAGACCTAAGCTGCAATAGATTTTAGCCTATATGATAATGTGGTGGAGA
This sequence comes from Loxodonta africana, assembly GCF_030014295.1. Lineage (NCBI taxonomy): Eukaryota > Metazoa > Chordata > Mammalia > Proboscidea > Elephantidae > Loxodonta > Loxodonta africana. The sequence continues at coordinate 37,502,363 of NC_087349.1, forward strand.
TGTTTTTCTTCTTCCTAGCATTAGTATAGTTTCATGGTTGTGTTTGATGCATATGACCTATGAAACCAAGCCATCCTTAACAGACAGCACCATAACCCTTTGTTTTCCCTTCCAGGGTATATTTCCTTCCAGCTACGTTCACTTGAAAAATGCCTGTGTAAAGAACAAAGGGTAAGAAATGAATTTTATTAATAGCTAGGATTTTCACAGAACCATCACTTATTTAGGTGTTTAAAGGCCATAGCAATTGTATTGAAAAATAAACTTTAGATTATACCGTTGTCTAGGTTGTTTCATAAAGATATATGGCAGTAAGGCAGTTGGTGGAGAGAATTACATGTCTGCATGCACTGGACACAGCAGGAAAGGACACTGAGGTCTCTCGTTGTCCACAGGTCATGGAGTCAGCCTATTCTTAAGCAGTTTTTGGTTTCTTGCTACTTAAGGAAGCATGGCAGTCAAACCCATTAAATGTTGAGTCATGTAGTCTGAAAACCCAGGAATTTCCTAGATTCACCACTGATTATAAGATCCCAAGTTTGAATTTCTTTCTCTAAATGAACATAATAACATACCTTTGGTGTGTGACCATTTCACAAGGCCATTACTCTACTTTAGAGAATGTTATTCATACGATATTTTGTTTATTTGAACTCATTGATTACATAAGGATTTCTTACACATTTTAGATGTTTTTTCCAATATTTCCAAAAGGACTTGAAGCAGCTTTCAGGATAACATATCCGATAAGATATCACAAGTTAAAACAGTAGAACTTGCCTATTTATGTGGTTCATATGAGCCGATCATTTATTATAAATGGGCCACGGATTTGGACATAAACGTTTGGTGCCATTGCCACGAGGGACGTGCGTTGGATCATTGTATAATTTTCATTTTATGACAAAGGAATACTGATTTTAGCCTTAGAAATCACAACTTTTCCCTAAATAGCAGTTTATTATTTAAATTCTTAAAACACAATTTAAAGCATAGTGAAGTCTCTTCAAACTTGAGTTTTACTGAAAAAGTTAAAGGATGCTATTCAAATGAATGATTCTTATATCCACTCTTGATAAAGGTATAGTATTAAGTCCAAGTTCAGTGAAAGAACTTCCGCAAGTGGCTAAGAGTCTGGTATAAATACTCTGAGTCTTCCCTATATGAATAAAACTTAAAGAACCTAGGTTCTCATTACACTTTGTCTTATATATTTAAGCCAGCTAGTTTAAACAATATTATTTTTATTAGTAGTAATAATTATTTAAAATAGTTGTATGTAATTCTAATACTACTAAACACCATTGCTACTACTACTACTACTACTGAGGTCCCTTCGTGGGGCTTGGAGTCCCTGTGTGGTGCAAATGGTTAAGCACTTGACTACCAGTGGAAGGGTTGGTGATTCAAACCCACTCGAGATGCCGTGTAAGAAAGGCCTGGCAATCTGTGCTAGAAAGGTCACAGCCTTGAAAACCCTGTGAAGCAGTTCTACTCTGCACACATGGGGTCCTAATAAGTCAGAATCAACTCATTTTGTTTGTTTGTTTTACTGGGGCTTTACATATCTTGTTTCTAATCTTCATAACAACTCCATGGACTGAAACCAAAAAAACCCGTTGCTGTTGAGTCAGGTCCGACTCATAGCAACCCTATAGGACAGAGCAGAACTGCCCCATAGAGTTTCCAAGGAGCACCTGGTGGATTCAAACTGCCAGCCTTTTGGTTAGCAGCTGTAGCTCTTAACCACTATGCCACCAGGGTTTCCCTCCATAGACTAGATGCTAACAAATGGGCAGTATCTACATATGGGAAGACCAGCACGGAGAGGCCTTAAGTAACTTGCCAAAGATCACCCAGTTCAGGCAACAGTGGAACCTGCGTTGAAACACAGGCCTGAGCCCTCCATTCTTTTTCCATTGCATGATTTCACTGAATTTTTTAGATAAATGTGTATTCTTCAGAAATGCTGTACAGCTATATTCAGCAAAAATGAGCCGAGCAGATTTGTCACTCCTCTTGAAGTTCTCGCACTGGGCTGGGTTTGACACTGTTCAGCCCCCCTCAAGTAAACTAAAGGACATTCCAGAGGAACTTCAGCCAAACACTGTTCTGACCTTTCTGTCCTGGAGGTCTGAACTAGGCAGTGTGGAAAGTCAAAGGCCGCTATCCCTGTCCCTTAATCCTGGGCAGGATGGTGCAACCAAGTCCTCTTTGCTTCCTTTGCCCCAAGCCCGATGCTGACCCTCTCAACTCCCCAGAGCAAAGGGCCACCCAGCCCCCATCTTACATTCCAACTGAAGAAGAGACAAGATAGAATGCTACCAAAGATGAGTTCAAGCATCATTCCACCCAGTGAAAGTTTATCCTATCTTAGTTTCATAGTGCAGCCATAACAGGAATACTGCAAGTAGTTGGCTTTAACAAAAACTTATGTTTTCACAGTTTAGGAGGGTTATTGTTGTTGTTGTGTACCGTTGAGTCAATTCTGACTCATATTGACCCTATAGGACAAATTGAACTGCCCCATAGGGTTTCCTAGTCTTTAATCCTTATGGGGGCAGATAGCCAGGTCTTTTGTTCTATGGAGCGGCTGATGGGTTTGAATTGCCAACTTTTTAATTTGCAACCAAGCACTTAACCATTATGCAACCTGGACTCCTTTTTAATAGGCTAGAAGTCCTAATTCAGGGCACCAGCTCAAGGGAAAGGCCTTCTGTCCTTTTTCATCTCAACAAAGATCCTTGTCTTACCTTCTGTATCTCCTGTGTTCCTCGGTTCCTTGGCATCTCCATGTAGCCTCTATCTTTCTCTCCATTTGTGCTTGCTTGTCTCTATGTCTCTCTGCTCTTTGTATCACTCAGAATTAAGACACATGCAATACTGATATGGCCTTATTAACAAAGCAAAGAAAACCCTCTTCCCAAATGGGATTACATCTACAGATATAGGAGTTAGGATTTTAACACATATTTTTGAAGACACATTCAGTCCATAACACTGCCCAGAACAGGTTGAGGTGGGTCACATTTTTTAAAAAAACACCTTCTTTTTTTTCGTAAGTGGTACAGATCTGACCCCCATCCCTGAACCCCAAGGAAGTGTAAAAGTAGGAAAAAGTGTCTCAGCATTTGTATACGTTTATGACTTGGTTGTGGATTCTCCCCCGACACTAAGTTTCATGGGCATCATAAGCGTTGGACTACAAGAGAGCTTTGGGGTAGAACCAAAACTTATTAAAAAAAAAAAAAAAATAGATGTTATAATCGATAGTTATCTTAGATTTTAGGACTTTTAAGTAGAAAAGAAACTTTAGCCTGAAAACATTTGAGGTCCCATATTACCAGGTGATTGTTAAATAGATAAACCTTGAGAACATTATACTCAATGAAGTAAGTCAGACGCCAAAAGATAAATATTGTATGGTTCCACTTATGTGAAATATCTCGAGTAGGCAAATATATAGAGGCAAAAGGTAATTATTAGATATTATCAGTGATTACCAGGGCCTGATAAGAGCTCCGGTGCTCCTTGGAAACCCAGTGGGGCAATTCTACTGTGTCCTACAGGGTTACTATGAGTCAGAATCCACTCGACAGCAACGGGTTCGGTTTTTATCATATTTTTTTTTGGTTTGACCTGGGGCTGGAGAGAGGGGAAATGGAGACTCATTTCTTAAGGGGTACTGAGTTGCTAAGGAGCCCTGGTGGTACAAATGGTTAAGCTCTCAGCTGCTAATCGAAAGAAAGGTTGGTGGTTCGAACCTACCCAGCCCCTCCAAGGGAGAAAGACCTGGCAGTCTGCTTCTGTAAAGATTAAACCCTATGGGGCGGTTCTACTCTGTCACATGGGGTTACTATGAGTCAGAATGGACTCCACGGCTCCCAACAACAATGGCAGCATTGCCAGGTGGTTTTTTTCTTTTTCCCCAGAGCAGAATCTCTTTGGGACCTTGGTGTTACAAGTCTTATTTTAAGTGAATCAGCAGCTTGATGGCCCACCAGGATGAAACAGCTGTAAAGTACATCCCAGATGATCTGAACGAAATATTGGTTCAGGAGCGACTACTTAAGACAGACTATTTGAACGTTGATTGTTGTTTTGCTAAAATTAGTAGAAAACAGTTGCCTTGCCTACAATGGCAATTTTGTGCTTCTTAAAAATTTACATTTTGGTTGGGAAAAAAACCTAAATCAACTTCCCAGAGACTGAATTGCTTTTATGTTTTTTCTTGGGTCTTTAGAGCAAGTAGAACTGACAAGGATCCTTAAATTAAATTATAGTTTGTGAATAGTAAGGCCATTTCTGTATTGTTTAATTTCTGCTGAGGTTATGTTACTTTTCGATGTTAAGTAGGATGCCTAGTTTCGCTGAAAATTCATCGTTCCCTATTTGACCTTGTTTTGGATTATTTTATAGTCTCCGTTTCCAAATATTCATCATTTAAATTACAACAGCTACTTCTAAAGGAAAATAAACGTACTACCATTTGAAGATGTCACACGTAGACTTATTAAAAGGTTCTGTCAATGTCACAGTTCATATATTACTGTTCACTTTATTACTGGTTTTAAATCCTAATTTTGTATTTTCAGCTAAATTTAGACTTTAGAAAGAAGGAAAATATTCACCGGGCAGGCATTTTTGCAGTGGTATGAGATGAAGAGGCAAGGCTCCATTGGTGAAGAAATCAAGGAAAGATTTTAGTTCTTATACTTGCTTTCACAAAGACTTTACAAATGAGTTATACACACTTTGGACATAACGCCAAAAAGGAACTGCAGAGCAGTTATTAGCCTCATGCTAAGAAATACTTTTCCTTTGATCATCTAAACAGCCTGGTTCAGTGTCTAATATGCTGTTACCTTCTCTATATTAGATGTTGTCCCTGAGAAAAATACAATCGAATAAATAACCCCCATCAATATTTTAGCAACATTTCTTTGAGGAGCAATGGTAATATAAACCACTTAACCACTTTAGTCTGTACAAAAATGGAAGGAATTTTAAAAAAAGACACCAGAGATAAGAAAAAGGAGATTATTATATGCCAGAGATAGGATGTTGTTGTTGCTAGGTACTGTTGAGTTGATTTCAATGCACAGTGACCCTGTGTGACAGAGTGGAACTGCCCCATAGAGTTTTCTAGGCTGTAATCTTTACAGGGGCAGATTGTCAGTTCTTTGTCCCTTGGAGCCACTTAGTGGGTTTGAACTGCCAGCCTTTTGGTTAGCAGCCGAACGCTTTACTGTTGAGCCACCAGAGCTCCTTAAAGATACGATACAGAGGACAAGTTAAATCTGTTTTTCCGCCCATCTTATGTATCTCAACATCAGGATTGCCATAAATACCCTATTAGATGTTGGGATGGATGTTTTCCAAGTACAGTTTCTGACTCTTAAAGAGGAAATTGGGAAGAATATATTACCTTAATCATAGAGAGGAACGTTCTGGAATGGATATTCAAATATTGCTGATGTCTTAGGTCTTCGATAAGTTGTATGATGCATAATAACATTTCTAATTGTACTAATCATTTCTCATGGCCCCATTTACAAATAATAAAAAAGGATGTGTTAATGCGATCCTGTGAGTGTTTCATCAGCACCTCCATGTCTAATTCCTTAGAACATTGAGCTAGTCTGGATGTTTACCTTGTGTAACCATCATAACCTAATGATTGCGTGTTTTACTCACTGTGAGACCTGTGATCGTAGCACTTAAAAGGTCCCAGTTACTGTGTGTAGAACCTGAAAAGGACGGCGTGGCTTTCTTCCCTAGCTTATCTATTAGGGTATTTAAAATACAATTGTTGTCTATGATATTTGCATATATACTTTATTTTTCTTTCTTAATTTTACAGACAATTTGAAATGGTTATTCCCACTGAAGACTCTGTTATCACAGAAATGACATCAACGTTGAGAGACTGGGGTACCATGTGGAAACAACTCTATGTGGTAAGTAACTTTTAATGACATAATTATTCTGGTAGAGAAGTGTTTTAAGAAATATCTGAATATGAATTATTGTTGTTAAGTGCTGTTGAGGCAATTTCGATTCATAGTGGCACCCACCATGTGACAGAATAGAACTGCCCCATAGCGTTCTGGGGAGCCCTGGTGCTGCAGTGGTTAAGCACTCGGCTGCTAACCAAAAGGTTGGTGATTCGAACCTGCTAGCCGCCCTGTGGGAGAAAGATAGGGCAGTCTGCTCCTGTGAAAATTATAGCCTTGGAAACTCTGTAGGGCAGTTCTACTCTATCTTATAGGGTCACTGTAAGTCAGAATCAACTTGACAGTAATGGGAATCTTTATGGGAGCAGATCACCAGGCCTTTCTCTCCTGGAGCCACTGGGTGGGTTTGAACCACCAACCTTTCAGTTAGCATCCAAGCATAAATAAACATCAACTAATATCTTAATGTCCCTGGGTGTCACAGGTGGTTAAGCGCTGGACTACTAGCCAAAAGTTTTGTGGTTCAGACATACCCAGAGGCTTCTCACGATACAGGCCTGGCAATCTGCTTCTGAAAGGTCTCAGCCTCGAAACCCCTATTGAGCAGTTCTACTCTGCACACATGGGACTGTCATGCGTCTGAGTTAGCTCAGCAGCAACTGACAATAATAACAATATCTGTACTCCTCAGGGTGTTAGGAATACAAACCTTAATAAGACACAGTCTTGTCGTAATCTCATGCTCACTGAGCAAATATTTTATAAGTTCTTTTGCAATACCTCAGGAATATAAAAGATGATTTTTCTGGCATCTAGCCAAATAAGATGGCTTACATAGGTAGTGTTAGACTTGCTGAATGTTATGATTTATCAGAGGGAAATAAATTTACTTTCGACATAATGTTAGTTTTTTTAAATATGTTTTACTATATTCTAATTCTATAAATAATTTAAGTATACTATAAACGATAGACTTCTTAGCTAGAATTAATGTGACTATTAATATACTAGAGAAAGGAATATTTCTTGGGCATATGTATGTGTGTGTTTATTTACTTATTTATTATAACTAATTACATGATTGGACACTTAGTCTGTGCCAAGACCCATGGGAAGTACTCTATATGTAGCATCTCATTTGATTCCACAGCCACGCAATGAAATAATAGCTGTTACCATCCCCAGCTTACAGAGGAGGAAAATGAGGCCCAGAGAGTAAAGTACTGCCTCTAGGCCAAGTAATTGGAAAGTGACCGAGCTGGGATTCTGATAGGATTTTCATGCCGTCCCTCTGAACCATTACATATGCTAGAAGTTTGGAAGCAGCGAAGTTTTGGGGAAGGTGAATGCTATTTCTTTTTTCATTTGCAAAGAAATCTGTACAATAGCTTGATCATTGAAAGGGATAAGTTCAAAATACCAAGGTATACCATACTCATCCTAACAAAATAATTGCAGACAGACTGTCAAACCAAAAATCCAAATGAGTGAGGGACCTTGGCTCGATATGACAGTTTTATTGCCTGTTACATATAAAATGAAATAGGCTATTTCACTGAGCTGAGAAAATCTTAAAAAACCATTAATGAAATCTTTTTGATATTGGGGTTTCTGTGACTGTCACCTTCCTGGAGCTGGTGGTGGCTTTAGGGCTTGCTACTAAAATCCACAAGACAATCTTAGATGAAAGACAGAATCTAAGCTTTGCCAGGATATGGTAAATGCAAAGTCAAGATAACTTTGACCTCAAGGGCCCCGGGCTAAGACACTGCAGAGGACATATAGATCTCCATGTTTTTTTTCTTACTTGAGTTGAAAAGAATTAAAAATCCAATCAGAATTTCAGTTAAAATAACAATGTGCATGGAACTAACTTGAAAAAGTAACTATCTGAAAGGTTCAAAGCACTGCATGCTAAATACCCAACATAAGAGCTGGAAAAATAAGGCAGTGTATACGTCGTCTATCAGATGAACTAGAGTGCCAGCACTTTTCCTTTTACGTAGCTACTCGTGGGGAACAGAGTTGAATTTCCTCTTTACTGTGCCTTATCTAGTTATTTTTGTCTGTTTTTGAGGTTGTGAGCATCTATTTTTGGGGACACAGTTGATTTCAAAATGTATCTGTTGTAAACTCTAGGAGTAGCCTTCTTTCCTGCTGGTATCCTGAGGAGTGAGAAAGAGATATTTAAGAGTTTCCCTGGCTACTGGCATGGTAGCCAGTTATATTAGGAACAAATGTAAAGTTTGACCTGGAGAGATCAGATTTTTTAGGTTAGGGATGAGGACACTTTGGCTGTGTGGGACTTTTTGGTTTCTGTTTACCTGTATGTGCCAGGTGTTTTGGGTCACATTTATCATGCTTGAGTGTATTTGAGGTATTGTTCATGTTCTTTTCCAACAGTTTTAAGGCACCTACCTTCTCCACTGAAAGATGGTAGATGAGGGCAATCAATATCTAGTAAGTTTTAAGCAAGTATATGAGATAATAAATACAGAACATTTAGCATAGAAGCACATGGCTGGAGAGATGCTAGTTGCTCTTTGTAACGTCATTGGTAAGGGCCTAAATAGTATTTTTAAAGCTAATAAAAAATATAACCACAAAAAGTTTAGGAGAAATACAACCACCATCTTTTATTGATGTGCAGACCCTAGGCTGGATATTTTACATATATGTTCATTAGGGCTTTGCCAGGTAATTTTTATCCTCCCATCTTATCAAGGAAGTTCCTTACTCTATTGATCCAAGGGTCCATGCTAAGTAGTGAAGCCAGAATTTAAATTTTGATCTGCCACTAGCAAAATCTGTGTTGTTTCTCTTTTAAGGCAAATAAAAACTTACCCATTTTATAAAACACTAAAATATTTGTGATTAACTTTTGTTGCATTTCTTATATGTGGCACGATTTTTTAGGTACTGTTTTAATCAAGTGTTTAAGGTTATACCCTACTCTTTTCATTTCAACTAAATCAAAAGCATTTCACATTCTTATATAGCTTTCAAACCAGTCCAGTTTTTAAAGAATTGTAATATTATGACTCAGTGTCACACCAGATATGGGCTATTTTTATATACTCCTAAGGCAAGTGTGCTGGCCAGGCCTGTGGTATGTCAATGCCCCGCCACCCCTGGTTTTCCTTCCCTACATGAAGAGGCTGAGCAGCTGGTTCTCATTTGTGTACGGTTTCCTGCTTTCTTCTCATCTCAGTATTCTCTAAGTGCTAGAGGTGACAGCATTAGAAAGTAAAGACCATCCTACTAGACAAGTAACTGCAGAACAGCTAAGAGCAGGGCACATGACTTCCTCACTGTGACAGTCAGTTCAAAAGGATGCTGGCTCTCTCCTTTGCTGCATGAGGTTTGACTTATTTTATAGCCTTTATGTGATTTCTTTTGCTCAAATGAATCTTTCCTTTTGACCACTGACTTCCTCAAGTGTTTCTTGATCTTCTATCCTTATTCTTCTGTATGACCTACACCGGACCTACCCCTTGAGGTCCACAAAAACAAACACCTATAAATCAAGGTATTCATTTGTTCATTCATTCATTTTCTGGCTGCTGGGGCTACACAAGACAGACACAGCCATGGCTGTTGGCACCTTATAGCCAAGTGGAGAGTACAGACATTAAACAGATAATTACAAAGTGTTCTGTTACAATACCCTTGTAGTGTATGGGAGTGTATAACGTGAGTAAAAAGTGAGAAGTGATAGAATTGAGTGAATCTATTAAAGGAGAACCTGTGCAGAGAGTGACAAGCACTTGGGGGATCACCAGGACTTGTCTCCTTTCCTTCCTCTTTGCTTACCCCACCATTCAGTATGGAGACTGACTACCAAAATCTCCCGTTTGTATATTTTCTAGAGAAACGAAGGTGATCTCTTCCATCGTCTGTGGCACATCATGAATGAAATCCTAGATCTGCGGCGGCAGGTGCTGGTGGGACACCTTACCCATGACCGCATGAAGGATGTGAAACGCCACATTACTGCCCGCCTCGACTGGGGCAATGAGTGAGTACCAGCCATCGCAGGGGCCATCCTGGTGGGTGGACACAACAGAAGTGACACAGACGTTACCTAGTGCTGGTGACATCTCCAGAAGAAACCACATGGAGCCTACCAGTTTTCCTCTTTTGGGGCCTTAGTGAAAACTGGCATTGATGGGTCCAAGAACCACCGCCCATGGAGCTGGTGTGGGCACCGTTATGTGGTTTGGCCACTAGGGCCCTGTGTGGCCTTATAGTGTGGTCATGCTGACAGAAAACTAAATGTTCACAGTGGACATCCATCAGATATGGCTTCTGGCTAAATAGGTTTTAATTTTCAACAGGCTGTAGGTTTGGCATGTGCGTTTGCTTTTAACCTATACCTCGTCCCTCTCGTGGCAATAGGTCACCAGAGGGAGATGCAAATGTTGACAGCTTCTGCTAAAAGTCTTACGGGTGGTGTACCAGTGGGGCTTTGATTATTGCCCTGATTAGTCCTGTGGTACATATGCGCTACTTTGAGGAGCTGCGTTTGGGAATTTAGTAAAAGGCTGTTCTTGATAGAGATTTACTTTAAAATAAAACTGAAAGTGACTAAAATAACAACCAAGCACTTCAAGTAGTAAATCTCATCTCTTAAACCTCTGACCAAGGTTGATATTTGTACTAAATTTGAATATTAATATATGGGTGAGAAATTAGAATAAGTTAACCTTGACTATGATCCTATACTTGCATAAGACTTAGGTTTAAGGAAGCGAAATGGTCCCTCAATATCCTACGTGACCATATCCTCCCTTCCATTCCTCTTCCCGAAATCCCTGCTTGCTCTTTGGACCTATAAAGGGTCTTACAGTGGGAGAGTAAGAGAAAAGCAGCAGGAAGGAAGAAAAAAAACAGATGTGCACCACCGAGAAGTTTGCCTCTTAACTGAATGTGGAAGAACCGACTTGAAACTAGAGTGTCGCTTCCCCTAACTATAGGAAGTTGCTTTATCAGAAGCCAATTTTGATTCCTGCTAAGACGTTACATGCCACAAATAGGAATACATGGACCAGCTAATAATTTTAAACCTCCATCTCACCCACAGTCCTTCTGGTACTTTGTTGAAGTTAGTTGTGCCATTCATATTTTTACAGCCAATAGGTAAAGTAGCCCTACATTATTTTTGTCTAGAAGATTCATTCTAGAATAAAATAAGTGTGTGTGTGTGTGTGTGTGTGTGGAGTGATAGCAAGAGCACTGAGCCAAGAACACTACTTTTTTTTAAGACCTGAGGCAAATTCATGAGCCCTCTTTGACACTAGTTCTTCATCTGTCAAAGGAATAAGTTGAACTAGAGGAGGCTCGAGGGCCCTTTCAGCTCCAGGGCAATAGGATCCAAAATACATTATGCCTTCTGAGAAATTAGATTTGCCAGTGAACTTCCAGTCTTGCTGTGTGCAGTGGAGAGTACGGTGGAGGGTAGACCTGAGCACTCTTCAAGTGTTCTTTCATGTGTTCCTTTATTACTCTGAAAATACTTTGAGTTTTTATTGGATTTTATTGACTCTCAGTCATTATGCTGGTCTTTATTTAAAGTACTAGTTTGTAGATAAGAAAGTTGGATGAATTTAGCTTATCAAAAATAACAGAAAGATACAACAGGCAAGAAGATAATACTTTTTTCGGATTTTAGAAGGAATACAATGGCAGAAGGAAAAGAGGAAGAAATGAAAAACATTATTTATGACTAAATCATGACTCAGTTTTTGACTGAGGGTTCCAGCTTATAGTATGGAAAGGTCTGTGGCGAATTTTTTGTAAATTGGTAAGACATTGATGCATGAAAATGAACAGTTTAGATTATCCTCAAATTTTCTGAGCTCTGATTCTGCTTTCTTTGAATTTTTTTGACTGCTCACGTGAAAATGACTTAACAGCATATAGATTATGCAGCTACCTTATTTCATTCTTTCAAGTGTAAATTTGCTAAATGGAAAGCAGATTGAGATAATTTCCTTGCATGTTAAATTATACTAAATTGTCCTGCAGAATTATTTGTCAGCATATAGTAGAGCTCTGAGGAGTCTGGTGGCACAGTGGTTAAAGTACTCAGCTGCTAACTGAAAGGTTGATGGTTTGAACCCACCAGCTGCCCTGAAGGAGAAAGATGTGGCAGTCTGCTTCCATAAAGATTTACAGCCTTGGAAACCCTATGAGGCAGTTCTGCTCTGTCCTATAGGATCACTATGAATCAGAATCGACTCAACGGCAGTGGGTTAGTAGAATTCTGGATAAACATTAATTAAGAATGTGTTCGGTGTTGAGGTCCCTGGGTGGTGCAAACAGTTTGCACTCAGCTGGTAACTGAGCACTGCAGAAGAAACAGGCTGGGCAATCTGCTCCTGTAAAGATTACAGCCAAGAAAACCCTATGGAGCAGTTCTACTCTGTAACACACGGGATCTCCTAAATCACATCAACAACAAAAATGATATCAACAAGAATATGTTGAGTCTCAAGTTGTATATCAAACTGTCAAGGAGTGATGAAGGGATGCCATCTTCTAGAGGATGTGGGGCTCATCTGGGAGCTTGGGCAGAGTTAAAATAATGGTTCATCTTTCTCTTCCCCGTAGAGGCCTGTGATGTCCTTTGCCTTTCCTGCTCAGGTGACATGGGGAGGAGAGGCGATCAGTTCATCCTTTCTTTCCAGTGGTCCTACTTCTTGCCTCAGAGCAGTTTAGTGACTGAGTTAATATGAAAACTTCATCCCCCTCCACTGGCTTCCCATATCCCATGTGATCTCCCTCTATCTTTTCCCTTCTCTCCTTGTCTCTTTTTGTCTTACTCTTTGTAAAGCACTGCCTTTGCTCCTGTTCTGTGAGCTAAGAAACCTCAAACAATGGGTGGTTTATCCTAAGGATATACCTAAAAAAAAAAAAACTCATTCCCATCAAGTTGATTCAAAGTCATAGTGACCCTAATAGGACAGAGTAGAACTGCCCCATAGGATTTCCAAGACTGTAAATCATTGCAGAAGCAGACTGCCACATCTTTCTCCAGCAGAGCAGCTGGTGAATTCAAACTGCTGTCCTTTCGGTTAGCAGCCAAGCACTTAACCACTGTGCCACCAGGGTTCCTGATAAGAATATACCTAAGAATTAATAATACAAAAATAGAAACAAATAAACTTTCTATACATGGACAGGACTCTTAGGAACCCAGTAGAAGTTGAACAGTCAAACCCTATGGGAGAAAGGAATTTGCAGGGCTAGAGACTCGTGGAAGGTTCTGGATCCGACACCTACTCTAGAGTCTCCACACCAGATCTTCATTCACTCATTCTGCAGTGATGTAAATCAGCCGCCTTTCACATATCTTTTTTTTCCCTTCTACCACAAGGCTGATGCTTTATGAATTTCCAAGTTCAGGTTCTCAAAGGAATCTCATTGATGGTGCCAGTATCTGTTATCCTGATTTGGACTGAGCATTTTATACCAGACCACTCATATGCTGCTAGCTAGTCCATGATTGTCCTTAAGTGTCCACCTGTGGGCTGGTCACATGTGGCTCTGGAAGGGGAGATGGTCAGCCACCTGTACCCCTTCCAGCCGAGAATGTGGTTGGGGCAACTTCCATGAAGGGGCTGTGGGTAAGGCCGGAACCACAATTGCTATCTGGTTATATGTGTATATATATGTGTGTGTGTGTGTGTGTATATATATATATATATATATGGTTATGCATCTCCTTTCCTTTGGTAGATAATCTGTCATCAGCAATATTGACTAGGTGCCAGATAACGTCTTAGGTTGCAGTGAAGTGATTCTCTCTTTGGAGAAGATGAAGAATGAGGAAATGACACGATCAGAGTTTTTGGTGAAGGTTAGCACAGACAGACATGGGCATTTTGAAAATAAATCATAGTACTGGTTGTGATTTGAAAGTTGAGCTAAAATTAAAAGAATGGGAGAGTGTGATTTTCAAGTTTCTCAGTGAGAAACATAACTTGAGACGGTTAAGAAACTGTTTTAGTATCTGAGAGACAGCTCTTGCCCTCAGGAAGGTCACAGTCTTCTAATCTCCTGGCCTGAAGTAGGTGCTGAATTAATAAATTTTACTTATGAAACTACTAGTGAGGTTTTGGGGAGGGTGCAGAATTTCAGGATCTTTTCTTTAAAAAGGAAAAAAAACAAACTGGTTCTATAATCAGATGTGTAATGCAGAAGACTCCTATGTTAGAAACAGCGATGTTGTGAAAGAGATCTAGAATAAATTATCCTCAAAGGGTGAAGCTTGAGAAACCTGGAGTGTGGTGATGACAGGAGTCTGGTAGATAGTAATCTTGGCCTTGATGTATAGGGCATCATAAAGGAATTGTGGGACCTTTGGAATGGTCGTGAGTGTTTAAGGAAATGAAGAGAATTATGTGGAATTGGTATCAGCATTGTACAGTGGGTGCCTTGGTGAGTAGTATGTTACCAAGGTCAGTGGAGGAAAACTGACCAAACAGGAGTAGACTCATATTACTGTATCCATGGTAAGACCCCACGAATTGATAACCTTACCTGATCCCGAGACTAGATACAACCTTTTAATATTTCTTGGCACACCAGGCCATGTGTCAGCCACAACGAAAGCTGACATAGGATTAAACCTTTTTGCCACCCTGACCTAGGACTATGCTGCCCCATTTTCCATTCCCTACCTTTAGCAAGTTTCTCCTAATAACAATTCAGAACACTTCATGGAGTGAGGACCATGCACCATGTTGCCAGAGATTCACATTAGAAGTGTATTGGCTCTGGATATAACCAGGTGTTCTGATGCCAGGTCAAATCCTAAAGGTCAAACTCCCCTCTCCTCAATTTCAGTTTTCAGAACCAAATTAGGCCCAGCTCTATTTTCTACTCTGCTCCAGTGTGGAAGGGATTCTCTGGTAATAATTTTTGGATGCTTAAGGCTCCCCACCGTATGATGTCAAAGCCCACAAAGACAGTGTCAACCTGACCTCCTTTGATTTGCCTGCCTTAGTCATCTTCTGTTTCTGAAGCTGTTCTCAGTGTCTAGCCTTAGTTATGTTGACTGCCTTGACTATGGTAACAAGTAATATGGTTAAAATATGAGTGAGAGAAACATGGTGGGTATATATCTAATTCCAAGGCAATGCGGTAAAGTAATCAATTGTAACATATTCCACAAAGGTCACTTTTCTCTCTGTAAACTTTTGTCCTTTGTTTTCTAGACAACTGGGACTGGACCTGGTGCCTAGGAAAGAGTATTCAATGGTGGATCCAGAGGACATCAGCATTACCGAGCTTTACCGATTGGTAAGTATAGGAAACCTTGGTTGACAGTGTCACTGCTAATTTTGTGGTTTCCATGGCATGCTTTTTACTTGCTTGATTTTATAAGAACAGGATGTTCCAAGTTTAATTTAGAGAGAGTAAAGAGAATTGAGAGCCGAGGTGACCATGCCCTGAATGCAGTACCCAGACACTTTACCCACCTCAGAACGAAGTGACATTCTCTACTTAGCCCTCAATTCCCAGGTACTAGGAAGTAAATTCAAAGGAGTTTGAGGTTCTTTTGCAAATTTTTATACATTTTGAATTTTTTTTATACAAGTCACTCGTATTTATCTGCTGTGCTTCAGGACAGCTTTGTAAGTAATTATGTCCACTCATTGCTCACCTAGTTGTTAACCCTCCTCACTGTCCCCATTTTCATGATATACACAGACTGTTGAAAATACGTCCTCCTTGGTCTTCAACTACTGGTCTTACCCCACCCCTCCTGGCCTGAGTTCATTTCTAAGTGATGATACCCTAGAATATTTTATCATTTTTACCATCACAGCACCATGTATGGCTTTGGATATTTTCCAGTTAAGCAGTAAGTTAAAGTCCAATTTTTTTGACTCGGCATCTAGGTTTCCCAAATTTGGTCCAATCTACATTGTATTCAGCCTTATGTTCTTACTACTTTATATACTACTATAAAATTTACCTAATCTCTTGGTATAAACTAAGCTCTCTTAAAACAAAATTGGAGAAGGTGGTTGGAAAGGGCTTTCAAAGGCAAAGTCACTCCAAGCATTATTTTACTTTGATCTACTTAGTACTGCATCTTAGCAGAAAGTTTCCAGGAAGAGTGTCTATCATAAATGATGGAATCCTTTGGAGGATCCTGCCTTTTTTTGGGTAGCTTGCTAAGCTCATAGTATTTTTCTGAGAATAGAGGGAGATTCTTAATCTGAAGATGATCTGTATCTGAAAATTGTAGAAAAGAAATCCTCAGGACTGGTGTGTGACTGTGACGGCAATTCTTCATCCTGGTTTCCATTCTTCCCTAAAATCACTGATATGTTCAGAGTATCTATACCTCACCCTGTCAGTTCGAATCATTTCTATTTTTGTAGAGTATTATTCCTTTCCTTTCCTTTGAGCTTTTTGAGAGTGATGTTACTTGCATGCTACATGCCTTTTCTGATATCAGTACTAAACAGGATATCTGTTTAAACAGAGTAGTGAGGTCAGTTGGAGGAGGGAACAGAAGAAGACTATTCCTGATTAAAGTCATCACTGCTTCTTATATGACAAGTATAATACATATAATTTTTTCCTCAGTCACATCCTAAATTATGACATCTTTATTGTTGTTAGCTTATGTAATTCTTTGGACATCATACTTTATTTCTCACTTTCTTTTAATCATTCAATTTTAAGTTTCTTTGGGGTATGTAATGTGTCTCAAACTTCTTTCATTATTCCCAAAATAATCTTGTGCACTGCTTTATACTTAGTAAGCATTTTTTAAATTTTATTTTATTGTGTTTTAGGTGGAAGTTTACAGTGCCAATTAGTTTCTGATTCAAAAATTTATACACAAATTGTTTTGTGACATTAATTGCAATCCCCACAATGTGTCGACATTCTTACCCTTTCCCTTTCCACCCTGGTTCCTCTGTGCCCACTCACCCAGTTTTCCTGTCCCTTCCTGCCTTCTCTCTTGTCTTTGCTTTTGGGCAGATGTTGCCTGTTTGGCCTCTTATACTTGATTGAACTAAGAAGCATGTTCCTCATGTATGTTATTGTTTGTTTTATAGGCCTGTCTAATCTGGCTGAAAGGTAGACTTCGGGAGTGGCTTCAGTTCTGAGTTAGCTGGGTATCCAGGGGCCATAGTCTTGGGGGTCTTTAGTCTCTGTGAGACCAGTAAGTCTGGTCTTTTTTTGTGAGTTTGAGTTTTGTTCCATATTTTTCTCCCATTCTGTCAGGGACCCTCTATTGTGATCCCTGTCAGAGCAGTTGGTGATAGGATCCAGGGCACCATCTAGTTCTTCTGGACTCAGGCTGGTGGAGGCTGTGGTTCATGTGGTCCATCAGTCCTTTGGACTAATATTTTCCTCTGTCTTTGATTTTCTTTATTCTCCTTTGCTCCAAATATGATGGGTCCAATAGATTTATCTTAGACGGCCACTCACAAGCTTTTAAGACCTCAGATGCTACTCACCAAAGTAAGATGTAGAACATTTTCTTTATCATCTATGCTGTGCCATTTGACCTAGATGTCTCCCAAGACCATGGTCCCCAGCCTTCACCTCCACTAACTCCTTCCTCCAGGTGTTTGGATGTGTCTAGGAAGCGTCTATGATTTTGCCTTGGTCAAGTTGTGCTGACTTCCTCTGTATTGTGTGTTGTCTTTCCATTCACCAGAGTTAACTTGTCTACTGTTTCGTTAGCGATTTTCCCTTTCTACCCTTCCCCTCCCTCGTAACCATCACAGGTTGTTTTTTTCTGTGCATAGACCTTTTCTTGGGTAGTCAGTGTTTTTGTTGTCATTAGGGTATAATGAAAAGACCATGGATTTTGGATCCAAACAACTAGATTTAAATTCTAGCTCTTCCTTTGTCAAGCTCTGTGATCTTAGATTTATTGCTTAATCTCTCTGAGCCTTAATTTCTTGGGGAAATAATACCTATCATGTTTTTTATGACAATTAAATAAGAAATGCCTTTCCCTGGCACCTTTCTCTGGTAATGTTTGCAAAGCCCCTAAGAATTCAGTTGATATTTGCTCCTTTGTCATCTTTATTTCATTCATATTGGCGAGGCAAGATGGTATGGTGGTAATAATAATTGATGCTAAATCTTAGGATTAGGTTTGGCTGTGTTTAATGAAATAAATAAATAAATAATATAAGCATAGATGTAATAGAAGTTTATTTCACTCTCACAAAATATAAGTCCAGAGGCAGAAAATTCTAGTCTTGCATGTGATTTCATGGTGTCAAAAGAGATAGAGACTTATATGCAGTGTATGGCTTTGATCGTCAAGAACACCTCAAAGTGCAATATTGCAAGAGTTCCAGGCATCGCATCTGCACTCAGGCAGTAAGAAGGAGAATGTTTTCTCTCAGCTGATTCAGTACGTTAATGAGCCTTCCTAGAAGTTCCACACAACACTTGCACTTATATTTCATTGTTTGAACATAGAATAGTCATATCTCCATATCTAGTGAGGATGTCAAATATTTGATAAGCAGTTAACAGTGTCTTCCACAAATACATAATCATTTTCCTAGTTCAATTTTGTACATATGCAATTTTGTCTCTGGGTTTTTTTTTTTTTTAATATCTTATATGGGGTGGCAAATTGATTTTATCTTTTGTGGGTATTCCAGACGTGGATAGTGGCTGCCAGGAGTGGTATATTGACAAGATTCAGGGATCTCATTTGGGCTATAATTGATTAGCAATGTCTGCCATTGCCAGGAAAGGAAAGGGGGTGGAAGGAAGGTTAAGGATTTTACAGCTGAAATCCTAGTCCAAAGTCTTTGTTTTAAAAATAGGGAAAATAAAACATAATTTTCAGTGAAAATTAAATTGCTCCTTGAGAGTGGTTGCATTTTACTGTTTCTGAAGTACAGACTGTAGCCAAAGAAAAGCCCAGATGATTATAAGTTCCACAAGGACAAGTTCTCTTCCTTAAGGCTGCTGCTTTTTCAACTTTCTTTTGGTGTACTGGCTTAACAATAATGAGATTCACTATAGCCCTTGGCTTTTTCTCTGCAACATGAAAGTGACTGACTATATTGAGTTCACCAGGGACGGTGGGAAGGCACCATCACTGAATTTTTTTTTTAGCAATTTATTGTCACTTATGGATGAAGGACCATAGCATGGAGATGAAATGCCCTAGCAAAGAGCATGTCTGATTAATTGTTGCTGCTTCTCTTACTTTAAAAAAAATTACTCTTACTTTAGTCACTACTATTTCTCAGTGTCATATTTGAAACACAAGTGTTTACATCTTTCTAAATCCATATTGCATCATTAGAAAAAAATGTCCTGCTTTAGGTTTTTCATGGTCCTCTTAGCAGATCTTTCTCACCTAATCATGTTCATCTAAGCAGCAAAAAGTGCTAAATCTCACAGTGTTAACATATGTCCGCTCAGAAAGCTTGGTTTAGTGCCAAAGACGAGATCTGAATCCTAGAAATAAAGAGAACCTTTTTAGCTGGATTCTCTGGTTATGTGTGCCTGTGGAGTATTCATGTAGGAACATTTCATGGTTTAATAAGGTTGTGTTAGCTGTTTGCTTTGTGATCTTTAGTGTGTAGACTAGTGGTTCTAAACCAGAGGCAGTTTTGCCCCCCGGGGAGCATTTGACAGTGTCTGAAGACATTTTCAGTTGTTACAACTGCAGGGATGGGGTTTGCTACCGGCATCTCATTGGTAAGGTCAAGGATGCTGCTAAACACCCTGCAATGCCCAGGACAGCCCTCCTACAACAAAGAAATACCCAGCTGAAATTGTCAGTGGTGCTGAGGTTAAGAAACCCTGGTACAAACTATTCATCCAGTAATGAGTGCATTATATGAGGATTGAAAATTTGAACCACTTACACAAATCTTTGGAATGGGTTTGTTTCTTTCCCTAATCAAAGCTCTAGTGAAACACTAAGCACGTTTAGAGTAACTAGTAGGTATATTTGTAACCACAAATTATTTCAGAGATGGATTTTTGTCTATGTGGTATAGCTGCTAAATTATAGCTCTTGAAGTGTGAACAGACCTTTTTAATTTTATTATTGCAATAATAGTTTCACAAAGATTTTTAGCAGTTCCCCAAAGTAGTGAATTACCAAGAGATAAGCGAGTAGCCATAACCTACTTATGTCCAAATCCATTGTGGGTAAGAGAAGAGGTGAGACTTCAATGTCAGGCTGTGCGCAGATGGAAGGACCTAGGTCATGTGTACAGAGGGCGGAATCAGGCAGGCATATGACTAGGAAGCAGTGAAGCCCAAAGCTCCAAGCAATAACGACGTATGTGAAAGACGAAACAATACAGTTTTCCGTCAGCTGTGACTTCCACCTCTGCATATAATCTCCATCAGTGATTCTCAACACTCACTGCACATTCGAATCACCTGGAGAGCTTTTAAAACTTCCAATATCTACACCCCTGCCCCCCCTAGAAATTCTAATGTAATTGTTCTGGGCTAGAAAAGGGGCATAAGTATTTTTTAAAAGCTCTCTTGGTGATTCTAAAGTGCAGCCAAGGTTGTGAACCACTGATCTGGATACGTTGGATCTTTTGTATGAGGAATAAATAAGGAAGCTGCTCTTTTCCCTTAGTTTTTAGTGACTGTCGTGACTGGTGCTGGGAACTTCAGTGTTCAAAGCACAGAGCAGACACCTGCTGGAGGTCTGTTCTCTTCAGAAGGTTCTGGCATCAGTTTCTCCAGCTCTAACCTTATAGTAGTCATTTCTTCAGAGTAGCTTGTGCTATGTTACCCTGAACTTTAAGTAAATCAGTAAATAAATTAACACTTCCGGGAGAAGAAAAAGTTGCTTTGTAAGTTGAAGAGATATAATTTTATGAACGTAGAATGCTTCTTTTGCCATAGTTTTTTTTTTTTTTTAAAGCACAAAATAGAGCAACCTTCATGAAAAACAAACCAGAATTATGCTTTTTTTGTGTATGTATGGGCGGGGGGTAGGTTTAGGATTTTTTTTTTAGTAATCATTGCAAACACATACCACAATGCTGAGATCCACTTTAAAAAAAAAAAAAAACAACTTATCCTCCAGTTTTGAAGAGAGATGTACAGTATACCTGTTGAGAATACATTGGTTATAGATACGTTTGGTTTATTGACTTTACTGTTTACTTTTAAAGTAGTTTAGATTAAAAATATGAAAAATTTGTGGTGGTTTTATGCTGTTGTTTTTACAGCTGTAAATTTAGGTGGCATTTTTTACCTTCCAAAGTTGGCCAGTTAGTCAGTAGTTATAGAGCTATACTTAAAAAGATGTGGAATATAGAAATGGGGTTAGACCATTACCATGTACTTTAGCTCCCAGCAAAGGACATGGCTCCATTACTGTGGAGTTAAAATCCCTACTTTTTTTTAATTGTCAAGTGCTCCAAGAGACGTAACCCATTAATTGCCTGTGTTATGAAAGAAGTAATCATCCATGTTCTTAGCACCTGTGCTGTTAATACATAGGACTTTGCAAATGTTTTTCCTTCTCCCCAAATCTTAAGTCTGTGCTACTCAGTGCTGTCCAAGAACTGCTGGACTGTCAACTGCCTGTAACTGACCAAGTACAGAAATTGAGAGTAAACGGTTATAAGCCTTTACAGCAACTTGACATTGTCATGACATTTTTCTTGTATTTTATCTAAGTATCAGTCTTCAGTAGATTAGGTAGAAAAACACCCTGGTCCTTTACTGCAAGTAGTTTGAGAACACAATCCTAGATAGCTCATAATTCCTGCTCATTCTTTAGCTAACTAAAGTTTCACTGTTGCAGGAAGCCTTCTCTAACTCCCCAGACTCAAGTCAAATCCCCCATTACAGACTCCCATGACAATCTGGTTCTTTCTCTCCATTTATCACAGTTCCAGTTTGACATCTGTATTTGTGGCCATTTTATTTTTTTAAATTTATTTATTTATTGTGCTTTAGGTGAAAGTTTACAAATTAAGTCAGTCTCTCATACACAAAGTTATACACGCCTTGCTATGTACTCCTAGCTGCTCTCCTCCTAATGAGACAGCACATTCCTCCTCTCCACCCTGTATTCCCCGTGTCCATTCAACCAGCTCCTGTCCTCCTCTGCCTTCTCATCTTGTCACCAGACAGGAGTTGCCCACATAGTCCTAAGTGTCTACCTGAGCCAAGAAACTCACTCCTCACCAATATCATTGTCTGTCTTATAATCCAGTCAAAACCCTCTCTATACAGTTGGTTTTGGGAATGGTTCCTATCTTGGCCTAACAAAGGGTCCAGGGACCATGACCATCAGGGTCCCTCCAGTCTCAGACCATTAAGTCTGGTCTTTTTATAAGAATTTGAAATCTGCATCCTGCTATTCTGCTCCATCAAGGATTCTCTGTTGTGTTCCCTGTCAGGGCAGTGATCGGTGGTAGCCAGGCACCATCTAGTTATTCTGGTATGACCATTTTCTTGATATCTGCTCCCCTTGTTGTTGTTGTGCATGATTGAGTTGATTCTTCCTCATAGTGACCCTATAGGACAGACTGGAACTGCTCCATAGGGTTTCCTAGGCTGTAATCATTATAGGAGCAAATCACTAGGCCTTTTCTCCATCAGAACAGCTGAGTGGGTTTGAACCACCAGCCTTTTGGTTAGCAGCTGAATGCGTAACCATTGTGCCACTGGCGCTCCTTCTGCTCCCCTTAGTAGATATAAACTCCATGGGAATATGGGCCATTTCTGTTTTTACTCATCATTGTATTCCCAGTGCTGGGCATGTCATGGACATTTAACAAATATATGTTGAATGAGTGATCATCCTCATGTTCTCCTCAGCTCTGGAATCATAGGTGATTCCTTTCCTCCCTCAAACTGTGGGAACTCAAACTTCTGATCCTGCTTCCCAAGTGCAGCCCGAACTGGCTATATTGAGGACAGGAATGAGAGAAGGACATAAATACTACTCCTACCTTGAGACACCTCACTGGTTTTCCTAGGTCAGCCTCCCTATAGCTCCACACCAAGGTAGTAGTTGGATATCATTTCCCCCAGCCTGTCTCAGAAAATTACCACATTTTTGCAATTTCGTATAATTTTAAAAGCACTTTTAATTAAGAAATGTGAAGTCGTAGCTGTATTCAGCTAACATCAATGGAATGATCAGTTAGGTCTAATTTAGTCTGATTTTTTAAAAGATGACTAATAATTTGTTCTCATCCTGGGAGTTACTAAGGGAACAACAGAATCCTTTGAACTTCTTGCTGCCTCAGTCTGCTCAGTGAGTTGATATCATCCTACCATAAAGAGTTTAAAATTTTTCGTAAAATGGGAGTCCTTAGTGATCTACTAACTTTCATGGTTTCTTATTTTAGAAGATGGAAGAAAAGTTGGAACTTAATATCTGACTAGACACTGAATCCCTAAGCAGAGAAAGTATTACATAGGACATAACAATCACACCATGGATAACTAGTTCGTTGGGCTCAATTATTTTCTTCAGTCCAAACTGATCATCCTTTGTTGGGGGGTTTCTCATTCAGATGGAGCATCGACATCGGAAGAAAGATACCCCCGTGCAGGCCAGCAGCCATCACCTCTTCGTGCAGATGAAGAGCCTCATGTGTTCCAACCTGGGAGAGGAGCTGGAAGTCATCTTCTCGCTCTTTGATAGTAAAGAGAACCGACCAATCAGGTGAGTGCAATGGAGACAGGACTTGAATTTCTCAGGGTTGGAATGGTGGATATTTGTGATTTGCAATCATTAAGATATTTGACCTTGGACAAGTCACTTAAAGTCTGTCAGCCTCAGTATTCTCATCTGTATAACTCTGTATCTAAGCTGCCTGCCCTCAAGAAAGTTCCATGAGGGTTAGATGAGATGATACATACAAAAGTTCTTTAAAAATCTACAGAGGGTTGTGGAATCTTGATAATTATTATTAAATGAAAGTGAGGCACTTTTATTTGTTTGAGTTGTTTTATATTTTGATGGTTTGTATAATGCAAGAAAGACATAGTAATTTTAAGTCCCAGGATTGTTTGCGTGTTTATTAAGGTTAACAAATTGTATTTTTCAAATTTTCAGCAAACAATTACATTATTCTTACATTGCCTGCAGCAGGTGATACCGAGAGACTGCGAAATACTTGAAAAACTTTCCACTGAAGTTTTAGAGCTGTGAAATGATAGTTATCGCATGTTTTTTTTCTTTTCTTTGTTCTCTGGATCTTAAACTTCGCTTGCGATTCCCCGTGACAAGCTTTTAATACTTAGAGACTTTTAGTGAGTGTTTTGGCTGTTATCCAGAAATCTCAGCTCAGGTTGAAACTTTTTTATATTTTCAATTTTTTGTTTGTAGATAAGCATGCCTTTTTTTAAATTAATAATTTTCCTTAAATTTTGAATTAAAGTTGTATTACACAAATCATACATAGTGACCAAACCGTTCTATACTTTAAGAAAAAAAAAAAAAAAGCTTCACTTATTAAAACAAATGCCGATCATTTTTAAGCAATACTTAAGTCAAATGTATTGTTATATAAACACAGAATAATCTTTGAAGTTATTTCTTTTCTGGTAAGATAGGCTTCTTTTTCTATGAAATATTTGTGAAGTTTATTTTTAATGCACTTACAGCATACTACCTTCAATGAATTAATTTATATGTTAGTTATTACCTGCTAGTCAGAGGATTTTCTATCTCTCTAGTAGACTGTGTCCCTAGAATTTAAAAGGCAATGATTTTGAGCAGCGGGGACAGAATTTTATGAGGTGTGGACATAACAATAGTAATGCAGCTTTCTACTTTATACACTGTTGGGGAATGAATCGATGGGTTAGAAGACCTTTCCCCCTTAGTATATCAACACTACTAAAAAGGGAAGTTAAAGGCCTGAAAAACCGATCCAGGTTATAGCTCAGCATTTGCTTTAGGAATGTGAGATTGTTGAGAGATATTATCTGCTTACATGTTGGAGTGTGGCTTGGATAGCTTGGCTGATGGTTAGTTTAGTTCAACAAAATCTTTATAGTATTGTCTGCATAATATATGGTCCTGTTAGCATATTTAACAAACTATAAGGAATGTAAAAGCAGGAAATGAGGTCATTCTTTTGTTTGTTCCTATTAAGCTAATGTTTTAGAGGAATACAAATTCCCCTTTGCCACTAATATTTAAACTGCATGAATGTGACATTTAGTATTAGCATTAGCTTGTCTCTCAGTTTTGTCTTGTTATACATTTTTCACATATTTAGAAATGTCCTATTTATTTAGTTCCTCCTGCCTTATTTCTATTTACTTGGTAAAAACAGGAAAATAAACTGGGTGCGGGATCTCCAAAATATGGGCGTTGTGGTTCCCAAGTTTAAGCCGGGGGTTGGATCTTTTTCTTGTTCTGTAATATGTTTGGGTTACCACAGATGCCTCCTTTGGTCTGTTTACCATCTCTCTCCCACACACACACACTCCCTCTCTCACCATTCTCATTCTCTCTCACATATACACACTTCCTCTCTCACCATTCGCCTCTTTCACGCATGCACGTACACTCTCATTCTCTGTCTTTCCAGCATACACACATACTGTCACCGTTCTTATTCTCTCTGTCACATTCACACTCACTCTCTCTCTTCCACTCTCTCTCACCATTCCCTCTCTCTTCCACTCTTCCATAACCCACCTGACCTGTGGCAGCCCTGGGGAAAATTCCTCCCTCCTGCTTCTAGTCACTGAGTTTGGCCTTTGGCTCTCACCTCTCAAACATACAATTGCCATCCAAGTGATTGGCAAAAGAATGAGTGAGAATGAAAATATATACTTACTAGGTGCTTGGAAAAATCTCAGATTTATTTTTTTGATGTGGTCTCAGGCAGCGGAGAGATCTTCTTCCGTTAGGAGTTTTCAGCCTTTGCTGTGAGTAGGTTTGGTTTAAGTGGCAGAGGCAGCATCCCCTGGGAAGAGGCCTTAGGAATGGCTTCCTTCTCATCTTTGCAGCTGATTGCTGCTGCTCTGACCCCTTCACTTACCTCTGTCTTTTCCTTCATCTCGAAACTAGTGACAGTTCTTGCTTCCTTCACTGCACGTGACATACCTAATGATTATAAAGGAATTGCATCTTCTTAGCAAATATCTTATATCGTAAATATAAGATATGATTTTGAGGCATTGTTTTGTTTCTTCTTATGCCTACAGTGAATGTAGTGTGGAATGTATGGGTATCTTAAAATCTGTATGTATTTCTTCAACTTTTCATAGTTTTTTGTATTTTAGAAAATTTTAGACACACAAAAGTAAAATAGTGTGATGAGCACACATGTATGTATTCACTACAAGGTTCAACAATTATCAACTCAAGGCCGATCTCGTTTTGGCCACATCCATTCCCCATCCTGCTCTTTGCCTACAGATTATTTTGAGACAAACCTATGACATCATATCATTTTTAAACGTAAATGTTTCAGGATATATCTTTAAAAGAAGGGAATTCTAAAAAAAAATTACCACCTAGAAAGTATCGCCTTAACAGTGTCAGATTTCCATATCTACTCATTATTCAGACTACCTCTAAACCCACTGGAGTTGGTTCTGACTCATAGTAACTCTATAGGACAGAGGGTTTCCAAGGCTGCGAATCTTTACAGAAACAGATTGCCACATATTTTTCTTGTGGAGTTGCTGATAGGCTTCACCTGCTGAAGTTTGGTTAAAGTTGAGCGCTTTAACCACTGTGCCACTAGTGCTCCCTTGCTGTCCAGTCGATTCTGATTCATAGCAACTCTATAGAACCAAGTAGAACTGTCTCACAGGGTTTCCAAGGAGTGATTGGTGGATTCAAGCTGCCGGCCTTTTGGTTAGCAGCCTGAGCTCTTAACCACTGTGTCACCAGGGCCCCAGATTTCCTCCAGTGACTCATAGTTTCACAAATTGTCCAATCAAGATCAAATACGGCAGGGAATGGGCGAGGGTGGAGGAGGAGGGGGAGAGTGCTGACACAATTCAGGGATTACAACCAATGTCTTGAAACAACTTGTGTGTAAATTTTTTGAATGGCAAACTAATTTGCTCTGTAAACTTTCACCTAAAGCACAATAAAATGTTTAAAAAGAAAAGGTCACATAAGGTCTATATATTGCTATGTCTCTTAAGTCACTTTTCAGCTATAGCTTCTCTCTCCTTTTCTCTCTTTCGACTTCCTTGTAATTTATTTGTTGAAGATGCCAGGCCATTTGGTTTATTTCTTTTGCTAGTTCAAAATTTAGTTCCAAACAATGGAAATCAATAAGCAAAAGATGACAAAGTTAAGATAATGCAGTTGTTGTTAAATAGGAAATAGAATCATTACGGCTGTAATTACAAGTATATATATATATAGAAACCCCAGTGACAAAGTAATTAAGTGCCACAGCTGCTAACCAAAAGGTTGGCAGTTTGAATCCACCAGGTGCTCCTTGGAAACTCCATGAGGCAGTTCTACTCTGTCCTGTAGGGTCGCTATGAGTCGGAATTGACTGGACCGTGATGGGTTTGGTTTTTATTTTTAGAGATAGAGAGAGAGATAATCTAAATATAATCTCAGTGGCATTGTCTAGACCACCAATCATAGGCAGTTACCTTGTCCAGGTACATGCGGTGGGACCACCATATGAGAAGTCTGTATAGGAGTGATTAGAAAAAGCAGGTGTTGATTTTTGTCACAAGGCAGATGATTAGTTTAGGCTTTTAAAACTTTTCTCCTCTAAGAAGCAAACAGCTAACATTTACTGAGCACTAACCATCTGCCAGACTTTGTTCTAAGTGCTTTAAATATATTGTTATTAACATGCCAAAGTTTGTATAGGAAACCCTGGTGGTGTAGTGACTAAGAGCTACATTTGCCAACCAAAAGGTCAGCAGTTCAGATCCACCAGGTGCTCCTTGGAAACTGTATGGGGCAGTTCTACACTGTCCTATAGGGTCGCTATGAGTTGGAATCAACTCAACAGTAATGGGTTTGTTTGGAAGCTTATATAACTGGCAGGAGGCAAAGAGAAGATAATAGACTTGGGCAGCCTGGCCCCAAAGCCTGCCCTTTAACCGCTATACCATTTGGCCTCTTCTAGAATTACCCCTTAGGGGCTTCAGTATTTGTCTGAAAATTTCCATATTTGAGCAGAATTTTATTGGCCAGGGTTAAAGCTTCAAAGATTGATAGTGTTAATAATAAATTGTTATAAATTATTGATAATGATACTATTGAAACTAATATTCGGCCTCAGAAATATTCTATGCTATGGAAATAGGTTTTTCAAACAGACTTTCTCAAAATACTTTACGAATAACAAAGTAGAATCAGCTTTTTCTACATACTGATGATCAAAATCTTGAATTAAGTACTCAAGGATGCCAAATTTAAAAGAAACCAACTTGTGAAAGTAATCTTTTAGATATTCAGTAAAATTAAAACAAAACAAAACTCAGTTGCCATCGAGTCAATGTCAGAACTGTTCTCTCTACAGCTTTTAATGGCTGAATTTTTTGGAAAGAGATCGCCAGGCCTTTCTCCTGAGTCACATCTGGGTGGACTTGAACCTCCAACCTTACAGTTAGCAGTCAAGCACGTTAACTGTTTCCACCACCCAGGAATTCTCCGGTAGAATTATGAAGCACATGATATCTCCTTAGTGTCAGAAGTGTGATTTTCCAATGAAAACTTAAACCAAATTGTCATGGAAGCTGGGTCATATTTAGAAAGCCTATAATTTCACCTTAGAAAAATTACTGAACCTGCCTGAAGACAGTTGAGAATGTTTAGATCTCTGATATATGTTGTAGAGATCTATTGATATAAATATTGAGTGAAGATTCAGGTGTATTTGGCAGCATCCTGTTAATATACATCTACCCCATTCCCCTTTTTCAGTTTATCTTCCTCCTTTGTTTACATAACAGCATCAGCCCAGCATCCCCTGAACTACAGGTACGTTAGACTAAACTGTCAACACAGCTCACTTTCATTTATTTGTTTTGTACAGTCTTGACATGATTTATCTCTAAAGGAAAATTACTCACAAAAGCAAAACCAAGCCGAAGTTTGCCAAATTAAGCTACATGAGTAAAATATTTTTAGAGAGCTTTTTATCTGGTTGAAAGTTTGTAGTTTTGCCAACTCACAAGGGTATAGCTGGGAAAGACAGGGAATCATTTCCCTGGGTATCATCTGCAATTTTATTTTGTTCTATTTTACTAATTTAACACTTAAATAATGCATGTCTCGTGCCAGGCACTGTTCTAAGCCCTCTAAAAAATATTAACTTATTTAACTCTTGTAACAAACCTATGGGGTACTATTAATATCCCCATTTTTATCATTGGGGAAACTGAGGCACAGAGTGATTAAAAACATGCCCAAGGTCACACAGCTGGTATGTGATGGAGCTGGTATTTGAACCCATGCAGTCTGAGCAGGAACCAGTATTCTGCGGCTCTGTGGGAGAAAGACCTGATGACCTGCTCCCTTAAAGACTAAAACCAAAGCCAAACCCACTGCTATTGAGTTGATTCCAACTCATAAAACGACCCTATAGGACAGAGTAGCACTGCCCGATAGAGTTTCCAAGGAGTACCTGGAGGATTCGAACTGCCGACCTCTTGGTTAGCAGCCGTAGCACTTAACCACTACACCACCAGGGTTTCCCCCTTAAAGACTACAGCCTGGAAAACCCTACGGGACATTTCTGCTCTGTCACATTAGACAGAATCTACTTGATGCAACCCAACAACAACAACGAGGCAAAGGCTAAACTTAGGGGAGAGGGAAAATGGTTAATTCATCAAGGTCATTAAGATACATCAAGAAAACAGGCTCAAGATTGCAAGTGGAGAAATTAGCCAGAGAAGGGGAGAGAACGAAGAGTGTGAATTTACATACACTGAGGTACAGGATTGGAAATATGAGCTTTTGCTATATAAGGGCACCAAATGATTTAAAATTCATTATGTATATGTTACACTGTATCTGTTAGCTTGCATTTTAAATTGGCTGTCATGCTGTATGGTAATAGAAATAGTCACAGTGTTTGTGCTTTCCGTAGGCTGTGAGCAGTGGATGTGTGCATTAATTCTTAGCTTTCCAGTGTTGATAATGTATCAGTTAATCTACAACAGACTATGAATTACATGAACCAGTGAAAACGACATAGTTCACTGGTTGACTGCCTGCCTTATAACTTTCATTACTTTGTTTACTCATGTATTCTAAGGCTTCATTAATTAAGGTTGTAAATTTGTCTCAGGACTAATCCATTACTGTATTTTATTCTCGTTGGAGGATATATTTAATAGGACCTGAGTGCCATCAGTTGGCGCTCAGTTTAGTATCAGCTGCTCATGTGTGCGAGCTGCTGACATGGGATTTTTTTTTTTTTTTTTGAGAAAATAGCAACATGGTAGTGCTTTTGGAAAAAGTCTTATCCTGGTAATTCAATACAAAAAGTTT
Source organism: Loxodonta africana (assembly GCF_030014295.1). Classification (NCBI taxonomy): domain Eukaryota; kingdom Metazoa; phylum Chordata; class Mammalia; order Proboscidea; family Elephantidae; genus Loxodonta; species Loxodonta africana. Next base: position 37,532,780 of record NC_087349.1, read on the forward strand.
TATCCTAGTACTTAAATACAAGTAAAGTTTACTTTCTTCCAGTGCCATGTTCACATGCTTTTCTGAAGCTGGGTTTTTGTTTTGTTTTCTACCATCATAGAGTTAAATTCTCCATCTTCTTTGAAATGCTTCCTCTCCATTGAAATTTTACATTGCCTAAAATTTCTTTCTTTTTGGTATGCTATTCCATTTCTGTCATTTAAGAAAAAGATAGGTAGGACGTACTATTGGTAAGACACAGATTTTTTTTTTTTTTTTAAATATGGATCCATGCTGGACTAAGAAATATATCTGAATTTCTACCCATCCTCAAGTTGAATCTTTCTATACTTTTCATAGGCACCGTTACATAATGTGGAAATGGCCAAGACCTGGAGTCAGACAGCCCAGGTTCAAATCCTGACTTTGCCATTTAGTAGCTCCATCGGCTTGGGCAAGTTAATTTATGTTTCTGTGCCTGTTTCCTCATCCGCCAGAGAAGGATAATAATATTCCTTTTTCATGGGATTATTTGAGGATTACACGAGATAATACATGTATCTCTTACTGTAGTTTCTGATACCTGGCAATTGGTCACTAAATCTTAGCCATGATGATGATTAAAAAAAAAAACAGGAAAAATCTTTTCACATAACCAAAAGTGGTATGTAGCAGTTGGTCTTAAATTCATTAAGAAACAATATAGTCCAAGGAATTATTGTTAATTTTTTAAGTATAAGGCATTATAGTTATGTAAGATTTAGAGAGACCTACTAACTACATAGGTAAAATGACATCAGGGATGTGTTTTGTTTTAAAATACTTAAGCAAAAGACAGAAAAGGAAAAAAAATGATAGGTGGAACAAGCGTGACAAAGTTTTATGATTGTAGATTCCAGGTGATAAGTGTACGGGTTCTTGGTTTATCCTTTACCATGTAGTGTGTATGATGAATGAATTACCTGCTTAGAATTTATTCATGTTTTCTACATAGGGGCAAAAGAACAGTGGAGGAAAACATTTTTCAATGTCTTTAAAGGAGATTGATTTATTAGTCTGGTCTAGTAACTTGCCCCATATCAAACCAAACCAAATCCAGTGCCGTCGAGTCGATTCTGACTCATAGTGACTCTATAGGACAGAGTAGGGCTGCCCCATAGTTTCCAAGGAGCGCCTGGCGGATTCGAACTGCCAACCCTTTGGTTAGCAGCTGTAGCACTTAACCACTACGCCACCAGGGTCTCCACTTGCCCCATAAAAAAAAAAAAAAAAAAGATGGTCTGAATTCTATTCTGCCTAGAATAAAAGAGAATTCGTATGAACTGATAATGATGTTTTCGGTAATGTATTTGGTCAAACTTCTGAGGACTGTTTTCCTAATGGTCTAGGACGTTGAGTACTGTATACCCTGTTTAGTTGTTACTGTTGTTAGGTGCCATCAAGTCAGTTTTGACTCATAGTGACCCCGTGTGTTACAGAATAGAACTGCCCCATAGGGTTTCCTAGTTTGTAATCTTTTCAGGAGCAGATTGCCAGGTCTTTCCTCAGTGGAGCTGCTGGGCGGGTTTGAACCACCAACCTTTCAGTTAGCAGCTGAGTGTATAACCAGTTGCACCATCAGGGCTCTTAATGATATTGCTTTTGAGGCACAAACTTTAACTCACATATAAGTAAAATAGCTTTTAGAAAATTAAGATTCTGTGAAAGAAAATACCTTATGTGCTTAAACAAAATCCTGCCTCTGAATAAGGACCACCTACCTAGAAACCTTGACTAAGTATCGACTCGCCCCATGAAAGGTGAAGAAGTCTTCCTACAATGTATGAATGGCATTTTACCCTAACCCTTCACTATTTCATTCGTTCACCCATTACAGAAGTTCTTAGGAGTGAGTACCCACTGGAGATCCAAAGGAGAATCCTGGAGCAAATAGCAGAAGGAAAAAAGAGGAAGGGCACTTCTATTAATGAGAGAGAAATGGAGGTGAGGGCAGTGAAATGGTGGTAAAACGTTGAGGTGAAGAGAAACTGGGTTTGTCACCTTGATCTTTTGTAAGTCAAACAGAACACAAGACCAGCCACCCTCGAAGAGCAAGAGAGAACAAAAGGGAGTTTAGGATTGAAAGTGGGTGGCCAGAGCCTGGTAAGCAGACTCTGAGTGGAAATGTGAGAGGAAGTGAGTTAGTTACAAATAATAGAATTGTTTAGTGCAGTGAGGGCCCCACCCAGGAGAGACATCTGAAATTGGAAGTGAACCCAGCCTCCCAAGTTAGATAGCTTTATGCCAGGGGTGCTCAGGACATAGGGATCAGAAGTGTGTGGTGGTATTGGAGACTGAAAATGTCACAGATGGAAAAGATTGAGAATCTAACAGCAATAAGGAGAATCAAAGAAATTATAGCTGTAACTTCCAGTAGTTCTCTTCAGAGGCTGACATTTTTCAAAGGAAATTAAACTTTGTAAAATAACTTGTGCTTCTTTTGAAAAGACCCAGTTCCTGGGAAAAATTTTTAAGGAACTTACAGAAGGATAGCTGCAGTCAGAGGGAATAGCTATTTAGCCTAAACTAGGAAAAGTGCTAACATTTTTGTGTATGTGTTGTAGCACACAACACAGTTGAGAGGAGTTATTTTTTTTTTTTAATTTTTGTGTACTGTGCTGGAATTTCTCATTTCAGATGTCATTTATAATTTATCATAATGTGATCACACAAGTTCAGCATCTACATTTTTTTGCATGAATTGGGGACATTTATTGTTTTGAACGTGGAAGGGTAGTTGGCATAAACCCACAAAAAAACAAAAAAAAAAAAAGAGGAAACCCTGGTGGCGTAGTGCTTAAGTGCCGCCGCTGCTGACCCTTTTATAATTTTATCTCTTAAAACAAACTCAAAATGCAAACCCCTTCAAAGCAAAGTACCAATGTGTGTTAAAAAAAAAAAAGAATCCAAGTGGCCAGATGTGCAGGGAGAACAACTCTGCTTGAGAACAAAAATAGATGAACAACACATTCAGAGATCCTCCTTGGATGATGGCTATCTCAGCGATTCTGTATGACCCAGAGCGTTTCCTGCTGTGTCTAGACATGCTGGCACAGATTTCACCGTGGGTGCCTGTATGTCAGCGACCTGCAGTGACCTGCCCTTAGGCCTCCTGTTCATAGCACCACTGCTTTCCACTCTCCTCCTCCTCTCCATCATTTGATTGTTCCAGCAGGTGCATGGCAGTTGGGATGGTTGTCACCTGGGAGTTAATCAGGTTTTGTAGCTTACTCCCCCTTTGTTCACAGTTCTGTGTCCCATAAAAAATAATTGCCTTAGAGCTGTGATGATGTCCTTAATGGGAGAGATTTTAAATAAGAAATGAACCACAGAATTGTCTAAATTAAAACAAGTAAAGAAACACTTTTTTCAGGCAGAGAACACTCAGGGTAGAACCATCCTCTCTTTTTCTCTGTACCATCGTAAGAACCATGTAATTTTTTTCTTTTTTTACAAATAATAACAAAGTATAGAATATTCTTTATTTTAAATTCTATATAGCGAGATGCTTTTGTGTGTGTGTGTCGTTATGTTTCTTCTTTAAAAAATAATAATATTGTGTTTTCGGTGAGTGTTTACACAGCAGTTTAGATTCCCATTTAATAATTTCTACACAAATTGTTCAGTGACATTGGTTACGTTCTTTACAATGTGTGAACGTTCTCATTATTTCCATTCTGGTTGTTCTGTTCCATCCTTTTTTTTTTTTTTTTTTGTAGATTACTACATTGGAAACTCAAAGTTGGAGAAAATCTAAAACTCATGCAAAATGGACTTGGAACTGGCTTTCTCTTTTTAGCTCTATGCATTTATTCAAGCTCCTCATCTCTCTTTTTATTTAAATAGTACAGTATTTTAAAATACAACCAGAAGGCTCTTTTACCCCTGTTGCTATGTTTTGAAAGATGACCATCTTGGTGTCCTTTTTACCAGAATTCTGGTCATCTCTGTTTTCATGCTCTGCTCTGTGCTGCTGCCTATGTAAGAAATCCAGATAAATTTAATCTTCTTGAGTTTCCTACCAGATAAACTGTGGTCACACATTACCTTTATGGAGCAACCCACTTGGCAAGGACTTAATTGGCATTCATCTCCATTTATGTTGATTCGACATTGACAAAGAAATTATTAATGATATGGCTTTTGTTAGCTCCTTTTCTGAAGATAAGGCTCTTTCCTCTCAAAAGGCCAGCCACTCATTCGCAGTCACCTTTATGTTCCCAGCACCTTGCAGAGTGCTTGACACAGGGTCAGATCTTTGCTGGGGATCGGAGACGGGGATTGATGCCATTAAAGGAATCTTACTAGTCTTTCATTGTTGTTGAGGCAAAGCCTTAAAAGATCATGCCATTAATGCCTTAATTTTGCTGTTATTCTCCCACTTCAGTGGGCTTGAGCTAAATAATAAGAGAAGTCAAGGTGTTTAGTGTGTCAGAAATGTTTATGGAGTTGTTTCATATTACACCGTGTTAATTAGAACCATGCTCTCAGACCTGTCTCTAGGGGTACATCATTTGCAAAAACTGTCATGCTGAAAAGTAAATAAAAATTGTCAGATATATATATATATAGCATCTCATGCAAAGTATTTTTGGTTTGCAATTTTTGATGACAAGTTAACCAGAGCCAACCTTGTATTTCAGTTAAGCATTGTAGAGTTCGTACCTTTCCTGTGGAATCACTGAAGTTCATTGATTCAGCAGACAATCGGTGCTGTCCTCCACGGGGCCAGACAATGATCTGGGCATTGAGGACAAATGCATGGCAAAGACTCTGTCGTTTGTATCAGTTGTGTCTGGTAGAAGATAGAGGAAAAGCGTTTGACCCAAAGTTCCCAGGTGTTTTCTGGTATATGACTTACGTTCTGCTGATATTCTATGCTATTCATCATCAAGTTGAGACATATTTTAAGTTGGTGGTGTTTCTTTACCACCCCTTTGTATGGTATTCAGCATTCAAGTTTTCATTTCACAAAAGTATTGTGATGGTTAAAGCAGTGGTTTCTAACCTTTTCACTGCCTAAGGCTTCTTTGCAAACTTACGAAAACTCTAGACCTCTTCAGAAAATAATATACCCATTCTCATACACATCAATATTTGCATATCAGTTCAGAGGCTTTGTAGCTCTCTGGTTAAAACAGCATGTGACCTTAAGGAAGTACAATTGCCATGTGTCATCTAATTAATAAATAGCATATAATGATGATTTAGATAGTTTTCATTTTTTAGAGTTATAATGAATAGAAAGACTATCAGTAAGCGGAAACCCTGATGGCGTAGTGGATAAGAGCTAGTAGACTGCTAGCCAAAAGGTTGACAGTTCAAATCCACCAGGCACTCCTTGGAAATCATATGGGGCAGTTCTAACCTGTCCTTTAGGATTGCTATGAGTCGGAATCAACTTGACAGCAGTTATTAGTAAGCAGTTTAAACTGAAACTTGATTTTGGCTTATTTTCTTTTAAAAGAATAGAACAGCCTTTTAAGATAATAAATGCATGGAAGATTTATTGTACTTATTGTTTTTGCAGGGTTTGAATTACTTGGATTTTTATTATTTATTCTGATTTCATTTAAGATTTCTTTGCCTTTTCAAGAGATCACACACTTCAACCTTAAATACCTGTGAAGAGCTCAGGTTTTCATTACTTTTTAAGGTTCTTTTTTATTACTGATGCTTTCCTTAACAAAGAGACAGTGTTAGAAAGGTCAGAATAATTACCGTATATGGATCAGAGTGATTGCTACGTCATGAACTGTCAAAGATGCAATGTTTAAAATGACCAAATTATGTAAATTCCCAAAAGAATAAGCATAAGACATGCTGCTTCCATACAAAAAAAAAAAAAAAAGCCTCCTGATTTTATGGTCTCTGTCTCTGTTAACCCTGGTGGCGTAGTAGTTAAGTGCTACAGCTGCTAACCAAGAGGTTGGCAGTTCAAATCCGCCAGGCGCTCCTTGGAAACTCTATGGGGTAGTTCTACTCTGTCCTATAGGGTCACTGTGAGTCGGAATCGACTTGACAGCGGTGGGTTTTTGGGTCTCTGTTAACCAGATCTTATCATCGCCTGATGTTTACTTCTCTGAGAAATTTGTTTTCTACCAAAATTCTTAACAAGTTCTCTGGAGATAGATGAAAGCAGATATTTTCTTGAGTTGTTACATACTGTTCTGTTAAGCAGTATAGCTGTATAGAAGGATTTTGCTTGGAGTCAACGTTGAGACTTCTAGGGTCTCAAGTCTTCTGAACTTACAGTCATTTTCTTTTTCAAATCAGCAGTCAAGCCAAACCATTGCTTTAATTTACCAGTCACTTATTTGGTCTGGCAATAACACAGGCAGTGTGAGCCAGCAGATGATCTGAACATTGTTTATTTTGTAACTTCAAAGAGCATTGTATTCCTTTTTTTTTTTTAATTGAGTTTTAACTTCCTAAAAAGAGTTTTGATTCAGATATCTTTATTCCCTGAAAAGAAAAATGACATGACGTAGTTTTAAATCATCCTAAGGGTGAAGAAAGAATTGACTTGCTCTTCAAAATTGACAGAAGAATTAGCTATAGTTTAAAAAAGAATCTCTCCCCTTGTATCAGGCAACTAAAACCAAATCCTTTACTCTTCTAACAAAGCCTTCACTTTAGTTGGTTGCTTACCCCCTCAGCATTCAAATGCTTGTAAAATGAATCTGGGCTTGAGCATTAGTATTAAAAAAACAAAAAGCTCAAAGCCTGTGCCGCCTTTAGGTAAAGTATTATGGAAACGCTTCTATGAAAGGCTTTCCTGTTTCCATTTCCCTGTAATTAGAGGAGCTCATGACTCTTAATGTTGCTTTAGTTTTAAAAGTAGAAATCACACTAATGGCCTTATCCAAGAAGCTTTGCTTGAGGAGTTGCTTTCTTTTATTGCCAAGGAAAAACTCTGTCATTTGTATCAGTCTGTGGTTGGGAGAAGATAGGGGGAAAGCCTCTGACCCAAAGATACCAGGCCTTTGATGCCTGTTTTCTGGTATATATGATTGTCATAAAGGACAGTCAGCAATTCCAGACCCTAGGGGTCTAGGCATTTAGATCAAAACAGTGATTCTTAAGTATGACTGGGCTTTTAAACATACAGGGAGCTTTTAGGTTCATCCTGACCTAGTAAATGAGGATCTCCAAGGGCAGGCCTCGGCTGTATACAACTCTCCAGGAGAATGTTGTACACAACCAGGTTAGTAGCCTTTGGGCAAGAAGGCCAGCAGGTTTCCTCTGTTTAGCACTTGAGGGTTCCCTTCACATAGGACATTGTACCATCTTTCTTTTGTGCACTGAAGCCTTTGGTCCAGCAGCCACCCCAGAGCTACCAGCGTGCCTTCTGTTCACTTCCCCCAAAATATCTCACCTGGACTGCAGTAGCAGCAGTTTCTGGGTACCTCACTACAATAATTTGGGATGCCACTTGAGCTTTGCCATTTTAAGTTGTCCTTTGCCCCTCATTCTAGGAAAGAACACAGTAACAGCTTCCTTCACAGATTTCGGAAACATCTTACACTGTTAGTCAGCCAGAAAGCATTTGAGAAAATAAGGAGAAGCTGTGACATAGTAATAATTCAGATCACCTTCTATTTGTACTATGTTGCCCTTAATAAGAAGGCTCTAGGGTCAGCACTGTTGAACCACCATCATACCACTTCTGTCCATCTTACTGCTCCCAACCACTTACTCTGGTCCCTGGTGCATCTCCCTTCATGCCTACTCAGTGCAGAACAGGTATTAATTATTATCCTCACAGACAGCATAGTTGCGTTTAAGAAAAAGTGTCTTTTTCAGAGATGTTACATGGAATTTCTTTTAGTACAATTGGTTTATGAAGTACGAGTATTAAAAAAAGGACAGATTGACTTTTTTCCAGTTAGGTTTCCAGAACATGACCATCTAAATGTTTTCTCTCTTTTGTTACTGTCACTTTTGAAGACCATATGTTTATTTCAATGATGTAACTGTTAAAAGTGATTTTAGGAGTATCATTTGTAATTGTAGACTGATCAGCCTCCTAATCTTTTACAGCACGTTTCAGCCCAAGGTAATGTTACTCAGTCATATAGTCTCGTATGAAAATTACACATTTTATAACTTTCATGTGCATTAAATCACTAGACCATATTCTTTCTCATATGAGATGAGTTGTAGAGTAATAACCTGAACCCGTACAGAGAAATATAAAATTCTTTTTGGCATTTGGCCATTTATGTCTTTTAGATGCATTGTGTTTGAAGTCGACAGATTGTACTAGGTATAGCCTGACTAGGAGAACCACTTGGTATGATTATTTTGAAGGTTGGGAGGACCCTTCCAGATCTAGTCTGAGGGTCTCTGAGACCCTCTTGTTGTTGTTGTGTATCTTAGGTTTTTGACTCATAGTGACCCCATGTGACAGTAGAACTGTCCCATAGGGTTTTCTTGGCTGTAATCTTTATGGGAGCAGATCACCAAGTCTTCTCCTGTAGAGCTGCTAGGTGGGTTCAAACTGCCAACCTTTCAGTTAGCAGCTGTGTTTTTAACCATTGTGCCACCAGGACTCCTGTCCAAGACAGAGGGCCTTTCCAAAAGAGGGGCTACTGCTACTGAGTGGTTATAGCAGGAGAAGGGGTGGGAGGACAGGAGCATTCTGCTGAGGAGTAGAAGAGATACCATTAGGGTCCTCAGATCCCTCCTGTGCCTTCCACATTATATGCATCTCTGGTAAGAACATTTCTATGAAACTGTGGTATTGAAACTCATTCTTCCTTATTAGTGAGATTGTTGAGTACATCAGAATGTCAGTAGTTCAGCTGAGCATGTGATCACAGAATTCCCTAAACACTAATATGTTTGTGTTTTATGTTAGGTTTTTTTTTTTCCTTTTTTTTTTTTGTTGTTGTTATTTTCAGCATCTGAAAATACTCATACTAAAAACTCTTGGTTCATGTGGTATACGTAGCCTTGCTCTTCTTTGGTCCTTTGTGAGGTCCTCTGTTCTTTCTAAGTTAGCATTAACGTTGTGATTAAGAACGAAGACTCTGGAGTCAGATTCTGGAAATTGATATTGGGACTCCATCCTTAACTGACCATGCAACTTTGGGCAACTTACCTAATATCTCCAAGACTCAGCTTTCTCTTGTGTAAAATGGGGATTACAGTGGTTCATAGCTCATAGAATGGTTGTAAGAATTAAATGAAAACGCCTTACTACAACAAGTGGCAGTGCCTAGCAAGGATACATATTCATTCAGTCTTATTATTTTTCCCCCCAGGGGCCATGCAGGAGAGTCTTATTTACTTTCTTATTTCATTATCTTTGTTTTCTCCAATCAATGTTAGAAGAAGGCAGGTTATAAATAATAAATAACTGTGATTTATTATTCTTTGTTTCCAAAGAAAGACTTCATTGTTGATGTATAATACAAGGATTTATAATGGTTCACTCACAGAAATGAGGTGGACACCAAATTTCTCTTGCAGTGAAATTTTCCATTACAGAACACAGCGGTGTATAGGAAAGTCAAATGATGGTTTTTCTCTGCTGGAAGTAATACCAACTCTGATTTCTTGATGCTCCTGGATGTGTTATGTTCACTTATTCATTCTTTAAGACAAAGGGAGGCAGCATTCTCATTTGATAGCATATGATGTCACTGTAGATATTGTTGATGTTGTTGGGTGCCATTGATTCAATTTTGACTCATAGTGACCCCATGTGACAGAGTAGAACTGCCCCATAGGATTTTCTAGGCTGTAATCTTTACAGAGCAGATCGCCAGGTCTTTCTCCCAAGGAGCCACTGGTGGGAGCAGGGGGAGGTTAGAACTGCCAACCTTTTGGCTAGCAGCTGAGCACTTAACTGTTGAGTCATCGGAGCTCCTTAGATATTTTCACTACTATATGTTTAATTAATAACAGTATAGAATATGCGTGAGGAACAGAGTTAAATAGCATGCTGTAGAATCTGGAGGTAAAAACCCGTAAAAAACCAAACCCATTGCCATCGAGTTGATTCCAACTCATAGTGACCCTGTAGGACAGAGTAGAACTGCCCCACAGAGTTTCCAAGGAGTGCCTGGTGGATTTGAACTGCTGACCTCTTGGTTAGCAGCTGTAGCTCTTACGCATTAGGCCCCCAGGGTTTCCGAAGCTGGAGGTACCATGAAGCTAATTACTTGTGGTGGTGAGGCGCCATTGATTGAAACATCTCTTCAGAGAATTTTTTACCTTTCCCTACCATGAAGTGAGGAGTGTTACAGGGAAGTCAGGGAAAGTTGGGAAGGAACTAAGGTTTCCCACTTATTTGGATTTTGTTGTGCTTTGTCTTAAAATAATGTTTTTGTTTAGTCAGAGAACAGTTATTGAACACCAAGGAACTGTCAAATCATTGGTTAGCAGCTGGGGATATAAAGATTGACCATCATGGGCCTTACTGTAATTGCTCACAATGTAATAGGAAAGGAGCACACAAACTTCTTATGATTAGGAAAAAAAAAAGTGATAATGATGTAGGTACATCCATCTTGTAATAGGACACTTTTTGAAATTCACACAACCTAGTTTTGTTTCCTAAGAGAGATGCCTTTAACTTATAACACAGCACCAAAAGTACCTTTGCGTGTGGCCACAAAAGTTTAAGTGAGATAGGTCAGAGAATTTTGGAAGATATTCCAGAATGAAATATCATTGACTTGTTCAACTTTTCTCCTGAACTGAGGGCATACATTTCTGTTATTCTCAAAACATGTGTGAGAGTGTGGGTGGATAATTGTAACTCAAATGGTTCTGAAAGGCTTTGCTATAGTTCTCTAAAACCATTTGCTGATTTAGTTGATGTAACACCAAAGCTGAAGAGAAATTGATTGAATTTTGTATCACACAGCATGTTACAAATGAATATAAAGAATTTTTAAAAATTGGCTTCAGTGGTCCAGCGTCTGACCTGCCATTGGTAATCTGTCCTATAATACAGCCTCTAACAAAACTAGGCTGTTCTGAACCCCTGGTAAGAGAATTATTTACTTTTATACCTAGAAGGAAGGAGTCCTGGTGGCACAATGATTAAAGTGCTCAGCTGCTGACCTTAAGGTCAGTGGTTCAAATCCACCAGCCATTCAGCAGGAAAAAAGATGTACAGCCTTGGAAACCTTATAGGGTCGCTGTGAGTTGGAATGGACTCAACAGCAGTGGGTTTTTTGGTATACCAAGAAGGTTGGTAAAGCAACACAATCCACATGCAGTGTGTGCCCAGGCCAGCTTCAAGGACTTCATGCCGTGAAGCCTAAAGTCGCAAGAGGTAGTGTGTAACCAAAAAAAGACATGTCAGCAGTGCCGAAGTGTGTCCGTGACAGGATCAAGAGTGCTTTCCTTATTGAGGAACAGAAAATCATTGTGAAAGTATTGAAGGCACAAGCACAGTCAGAAAGCTAAATTAAAAAAAAAAAAAAAAAAAAAAGAGGCTTTTTTGAATAATAAAAAAATCAAATGGCCAAAAAAAGAAAAAAATTGGCCCCAAATTTTTCTTTAGAAAAGAAAAAGCACATGATTTATTTCTCTACAGTACTCATCTTCAGTCTGTTTTTTATTCCCCCCCACCCCAAGCCATGCTTAAGCTAAAGGATATGTCATTGGCTTAGTACATATTGATATTTTTTTTCTGAAACAGGATATGATATAGGCTATTACACGCATAATCAGGATTCTGTCTAGACTAGTGAAATTAAAGTAATGACAGAGCTAAAGTGATCTCTTTCTGAAATAGAATACTTTAGGATACATTGGTTTACCAGAACGTTGATGAAACCAGCACGTATGGAATAGTATGTTCTGTCAGTATTAAAGTTTTAACATCTAGAATACAGAAAAAATATGACTTGTCATTAATATACAAATTGACTTTATATATTAATCTTATTGGAATTCATCATTTTAGGCTGATCTGACAGGAGATACTGTAAAATGTGTTTCAGATGTTTCAGTAGGGACAGAGAGGGGCCTCAAAGATATGTGCATCTTGACAAATACAAGTAGAATATACTGTCCATGGTGCAGGAGAAGGGGGCATTGCCACATTGCTTGTGTTTTGTGATATACAATATAGTCAGTAAATATTACATGTTAGTAGGTTACTGATAACTAAGAAGAAAAACCAAGTATTCAATATTAAACATCATGAGTTTTTTTTTACTGTTGTTGTTGAGAATACACATAGCAAAACAAACACCAGTTCAACCATTTCTATATGTACAATTCAGTGACACCGATAACATTCTTCAAGTTATGTGACCATTCTCACCCTCCTTTTCTGAGTTGTTCCTCCTCCAGTCCCGTAAGGTTCCAATTTAATCTTTCGAGTTGCTTTTGTCACCTCGATGTCATATAAATAGTTGTTAAAAGAGCAAAATGCTCAATGCAGACATTTTTTTACTAGTTAAGCTAAATTATGGTTTGGGTTTAAGAAGACTTCAGGGGCTATTTTGGGCTTAAGGTTTAAAGATTATCTCAGGGCAATGGTTTTAGGGGTTCATCTAGCACCGTTGGCTTCAGAAAGTCTGGAATCCATGAGAATTTTAAATTTCATTCTGCATTTTCCTCCTTTTGATCAGGATTCTTCTATAGAATCTTTGATCAAAATGTTCGGTAATTGTAGCTGGGCACCATCCATTTCTTCTGGTCTCACTGCAGGGAAGACAGTTGTTCATGGAGGTAGTTAGCCACCATTCCATATCTTCCTCCTATTCCTGACTCTCCTTCTGTTGCTCCAGGTGAATGTGTCTTGGGTGGCCACGTGTAAGCTTTTAAGACCCCAGGCAGTACCTAACTAATGAAGAGGTAGAACGGAAGCACCAACACATTATTAGAAGAATTAACTGGGATGTCCCATGAAACCATGACCCTAAACCTCCAAACCGAGGAAGCAAGTTCGAAAACCTCAATGAATTTTGACTAATTAAAACCAAATATTTAAATCTTTTAGAGATTTGCATTTGTTTAGTAAAATAAGTTATTTCCCTAGTCATTGGTCCTAGATATGTTTCATTGAAAAAACTAAGAACAATTTCAAACCAGGGGTCACTTTGAAACCCCCTAGATCAAAATTTCCACTTCCTTCATTCCTGTTAGCCCAGGAAGGGTGTGAGGAAAGTAGCCCTGAACTCTTAGGACCAGGCTTGACTTAGTCATGTGGGTGCCCCAGGCAGGTGAATGACTTCTTACTCATTTATCTCAATATTCTGGAAATACTTGCTCAGTATTTCTATAAGAGCAGAGACACAGTTTACTTTAGACCATTCGAGTGATGTACAAGGGCTTTGAAGTAATAGATTAGAATCCCTGTTTAACCATTTACCAGCTCTGTGAGTTTGGCAAAACTATGTACGTTTTCTCAGTTTTCTCATCTATAGAGTGGTCATAATAATAATACCTACTCCCTAAGGCTATACAACCGGTTGCCGTTGAGTCCATTCTGACTCATAGAGATCACATGTGCATCAGAGCGGAACTGTGTGCTCCACAGGGTTTTTAATGGCTGAATTTTCGGAAGTAGACCATCAGGCCTCTCTTCTAAGGTGCCTCTGGGTGGATTTGAACCTCCAATAGTTAGTTTAGCAGCCAAGTGGGATAACCATTTGTACCACCTAGAGGTTCCTTTTAAGGGAATAAACCCATGCCATCGAGTCAATTCCAACTCATAGCCACCCTGTAGCACAGAATAGAACTTTCCCATGGAGTTTCTAAGATTGTAATCTTTACAAAAGCAGACTACCACATCTTTCTCCCACAGAGCTGCTGGTGCATTTGAACCACTGACCTTTCGGTTAGCAGCTGATTACGTTAACTGCTGTACCATCAGAGCTCCTTCCTCTAAGGGTATTGTTGTTATTAGGTACCGTCAAGTCAGTTCCGACTCATAGCGACCCTGTGTACCACAGAACGAAACACTACCTGGTCCTGCACCATCCTCATGATCATTGTTACGCTTGAGCCCCTTGTTCAGGCCAGCGTGTCAGTCCATCTCATTGAGGGTCTTCTTTTTTTTTGCTCACCCTCTACTTCACCAAGCATGATGTCTTTCTCCAGGGACTGGTTCCTCCTGATAACATGTCCAAAGTATATGAGATGAAGTCTTGCCATCCTCACTTCTAAAGAGCATTCTAGCCATACTTCTTCCAGGACAGATTTGTTCGTTCTTTTGGCAGTCCATGTGCATTCAACATTCTTTGCCAGCACCATAATTCAAAAGTGTCAGTTCCTCTTAGATTGTTTTTGTTCATTGTCCAGCTTCTGCATGTATATGAGGCAATTGAAAAAAACCATGGCTTGGGTCAGGTGCACCTTAGTCCTTAAAGTGACATCTTTGCTTTTTAACACTTTAAAGAAGTCTTTTGCAGCAGGTTTGCCCAATGCAGTGGCTCATTTGATATCTTGACCTCTGCTTCTACGAGTGTTGATTGTGGATCCAAATAAGATGAAATCTTTGACAACTTCATCTTTTCTCCATTTATTATGATGTTGTTTATTATTGCAGCTGTGAGGATTTTTGTTTTCTTTATGTTGAGGTGTAATCCATACTGAATGCTGTGGTCTTTGATCTTCACCAGTAAGTGCTTCAAGTCCTTTTCACTTTCAGCAAGCAAGGTTGTGTCGTCTGCATAATGCAGGTTGTCAGTCAGTCCTGCTCCAATCCTGATGCCCCGTTCTTCTTCATATAGTCCAGCTTCTCAGATTCTTTTCTTAGCATCCTTACTTTAAACCATGCAGTGTCCCCTTGTTCTACTTGAATGACTGCCTTTTGATCTATATACAGGTCCCTCATGAGCAAAATTAAGTGTTCTGGAATTCCCATTCTTCACAATGTTATCCATAATTTGTTATGAGCCTTATAGTGAAATGCCTTTGCACAGTCAATAAAACACAGCCCTCTAAGGGTATAGTGAGAATGAAATGAGTTAGTCCATGTAAAGTCCTTAGCAGAGTGCCTGTCAGATGGTGGATTCAGACACACACAAAAATATATTACCCAATAATATGATTATTTAAAGTGTAATTCCTTTATCTCAAGATGAGTTTTTACACATTTTCTTTTAGTATGTCTTAAATGTCTGAAATAATAGTGAATTTTCTTCCACTGTGAAAAGCATGCAGTCATTTTCCTTGAATTACAGTAAACGGCAGCTGGGTAATATTAATTTAGCTCTGTGTCCTTGGTTGTATCTGTCATTCCTACCCTCCACTTCTGAATATGAGAACTTTAGCTTCAACTGAGGATGTTTCCAGCCATTTATATTCTCTTCCTTCATGCCTTATTAGCCACCTGCTCTGGGTGGGGAGGGGGAACATGACCCCACAGAAACGGGGATTGGTTGTCTTTTCTCATGAGAGGTCAGGAATATGCATGATATAAAACGAATTAAGCCACGTACCGGAAACTGTTAAATGTATCTATCTAGATTTAGATAACAAAAGAGAATTAAAAATGCTCCAAACAGCCATAAATTCAAATCCATATACTGCCTTAGAGATCTGTTTATGGTGCTTTCTTTGCCCCTTATATGGAAGAAGGGAGATTTGGGATGACAGAGCTATTATTTAAAGCAAGTGTCAAGTTGTGAAGGAGTCCCTGGTGGCACAAATCGTTAAGGTCTTGGCTGCTAACTGAGAGGTTGGCATTTCGAATCCACCCAGGCTCCTTGGAAGAAAGGTCTGGCAATCTGCTTCCGAAAGGTCACAGCCATTGAAAACCCACGTGGGGCCTCTGTGAATCACCATCGACTCCATGGCAACTGTTTTTCTTTTTCAAATCTAGTGATGAATAAGCACGGAGGGTTGGTAGATTTTGAGCCTTTTGCTAATGTCCTAAACATCCTTTTCCCACTTGTTCCCTAAACTGAAGCTACGCTGAAGGAATTTCACATTCTTTGGATGTTGGCTGCGTCTTCTCTGCCTGAAGCAGCCAGCCGTTTGATTCTTTCTATCATAGACACCTGGATACTGAAATTCAGTTGGAATTTGAAGGTCAGAGTAGCTGGTATATTGATTTTTCTTGGGTTGATAGTCATTTTATGTTTTTGAACATGCATAGCATTTTGAGAGAGGAAGAAATTGCCTTTTTTGGGGAATAATTTCTTTTAAAAACCTGTTTTTCTTTGAAATCTCTTGGCTGCCTCTTTAAAAACATTGTCTTTTATGTTAAACATTTAATATTTAAATAAAATGTGTAATATTTCTGAATCAGATCAATTATTTCTAAAATGTAAGGATATAGAGATAATCTCAGAGTAGCCACCATTCACTGCATCTCAGGCACAGCTGCTTGCATCATCTTAAAGCATTACTGCCCCCTCATTCGAGAGCTTTCAGGAGCTCTGCCTTGCTTATTAAAAAAACCCAGTGCCGTTGAGTCGATTCCAACTCATAGTGACCCTATAGGACAGAGTAGAACTGCCCCATAGAGTTTCCAAGGAGTGCCTGGTGGATTCGAACTGCCGACCCTTTGGTTAGCAGCCGTAGCACTTAACCACTACGCCACCAGAGTTTCCGCCTTGCTTATAATGAGTCGAAATTCCTTAAGTTCTCATTTGGCATTTTTTATATAACTCTGTCCTCATCTCTAGTCTTATCCACTACCTCTTCCTTACCAAACCCTCAAATTCACCAAATCGTTTTACGCAGGGATCTTTCAACAAGCACAAACTTTTCATCTTTGCTCCTGACATTCTCCCTGTAATTAATGTCTTTCCTTTTGTTTTCCTTCAAGTCCCAGCTCAAGACCTGCCTCTTCGATGAGACCTTTCTCAAGTCTCCTCAGGTTCACTCCTTTTCTGAACTCCTAAAGCGATTATTGATCTTTGTTGTACCATTACTTTGTCAGCGCTTGGCATTATTATTTCCATTTCTAAAGGTTCTTGAAGTTAGAGATGAGATCGCGGTACCACAGCAGACTATCAACCAGTTTCCCAGACTGGGTAATCCTAGTTCTCTGGTGGTTCTTCCTGAGCTGGCAGATTTCCCATTACATGTTGGTTTTGCAGGTTTCTTTCTCAGAAGATGATGAAATTCTTCAGCCACCTGCTTCATTATGTAAATAGTAATTATGATTAACAAACGACATATACATTTTGTGAACTTCTTTTAAGACAGACTTTGCTTTATGTGTTCTTGCTGTTAGCTAGCTCAAGGCCTTATACATTCACAGTCATGGTCAATACATGTTAATGGTGATTATCATTAATAGAAAAGAGAAAAATTTGGATTGGAAACAACCTCTCTTGAAATGGCATCTTAAAATAGGTATGCAGTGGTTCTTAAAACATAATCTTGGAGATCTGCAGTGGAAGTTTCTAAAAAAAAAAAAAAATCACGTAATTATCATGCTTATAGTGTGACTTAGCATCCCTGTGTTTCAGTTCCAGGCATAAATTAATTTGTTTATAATTTTTCCCTTAGCCAACACCTCCCATAACATTATCCAGGCTACCACTTCAGCCTTATTTCCCACCGCTCTTATCAGTGCATCTTATTTTCTTAAGAATTAGGTTGGTGGGCTGTTGGGTGTTCTGTGAAAGTATTCTCCATTCGCCTACTTCAATACTTTTGATCATGCTATTTCATCTCCTTAGAAGGGCGACCATGTCCTCGCTAAGATTATTCCTGATTTTCTTTCCTCCAGTAGGATGTCCTTTTTAGTTCTTTAGCTCTTTGTACTTCTGCCATGTATTAGATTCTGTTTTTCCTTATACTATTTTTTTTTAAATCATGTCCTCCATACAGATTTTAAGCTTCTTAATGGCAAGAGCTTGACTTCACTTAGGCTCGTGTCCCATACTATGCCTAATACATTGCCATGGATGTAAATGGTGTCCACAAGTATTTATTAAAGTAGGACTGATCAGAAGCATTATCTGTGTTTGCATTAAATATGGGCAGTGCTGTAATTTCAAGTGCAAGTTTGGTAGAGAGTTTGAGATCTTTTCCTTTGTTAATAAAGAATCAATTATATTCAAGTTTTAGTTCCTTGGGTACTTTTTGTGTTTTGGATTATAGACTTGTAAGAGCATAAGATATTAAGCCTTCCAAAACTGGATGGTGAACACTCAGTATGGCTTTGTTAATACCAATGAAATAAGATGGCACAAAAAGATGAAAAAAGATCTTCTAAGGTACAAATTAATGAAACTCTTTGGGTCGGATTTTCTCTTTAGTGTACTTATTTTTACTTTTTAGAATAACAGTGAGCTACCACTGACATGCAAACCTATTCTACACTTTTAAAGGTAATTCTTCTCTGCACATGTATTTATGGTTTCTGCTTTTGCAGTTGCTGCTCTGTACGTTTTTCGGAAAAGAAGCACTCATTTATTGTCATCGGCGCTCTCCTGATTTACTATAAGCAATTTTGATGTTAAGTGAATGACCTAATAGATATTGAGCTTAACTGTTAGGATGAAGAGCAATTAGAAAAGGAATGGATCTTTAAATATTAAATAATTTGCAAATGTGAAACTTTTCTTCTCTTGCAGTGAGAGATTTTTCTTGAGGCTGAATAGAAATGGGCTTCCTAAAGCCCCAGATAAACCGGAGCGACATTGCTCTCTCTTTGTGGTAAGTGGACCTTGTTTCCTCCATGAGGCAGATTCTTCCAACTGTGCTTCATATTATTTAGCAGAAATAAATTATTGGGACAGAACATAGTGAATTTGTTTAAACTTCATAAATAACACACAAATGATATTAGTGCCCAGAAGCCTGCCACCACCATTCCCAGTGGTGCTTTTGTTCTTTTAGCACATGTTCGACCTGTTATACTATTTATCAAAGTACAGTGGTGCTGGGACTCAGCAAGGCACCTAGTATTTCATCTATATTTACTAAGTGTTTAAGGAATAAGCCAGTGAGTGAGAGAATAAATGAAGAATGGACTTTCCTTTTTGAGTATTACCTGACATTGATAGACCTAAAGCAAAGTTGATCGTGGTGGTATTTTTTAACAGAATTTGAACCGTATGCTTCTGCTACGAAAATTCCATTTGGAGTATCTGTCTTCTATTATTTGTGAAAATAATGGACTATACCCTTAAAATGCTGTCATGTAAGTTGCAAGTTTTAAAATAACCAGACATTGTTTTTTGGTAGGATTTGGGGAGCAGTGAGCTCAGGAAAGACATCTATATCACCGTGCACATTATCCGAATCGGTAGGTACCGCGGTTGTCCGTGTGGTAGGCGCAACTAACAGGAGAAGAAATGCTAAGAGTCTTCGTGTGCTTGGGATGCATTTGTTATCCGGATTAGAAAGAAGTCAAGGCCAATTTTGAATCCAAGAATCATAGGAATTCTTCCCTGGCCTCCCCAACCTCACATTTAACTTCCTCACCTACCATAAATAGATTTGGGTCTCTTTCCATAAATAGTTGGGTAGGTTATTGTGTTTCATTATGTCTTATTGGACCACCTAAAAGTATGTGACTCAGAAATTTTGTATTTTGTCTTTTTAAATTCTAATTTCTGTTAACACCTTAAAAGAAAGCTTTGAGGAACTGGGTTCCCAACAAGTTTATGAAAGCATTAAACACCAATCGGTATTTTCCAAAGTGCAGATGATTGCAGAATACTATTCCAGAAGGTGCTACAAGAAAAGGGTTATGAAAATACTAAATAGTGTATTTTTTCTTTTATTTGCATAATGTCATCATCTTATTAAAGGGCCTGAGAAGTCCTACAGGGAAAAATTAATGCCTTAGAGTTTGGGTGCTAACCAAAAGTTCGGCAGCTCAAATCCATCAGCTGCTCCTTGGAAACCCTGTGGGCAGTTCTACTCTGTCCTCTAGGGTCACTACAAGTCAGAACCAACTCAATAGCAAATAGCCATGACAATTTTGTTTACCCTAGCTTTCCCCACAGTTGATTTGACCGTGGGATCCTTTATTTAATGTAATCTTTCTTAGCATCTTGCAAACCACAGAATGTGTTTTCTCATTTTTATACATGCTCTAAAACCAGACGTTTTAATGGGGGGTGCTAGTTAGAATGAAGATAGTGTAGCCTGCACAGTTTTTCTATTAAAACTAACCACCTGATTAACTGGGGATTTGTTCCTGCTTCTTCACTAGCTGTGCTACATTACTTGCATGGGAATACTTCTGAAGATGGTAATATCTCACCAGGCAACTCTCTTTATTGATCTGTACTTTCACAGCCTTTTATTTTATGCACATGCTAGCCATATCGTGCGTTGAGAGAAACTGTATAACACATTGTCATTTTGACATAGATTTTCTATATATTTTTTTCCTGTAAAAAACAGCTCTGAAAACCCTTTCATTTTATTTTTACGTTTGAGAGATGGTAGAACAAATAATAAACTGTTTTTGGTTTTGTTTTGTTTAAGTGAATATGTGAGAAAAAACTGCAACAAATGTTTTAAAATGTTAGAGAATTTGGAATGCATACTGTCTCTAGTCTCCTCCCAGGATGTCTAGGATGCAGTTTGTTATATAATAATGAGGTTTTTGTTTTAATTCAGTTGTATAATACCAATTATAATGTAAGACATGGCTTTGGTTGTTTTCATGTAAATAGTTGTAAAATTTGAACATTATCTTCCACAGTGTTGACAGAAAAAGTAAATAGCCTTTGCTTTGGGAAGTGTTTTAAAAGATATCACAGGTTTTTGGTGGTAGAAAAACAAATAATGGAATGAGAACATGTCCTCCTTGACCTTGGCCTAGTCAGGTCTGCCCCTCACTTTCAAGGCTGTTACAGAGGAAGTCAGCTCAGTGACATTACCCAAGAAAGAGCTCTGGTGATGCCCCCTGCTAACTGCTAAGTGTTGGCGGTTCAAAGCGTCCCAGCAGCACCACAGATGAAAGACTTGGCGATCTGCTCCTGGAAAGAGTACAGCCTAGAAAACCCCGTGAGGAAGTTCCACTCTGTCACATGGTGCCTAAGGACAAAAGCAACAGTATTACCCAAGGAATCTTGGTGGTACAATGGTTAGGCACTCAGCTGCTAACTAAAAGGTTGGCAGTTCAAACCCACCCAGCAACTCCTCAGGAGAAAGACCTGGTGATCTCCTCCTATAAAGATTAAAAAAAATTACAGCCTAGGAAATCCTATGGGGCAGTTCTGCTGTGTCACATGGGGTCACTATGAGTCAAACTCAACTCAGTAGCATAGTATCTGGGGTCTTAAAAGCTTGTGAGTGTCCATCTAAGACACTCTACTGGCCCCACCTGACTGGCGCAAGAGAGAATGAAGAAAACCAAAGACACAAGGGAAAGATTAGTCCAGAGGAAAAATGGACCACAACTACCACAGCCTCCATCAGACTGAGTCCAGCACAACTAGATGGTACCTGGCTACCAGCACTGACTGCTCTGACAAGGATCACAATAGAGGATCCCAGACAGAGCTGGAGAAAAATGTAGAACAAAATTCTAACTCACAAAAAATGACCAGACTTACTGGTCTGACAGAGACTGGAGAAACTCCAAGAGTATGGCCCCTGGACACCCATTTAACTCAGTACTGAAGTCACTACTGAGGTTCACCCTTCAGCCGAAGATTAGACAGGCCCATAAAACAAAATGAGACTAAATGGGGACATCAGCCCGGGGTAAAGACGAGAAGGTCAAGAGGGGACAGGAAAGCTGGTAAGAGGGAACCCGAGGTCGAGAAGGGGAGAGTGTTGACATGTCATGGGATTGGCAGTCAATGTTACGAAATAATATGTGTATTGATTATTTAATGAGAAACTGATTTGCTCTGTGAACTTAATCTAAAGCACAATAAAAAAATAAAGAGGGTGGAAACAAACAAAATATCAACTCGACAGCACCCAACAAGTATTACCCATCATAGGGGTGCCTTACCAAAAAAAAACCATTGCCATCAGGTTGATTCTGATTCATAGTAACCCTGTAGTACAGAACAGAACCACCCATAGGGTTTCTAAGGCTGTAATCTTTACAGAAGCAAACTGCCACATCTTTCTTCCACAGAGCTCCCTTGCTTTTCAAATATGCAGTGTTTTATTAGTGGTGATAGTTTTTACTAAGACTTTTATGGTCATTAAATATTCAGTGCTTCACAATGAATGTTGAATCAGAAGTTACCTACCCCCAGCTTTATGAAATGAATACTTCTCTGGGATTATTGTAAAAACTTGCTCAATGATCATGTTCACTGTTCAACATTTTGAGACTGCAAAGAAATATGATTCAAGGCAAGACAGTCTAAGAAAGGTTTAGCCGTTATCTGCCAGCTCTTTTGATGCAGGGAAATGAAGGAGTGGATGAATTGTTATCTATCAACGACAGATTCTTTTTAATTTCTGTAGAATGTCACCTGTACTTGCTTTAGTGGGATAGGGCATGCTGACCCTTACTGGTCCCAGAGAGCAGGAGCAATAGCACCTTGCTCCTGGGAACTTAAGCCCAGGTCTTTGAGTTGGAAAGATGGGGAAGGAAAAGGAAGAAATTAGTAGCTTTGTATCCTCCTGCCCATCAGTTATTAAGTTATTTCAAACTCTGTTCTCTCCTTTCTAGCTGGTTGCTAAATATCTTTATCTCCCCTATTCCTCCTACCTTTCTTCCCACTTAGAGAATTTCTGTCGAAATCTGACTAGAAACGTGAATTCTTCTTAATCCCAAGGTTGGGGACACCGGGGCTGGCATCAGTCATTCTTTTCAGGATAGTGATTGGACCAGGTTTGGTATCCAAAGCTGTGGTTTCCACAGAGGCAGGAAAGAAAACTTATATTGAGTTTTTGAGGACATGCGTGGTATGGAAGTTTGGGAGTTATGCTTCACAGCAGTCAGAGAGAAACACCATTCCAGAACCTTCTTGAGTTGTCATGAGAGTAACACGTTCCCCGTTTTTCTTCTTTTGGGAGCCTCTCCCCATCCCCACCATTCTTCTTTTGCATAGTTCCAGGTGAAGTAGATGACAATAGACTGATATGCGTGCTGTACCCTTATATAAACTCATTGGAACTGAGAGGTAGAAGAGTCTTTAGGAATAATCTCATTCAGAGTTTTCCAAGCTTTATTTATTTTTCTATTTTTTTTTTTGACGAATAAACTCTTTCACGATGTTAAATAACTTTGAAAAACTCCACCCAGAAATCTCCTAAACACTTCGTGATCTTGCATTTACAAGGAATGATTAATTAAAAAAAATGATGTCTTAGGTCGTGATGTTGACAAAGTTTGGAGTATATATTTCATCCTAATACAATTTGTAACAATATTCAATATATATATATATTTCAGCATCAGTGTAGTTTCTACTTCCTGTCTTCAAAATTGTCCATTGACGGTTAAGTACCAATAATTAATTACACTATATCAATAACATTTTTAAAACTGGATGACAGTTTAAGCCAGTTAAAATCTTACAATATTCAAAACCACACCAAAAGATTTCAGTGTTCGACTGAGCTTAAACAGCTGGGCCACTAAGTCAGGGACATGATCCTTTGATCACCACTAACTGCCAGCTGTGCGCACTGCTGTAATTCAGAGAATTTCAGACTTTCCTTTCAAAGGTAAAATTTTTTAAATATTTTCTAAAAGGTGAACTCTTAAAAAAAAAAAGGAAAGAAAATAGGCACCATCACTGCCTTTAATGACAAGGAGCCCTTGGGAGGCACTCAGAAATCCCTCAGGAGAGGGGTTCCCAAACATGGTATAGGCTCTAATCCTCCTGTTTTACAGATGAAAACTGATAGCCAGAGCTAAAGCTACTTGCCTGAAGTCACCAAGCTAGGTGGTTGGAGAGAACAGTCCAGAACTTAAATGGCATCTTCACAAGTCAGCATTCATTCCATTGCCCAGTTACTTAGATTTCACATGGCCTATCTTATAGAGCTGTATGTTCCTCTCCTTAAGATGCATCTAATCAAATGGTTCCATGGGTCATGTTTGCTCTTGGACAGGTCGAATGGCGGCAGGAGAAAAGAAGAATGCCTGTAGTGTCCAATACCGACGACCCTTTGGCTGTGCAGTTCTCAGCATCGCTGACCTGCTGACAGGAGAGACAAAGGATGACCTCATCCTAAAAGTGTACATGTAAGAAATGTGCCTGTGGTGGGGACTAGGGTGGGAGCAGGTCACATGTAGAGCCTACTGGTCATATGGGTAATGGAAGAGCAAGGGATGGGTTGGGCTCAAGAGCTGTTTCTGGAAAACAAGAATCTGTAGATTCACTACAAGTGAGCCTACAAATCACTCTGTGCATTTGTGACTACCAATGAATACAGAATACATCAATTATGTGAACTGTCCACTGCATAGAGTTTCCCCTGTGAATTTAACTCCTAACACATCTTTACCCGCAGTCAATTAATTTATCCTTGAAAAAGGGAAATCATTTTTAATGTAAGTTAATTAGAATTAAAAGAGAGAAGCTCAGGTGATTTCCCTCCTTACTCCACAGAGGAAGTCACTTAGTGTATTCCATATCCTAAGATAGGTTTTACATACACATGGTGTTGAATCACCCCGTCTCAAGTATCCCCCACTAGCTTGCTCTTTGAGAGCTGATCTACAGTGAAGTCGTCAGAGTAGACCCCTGGGGTTCCCACATGCCTGGTTTGAGAACCACGCTGCTGGTGACCTCCATGAGCGAGCTTGCCCTAGTTTTCTATTCAGGCATTTGAGTTGCTATATCCAGCGTATGTCAAGAGTTTTTCTTTCATACGTGCAGGTAGCGCAACTGGCCTCTTGTCTACGAAATTGCTTTTTCACCACCCCGAGGGTTCCCTGGATTTCCCCACACTCCACCCAAGAGCCCCCCGGACCTGAGCCACACATCTCCTAATTAGCTGACAAAGATTTGTCTGTAGCCTATGGATTAAGATCAGAAAACTCTCCTTATCTCCTTTAATAGAGATAAAATATATGACCTTGATTTTAAACTTGAAAACTTTCGGCGAAGCTGCTACCTGTCTACCAGTTGCCGTAGAGTCAGTTACGACTCATAACAGCTGTGCTCCATGGGATTTTCAGTGACTGATCTTTCAGAAGTAGATAGTTAGGACTTTCTTCCAACGTGCCTCTGGGTGGACACAGACCTCCAGCCTTTTGGTTAGCAGCCAAGCGCATTAACCGCTTATACTACCAGAAGCTTTTTTATCACATGGCACCCTCACTTTCAGCAGTTGGGGTAAATTCATGTCACTGTTCATTCTAAGCTCTACTGGTAGTAGAAAACATGATTTATTTTAAACAATACTGATGATAGTATCCACCGTTTACTGTGCACTTGTTATGTGCTAGGAACTGTGTTAAATACTTAGCTCACATCGTACCACTTTTTCCTCATAACAAAGTCCCAAAACAGATGCTGTTATCTTGATTTACACGTAAGAGGACAGAGATGCTAAATAACTTGCTCAAATCATACAGCTAATAAGGAAGGGACCCAGATTTGAAGTCAGAACCATCTAACTCTAGAACCTGAGCTATCATGTTGACCCCAGGTTTTATGTTTCTGGGTGCTGTTTCACAGCACTGTCTTACAGTACCGTAATGATGCTGTTACATGACATAGCTTTTTAAGAAAACTAAACTTCTTCACAAATACAGTCTCATCACTTAGAATATACTTCTTAGGTGTGAGTACCAAGTGCTATATTTATCTTGCCATTGGGTAAACTGTGGGCCCACAGTTACATGTGTTAGCCTTGATTATGCAGCCAGCTGAGGAAGACCCACGAATTCCAGCTCTGCCTATGAGAGACACTTGTGTGAAAATAAATTGTGCTGCCCTTCGTGGTTTTTATTGTGTGTTTTTGCTTAAACATCAAATACGGTTCTGGATAATTCTTGCTGGAAGAGAGATCTCTTTAAAATGCTAGTTCAGCAAATTGTAAAGCCCCCACAAGAAGGAATACTAACCTGTCAAAATAGTCACTGTAGATTAAGAAGGAACTGTGAAGTTAGTAAAACTTCTTAGGAAAGTGCCTGTTAAAAACAATTCAGAAGAAATTTCAAATTCCTAGGGCTGCTTAATCCATAGTGAATCAGCACTCAAATACAGAACAGCAACAAAGGCCTGGCCTGAGCCTGGACGACATTCCAGTCACATACTTTAGGAGTTTTGATTTTATTCAGAGCTTTGTAGGTTAAAAGCATGAATTCTGGAGTCACTTAATAATCTAATAGAAAGCAAGCCATCTTCCTTCCTTCCCCACTGGGCTGAAATAAGAAAACTAGAAGCAGAATGTGCTAAATGGCAATTTGGTATCTTCAGCTGGACAGGTAGGATGATTTCATTCCATCTTAATTTTCCTGCCTTCCAAGATTCAGTGCTCTGTTTGGTACCCCACTGTTAACCAGCTGGAAAATAACCTCCATCATGTTCCTCTTGGAAAAGCCTGTGGTGATAAAATAAAAATATATATATGTGTAAGCAAATCATTGTGAATTATCTGCTACAGATAAGAGCTCTAGGAAAGGAATCTGTACAGTAGTACATTTTGATGGATGGTGCTATAGAATCTTATTTTCAGTTCTCTTGGGAGGGAGCGCTCATGGCTAATAAAAGATTGTGGCAAATTTGCTAACATGTCCAGATGAGGAAAGTCCCTCCCAGGATAATTGGGAAGTTGAGGCAGTAAAAGCAGGTTGTTGTTTTTCTTGTTGTTAAGTGCTGTTGTGTCGGTTCAGACTCATACCAACCCTATGTACAACAAAAGGAAACACTGCCTGGTCCCACCATCATTATAAGCATTGCTATGTTTGAGCCCATTGTTGCAGCCACCATGTCAGTCCAACTCATTGACGGTCTTCTGCTATTTCTCTGCCCCTCTGTGTTACCAAGCATGATGTCCTTCTCCAGGGACTGGTCCCTCCTGATAACATGTCCAAAGTACTTGAGATGAAGTCTCAACCATCCTCGCTTCCAAGTAGCATTATGGCTATACTTCTTCCAAGACAAATTTGTTCTTCTGGCAGTCCATGGTATATTCAATATTCTCCACCAATGCCATCATTCAGAGGCATTGTCATGGATTGAATTATGTCCCCCCAAAATATCTGTCAACTTGGCTAGGTCATGATTCGCCGTATTGTATGATTGGCTACCATTCTGTCATCCGATGTGATTTCCCTATGTGTTGTAAATGGTATCACTATGACATTATGAGATGGATTAGTGGCAATTATATTGATGAGATCTACAAGATTAGGTA
Organism: Loxodonta africana; assembly: GCF_030014295.1. Taxonomy (NCBI): domain Eukaryota; kingdom Metazoa; phylum Chordata; class Mammalia; order Proboscidea; family Elephantidae; genus Loxodonta; species Loxodonta africana. The sequence continues at coordinate 37,559,987 of NC_087349.1, forward strand.
GTGTCTTAAGCCAATCTGTTTTGAAATATAAAAGAGAGAAGCGAGCAGAGAGACATGGGACCTCATACCACCAAGAAAGCAATGCTGGGAGATGAGCACGTCCTTTGGACCTGAGGTTCCTGTGCTGAGATGCTTCCAACCAAGGGAAGATTGATGAGAAAGACCTTCCTCCAGAGCCAACAGGGAGAGAAAGCCTTCCCTTGGAGCTGATGCCCTGAATTTGGACTTCTAGCCTGCTGGGCTGTGAGAGAATAAACTTGTCTCTGTTCAAGCCACCCACTTGTAGTATTCTTGTTATAGAACTACTAAATAACTAAGACAGGCATCAGTTCTTCTTTGATCATCCATATTCATTGTGCATCTTTCGCATGCATGTGAGGAAGTTGAAAACACCATGGCTTGGGTCAGGCACACCATAGTCCCCACAGTGACATCTTTGCTTTTTAGCTCTTGAAAGAGGTCTTTTGCAGCAAATATGCCCAATGCAACACATCATTTGATTTCTTACTGCTGCTTCCATGGGCGTGAATGGTGGATCCAAGTAAAATGAAGTCCTCAACAACTTCAACAGTTTCACCATTTATCATGATGTTGTTTGTTAGTCTAGTTGTGAGGATTTTTGCTTTCTTTATGTTGAGGTACAATCCATACTGAACGCTGTAGTCCTCGATCTTCATCAGTAAGTGCTTCAAGTCCTCTTCACCTTCAGTAAACAAGGTTGTATCATCTGCATATCACAAGCTGTTAATGAGTCTTCTTCCAATCCTGATGCCAGTTCTTCATATAGTCCAGCTTCTCAGACTATTTGCTTAGCATACAGGTTGAAAAAGTATGAGGAAAGGTTACAGCCCTGATGCACACCTTCCCTTGTTTTAAACCACGCAGTATCACCTTGTTCTGTTCAAATGACTGCCTCCTTGGTCTATGTACAGGTTCCACATTAGCACAATTAACTGTTCTGAAATTCTCATTCTTTGCAATATTATCCATAATTTGTTATGATCCACACAATGGAATACCTTTGCATAGTCAATAAAACACAGGTAGACATATTTTTGGTATTTTCTGCTTTTATCCAAGATCCATCTTACCTCAGTAATGATGTCCCTTGTTCAATATCCTCTTCTGAATCCGGCTTCAATTTCTGGCAATTCCCTGTTGATATGCTGCTACAACCATTTTTAAATTATCTTCAGCGGAATTTTGCTTTTGTGTGATATTAAAGATATTGTTTCATAATTTCCACATTCTGTTGGATCACCTTTCTTTGCAATGGGCACAAATATGGATCAGCTCTACTTGGTTAGTGTTATGGATTGCACTGTGTTCCCAAAAAATATGTGTCAACTTAGCTAGCCCATGATTCCCAGTATTGTATGATTGTCTACCATTTTGTCATCTGATGTGATTTTCCTATGTGTTGTAAATCTACCTTTATGATGTAAATAAGCTAGGATTATTGGCAGTTATGTTAATGAGGCAGTACTCAATCTACAAGATTAGGTTGTGTCTTAAGGCAGCCTCTTTCAAGACGTATGAGAAGCTAGCAGAGAGGCATTGGGACCTCATACCACCAAGAAACAAGACCCAGGAGAATAGTGTGTCCACTGGACCCGGGGTCCCTGTGCTGAGAAGCTCTTTGACTGGGGAAGATTGATGACAAGGACCTTTCCCTAGAGCTGACGGAGATAAAGAGCCTTTCCCTGGACCTGGCACCCTGAATGTGAGCTTCTACCCTCCTCGACTGTGAGAGAATAAATTTCTCTTTGTTAAAGCCATCCACTTGTGGTATTTCTGTTATAGGAACACTAGATGACTAAGACAGTTGTCCAGGTAGCTGTCTTCCCAGTTCCTTGACGTAGATGAGTGAGTGCTTCAAGGATTGTATTCATTTGTTGAAGCATCTCAGTTGGTATTCTGTCAGTTCCCGGAGCCTTGTTTTTTGCCAGTGCCTTCAGTGGAGCTTGGACTTTTTCCTTCAATACCATTGGTTCTTAATCATACGCTACCTTTTGAAATGGTTGAACTTTGGCCAATTATTTTTGGCATAGTGACTCTGTGTATTCCTTCCATCATCTTTTTATTTATTTATTTTTTTTAATTTATCTATTGTGGTTTAGGTGAAAGTTTACAAATCAAGTCAGTCTCTTGTACAAAAAGCTATACCCACCCCACTGTGCACTCCCAGTTGCTCTCCCCTTGATGAGACAGCACGTTCCTCCTCTCAACCCTGTATTCCCTATGTCCATTCAACTAGCTCCTGTCCCCCTTTTCCATCTCATCTCACCACCAGACAGGAGTTGCCCGCATAGTCTCATGTGTCTACTTGAGCCACGAAGTTCACTCCTCACCAGCATCACTGTCGATCTTATAGTTCAGGCCAATCCCTGTCTGTCGAGTTGGTTTTGGGAATGGTTCCAATCTTGGGCTATCAAAGGGTCTGGGGACCATGACTGTCAGGGTCCCTCCAATCTCAGTCAGACCATTAAGCCTACTCTTTTTACGAGAATTTAAGACCTGCATCTCACTGTTCTCCTGTTCCATCAGTGATTCTTTGTTGTGTTCCCTGTCAGGGCAGTGATCGGTGGTAGCCAGGCACCATCTACTTCTTCTGGTCTCAGGCTGATGGAGGCTCTGGTTTATGTGGCCTTTTCTGTCTCTGGGGCTCATATTTACCTTGTGTCTTTGGTGTTCTTCATCGTCCTTTACTCCAGGTGGGTTGAGACCAATTTATGCATCTTAGATGTCTGCTTGCTAGCATTTAAGACCCCAAACACCACTCACGGAAGTGGAAGGCAGAACGTTTTCTTAATACATTTTATTATGCCAGTTGACCCTGAAACTGTGGGCCCCAGACCCCCATCCCTGCTACTCTGGCCTTCAAAGTGTTTGGTTGTATTCAGGAAACTTCTTTGCTTTTGGTTTAGTCAAGTTGTGCTGACTATCCCTGTGTTATGTGTTGCCCTTCCCTTCACCTAAAAAAAGTTTTGTCTACCATCTAATTAGTGAATATCCCTCTCCCTCCCTCCCTGCCCTTGTAACCATCAAAGAATGTTTTCTTCTGTGTTTAAACTTTATCTAGAATTCTTACAATAGTGGTCTCATACAGTATTTGTCTTTTGCAGTTGACTAATTTCACTCAGCATAACGCCCTCCAGATTCCTCCATGTTATGAAATGTTTCACAGATTCATTGTTGGTCTTCATCGTTGTGTAGTATTCCGTTGTATGACTATATCATAATTTATCCATTCATCTGTTGCTGGGCACCTTGGTTGCCTCCATCTTTTTGCTATTGTAAACAGTGCTGCAGTGAACATGGGTGTGCATGTATCTGTTCATGTGAAGGCTCATATCTTTAAGGTGTATTCCAAGGAGCGAAATTGCTGGGATGTATGGTAGTTCTATTTCTGGCTTTTTAAGGAAACACCAAATTGATTTCCAAAGTGACTGTACCATTTTACATTCCCACCAGCTGTGTATAAGTGTTCCAGTCGCTCCACAACTTCTCCAATATTTATTATTTTGTGTTTTTTTGATTAATGCCAGCCTCGTTGGGGTGAAATGGAATCTCATTGTAGTTTTGATTTGCATTTCTCTAATAGCTAATGATCATGAACATTTCTTCATGTATCTGCAGTCTGAATGTCTTCTTTGTAAAGTGCCTGTTCATATCCTTTGCCCATTTTTTAATTGGGTTATTTGTCTTTTTGTTGTTGAGTGTTTGCAGTATCATGTAGATCAGAAATGTCATAGCTAAAAACTTTTTCCCAATCAGTAGGTAATCTTTTTACTCTTTTGGTGAAGTCTTTGGATGAGCATAGGTGTTTGACTTTTAGGAGGTCCCAGTTATCTAATTTTTCTTCTGATGTTTGTGCATTGTTAGTAAGTTTGTTGTTGTTGTTGTTGTTAGTAATGTTTTGTATACTGTTTATGCTATGTATTAGGGCTCCCAGCGTTGTCCCTATTTTTTCTTCCATAATCTTTATTGTTTTAGATTTTATGTTTAGGTCTTTGATCCATTATGAGTTGGTTTTTGTGCATGGTATGAGGTATGGGTCTTGTTTCATTTTTTTCTAGGTGAATATCCAGTTATGCCAGCACCATTTGTTAAAGAGACTGTCTTTTCCCCATTTAACAGACTTTGGGCCTTTGTCAAATATCAGTTGCTTGTATGTGGATGGATTTATGTCTGGATTCTCAATTCTGTTCCATTGGTCTATGTATCTGTTGTTGTACCCAGTACCAGGCTGTTTTGACTACTGTGGCAGTATGGTATATGTTCTAAAATTAGGTAGTGTGAGGCCTCCCACTTTGTTCTTCTTTTTCAGTAATGCTTTACTTATCCGGGACCTCTTTCCCTTCCATGTGAAGTTGGTGATTTGTTTCTCCATCTCATTAAAAAAAATCACTGGTATTTGGATTGGGATTGCATTGTATCTATAGATCGCTTTGTGTAGAATAGACATTTTTACAATGTTGAGTCTTCCTATCCATGAGCAAGGCGTGTTTTTCCACTTACGTAGGTCTTTCTTGGCATTCCATCTTCTTTTGATGCTTCCTGCATCATTCAACATTTTGCCCATAGAATCCTTCAATATTGCAACTCAAGGGTTGAATTTTTTCTTCATTTTTTCCAGCTTGAGAAATACTGAGTATGTTCTTCCCTTTTGGTTTTCTAAATCCACATCTTTGCACATTTCCTTATAGAACTTTGAAGTCTTCTCTTCAGCTCTTTTACTTCATCATTTCTTCCATTCACTTTAGCTACTCTACATTCAAGAGCAAGTTTCAGAATCTCTTTTGACATCCAATTTAGTATTTTCTTTCTTTCCTGTCTTTTTAATGACCTTTTGCTTCCCTCATGTATGATGTCCTTGATGTCATCTCGCAACTTGTCTGCTCTTCAGTCATTATTGTTCAGTGTGTCAAATCTGTTCTTGAGATAATCCTAAATTCAGGTAGGATATATTTAAGGTCATACTTTGGCTCTCATGGACTTGTTTCAGTTTTCTTCAGCTCAGCTTGAACTTGCATGTGAGAAAATAATCTTGTTCTGCAGTCAGGCCTTTGCCTTGTTCTGACTGATGATATTGAGCTTCTCCATGGTTTCTTTCCACAGATGTATTCAGTTTGATGCCTGTGTATTTTATCTGGAGAGATCCAAGTGTATAGTCACCATCTGTGTTGGTGAAGAAATATATTTCTATCACCGAGGATGTATATTCCAGCTACTGATTCTTCTTTGTTTTTAACTTTTGCATTCCAATTACCAGTAATTATCAATGCACCTTGATTGCGTCTTTGATCAGTTTCAGACTGCAGAAGTTGATGAAAATCTTCATTTTCTTCATCTTTGGCATTAGTGGTAAATTTCACAAATAGTTTTATTAACTGGGCTTCCTTTTAGCTGTATGGATACCACCACTCTTCTGTCAATTTGTCATACTATGGTAGTGTTTGTGTTGCTGTGATGCTGATAACTATGCCAATGGTATTTCACATACCAGGACAGTCACCCACGGTGGACAGGTTTCAAAAGAACTTCTAGACAAAGCAAACTAGGAGGAAGAACCTGGCAATATAGTTCTGAAATAAGTGGCCAGTGAAAACATTATGAATCGCAACAGAATATTGTCTGATAGAGTGCTAAAAGATGAGCCTCTCAGGTTGGAAGTCACTTCAGATACGACTGAGGAAGAGCTACCTCCTCAAAGCAGAGTCAACCTTAATGACATGGTTTGAGTAAAATTTTCACGACCTTCTTTTGCTGATGTGGAATGACTCAAAGTGAGAAGAAACAGCTGCATGCAATGTATGAAGTATGAATCTAGAAAAAGTGCACATTTTCAAAAATTAAATAGGACACATAAAGATCAATATTGTAGGCATTTGTGAGCTGAAATGGACTGGTATTGACCATTTTGAATTGGAGATTATATCTACTATGCTAAGAATGACTAATTCATGAGGAACGGTGTCGTATTCATTGTCAAAAAGAATATTTCAAGATCTATCCTGAAGTACAATGCTGTCAGCGATAGGGTAATATCCATATGCCTGTAAGGAAGACCAGTTAAAAGGGAGTAGCAGGCCCAAATGTGCATTAGTCATCAGGAGTCACTGGCCAGTGAGCCAACCAGCCATTTATTCATACAGCTGATGATTTTACATACACCCAGACTTTCACAGTACTAAGAGGAATGGAGACATAAACCATTCCTAGAGCCAAACCTTAAAAACCATAACAGCCTACCGTGTGACAACATGTACACAAATAAAGATAACATGAGCTAGTGAGTGATAAGAGCTATAAGAAAGAGATGGAGAAGGTTGTGAGAGATATATGACCTTTAGCCCAGATGTGGAAAATCTGGAAGGGTACTTTTATTACCCTTTGGAAAATCCTGTCAACCTTTTTCAGGTGCAGTTGTGTTAATCTCAATTTCATTTTGCTTGACTTGTTGCATTTGATACTAGTCAGACCTGTCATGTTATAGTAGGCAAAACTCGCTAATGAGAGCTAACATTCATTGAGCATTTACTGTGTTCCTGGCATTGTCCTAAGCTCAAACTTATTAATAAGGTCCGTAGGTGGTACAAATGGTTTGTGCTTGACTACTAACTGAAAGGTTGGCTGTTCATACCCATGCAACATTACCACAGAAGAAAGGCCTGGGAATGTGTTCCCATTAAGATCACCAAACCAAAAGAAACCCATTGCTGTCAAGTCGATTCTGACTCATAGTGACCCTATAGGACACAGTAGAACTGCCCCATAGGGTTACCAAGGCTGTAATCTTTCTGGAAGTAGACTGTCACATCTTTCTTCTGTGGAGCGGCTAATGTGTTTGAACGTCTGATGTTTTTCAAGCATTTAACCGCTGTACCACCAGGGCTTCCCCATTAAGATTAATGCCAGAAAACTCTATGGAGCAGTTCTACTCTGTAACTTATGGGTTCACCATGAGTCGAAATCGAGTCTATGGCAGTGGGTTTAGTTTAAGCTTATTTAATGTTGTAGTACCTTACCTACATTGTACAAATGAGGAAATTGAGGCACAGAGATAGTAAATAACTAACTCAAAGAACAAAGCTAAGTGAATAATAAGAATCTGAGTCCAGGGAATCAGCCTCTTAGTCTGCCCTACCTTCTACTGTGCATTGTCCTCTGAGGTATTTTCTTTTCTCCGTTCCTAATCTATGAATTGTTCATCCCAGGTGCTTAAGTCATAAGACAGGTGGCAGACATCACCAAATATAGACATTCCTGCTCCCCTTGGACTGCCATGCTGAAACGCATATGTTAGAGATCCCAGGGAGGCTTATGTGGTTGTAATGCATTATAGTGGTTGTAACTAAAAGGACAGGTGTGCCATTAAGGTCGTTGCTTGCTCTCACACATCATTAAAGTTTAACAGAGTGTTAATGTTTTCATAGGTGTAACACAGAGAGTGAGTGGTACCAAATTCACGAGAACATCATCAAAAAACTGAACGCACGTTATAATTTGACTGGCTCCAACGCTGGTGAGTTTCATTCCTTATACTTCTCGTTTTATACTCTTTTTGGCTATGTGAAAGGGAAAAATGATCAGCACTTTGTTTTTCTGTCTAGTCACTCTCTAACTTTAGAAAAACTCAGTCAACATTCTGGTAGGTCTCCCTGTGCTATGATAGGCTTGTAGCTTTAATTCTCAGTAAAAAAAAAAAAATATATATATATATTCCATTGCGGTAAGAAACAAGGCAGAGGATCTGAATTTGTCTAATGGTACCAGTTCTTGAGATCTCTAAGTTGTTACCAAGAGCTAAAAACCAAATCACAAATATGCTTGGGTTCATGACTGTTTTGTAGAATTGGTTTGATAAATCGAAATTCATCAGTAAGGTCCAATAAAATATGCCTATAGCTGGCTGCTAGCAAGCTACATTACTGTATCAGAGAACAAGCATGCAGGTTCACATGTTGAAATTGGCAGTGCACTTTTAAGGAGGAGAGTAATGTTGACTTCAGTGTCATGTAGAGAAAATTAAATGCAAAATTGTTCAGAGGGGAACTCAGATACTATATGGCATTATAGATTATATGATGTTACATTACATAACACGCATTATACATTGTATAGCATAGGAAAGGAGCCCCGGCAGCACAGTGGTTAAGCTCGCATCTGCTAATTGAAAGGTTGGTGATTGGAACCTACCATTTGTTCCATAGGAGAAAGATGTGGCATTCTGCTTCCGTAAAGATTTCAGAACTTGGAAACCATATAGGGCAGTTCTGCACTGTCCTATGGGGTCTCTATGAGTTTGAATCTACTTGGTGGCAGTGGGTATAGCATATATAGATTACTGACAGTTTTTAACAGTTGTTTAGCAGACAAGAACTAGGTGAATATGTTTCACTGCTACCCCCTTCCAATCCATATTAAAACAAACTATGCAGTTGTGTTCTTTAATTGATGTAAAGAAACTTCAAATTAGGTAAGCTATTATTTGAACTGGGTATGTTGTTTTTTAAGTTGAAGACTTGTTTTTTTAAGTGTCTTGAATAGTCTAACTTATAGTCTAATTTTCCTGACAATTAGCAGAAGCAGAACTTAAATTCAGGCTACCTGTTTTCAGACTGCGCACATCTTGCTAGATCACAGTAGCCCACAAAGAGAAAATAACTGTAGACAAGAACCTTGTGGTTCAGGTCAGTGAGAGTTATTAGTTTCCATGACTCGCATATGTGGGAATGCTTCGGGCTGTGATGAATGATGAGGTCAGCTTCCTCCTCCCTCTCCCAAGAGTTGGGGAGGTAACTTGGGTTTGATTTGATTTGATGTGATTCTGATGGTCATTTGCTTTGGACAAAGTCCTACATACACCACTAAGTAAACAAGAGTTTTGGAGTACTTACTATTGAGGGCAGAGTCCCTAAAGGACCAGAAGGAGACAACAGTAGTGGGTTATAACATGAAGTAATAACTATACTTTATAAACTATGAAGCATGCTTGTCTTCTCTTTTCCTGTAAAAGGATGACAATAGTATTTATCGTATATGAGCTGAATGAGTTTATTTAAATGTAGCCTCAGGAAACCCTGGTGGCATAGTGGTTAAGAGCTATGGCTGCTAACTTAAAGGTCAACAGTTCAAATCCACCAGGTGCTCCTTGGAAACCATATGGGGCAGTTCTACTCTGACCTGTAGGGTGGCCGTGAGTCGGAATCTACTTGACAGCGGTGGGTTTGGTTTGAGGTTTTCAGGAAAATGATAGAGCTGCTGCTATTTTCAAACCTTATCTTGCATATTTTATTGGTAGACTTCTAGTGAAATCCAGTAGTTCCATTCTAAGCCTTTGGTGTTTCTTGACATCATTATCATTAAATACATGCTACACCTGTGCTGTCCAGTTTGGTGGCCACTAGCCACATGTGGCTACTGAGCACTTGATAAGTAGCTTATGTGGCTAATACAGCACTAGAATTGGAATGTGTAATAGGTATAAAATACACATTGAATTTGAAGACTTGGTACAATACAAAGAATGTAAAATAGCTCAATATTAATTTTTTATATTGAGTACATGTTGACATTTTGGATATATTGGGCTAAATCAAGTATATTATTAAAATTAATTTTGTTTCTTTCAACTTTTTTAATGTAACTACTAGAAAATTTAAAATTATATACATAGCTTGCATATGCTACTGTAGATTCAGTTTAAAGGATGATATATATATACATATTTTAAGTTCTTCTCGTGCCTCATCAACACGTTCATTATTTCTTCCTCCTTCTGTCCACTAACTGTGGATTGAGGAATCTGTAGCCATGTGTATCCTATTCTTTCTCCCCAAGAGTCCTACTACTCTTAATTTGTTTGCAGTTGCCTCCTGTGTGAATAGGTAAGTATAAAACTAACCCTGACTTAAGATTTTGGCACATATACCCTTACTTCCCTACTATCACAGATGCGGTCTTGACTAATCAGGATGGGTTGGCCTTCTGCAATACACTTCCCTTACCGACTCCCTGTCAACTCCCAAGCCTTTCTCCTTTCAAATATGCCTTTACAGAACAACAAAATTCTTCTGTTGTTGGATTGTTTAAATATATCATTTTCCATTGTCCATACTCTGAGGTGGTACCTAGTTGCCTCTTGAATCATGGTGAAGCTCTTGATAATGAACTCTGATTTGGACCTCCAGATAAATTTGTAACATAACTGAGTCTGCCTCCTATGAGGCCTCAGTTAGGGGTCAGGTTTCTGGTTAAGCCAAGCCCCAAATTTCCCTCACTTGCAGACAAGTCATCTCTTAGAGACTATAATGTAGTATTTAAGAGCTTTGCCTCTGGAATCAAGATCCCTGCCCTAGGTGTGAATCACAGTTTTGTGATTCTAGGGTTATTGGGTGGATTAAAAGAGAAAGCGTATGCAAGCACTTAGTACAGGACTTGACATATAAGTATGTATTAAATGTTACCTTACGTTATTGTTTATCCACTTCAGAGCCATCATCTGGAATATCCTGGTCTTTCCTCTAAGTCACGTCACCTTGCTTCATTTTCTCAAAATTGATCCTGATTTAATCCCTCAAAGAAGACTTTTAAAATAATACAGCCGGACTTGTTGAGCGGTCAGATTATTGAAACAACCCCTCATTGGTTCTTCCATGTCCTTTCGGCTGATTCAATTGTTATTATCTCTTTCTAGGTCATTTTAATTTACTTGTTGTCCTTCTGACTACATACATTAACTCCAGGAAGGAAGGGCAGCATGTTGTATTTCCTTGGGCAGTTACCCAGGTGCTTAGGCATGCTCCATGGACTTTGTCAGTTTTATTGGCTGATTGTCCACTTTTCCTTACTGGAATCCTGGGTGAGACTGTACCAGAAAGTGAAATCCAAACCACCTTAATCCCTGAATGGTACATTTTCTGTTCGCAGCCTTTGTACTGAAATGAAGAACTACTTGTTATATCTTTGGAAAGCATGAAAGAAATCGTTATAGAGCTCCAAATTTCTCTTTAGCTGTATAAAGGATTGCCCATCCCTTTGTCAGGATCCACCCTCCATTTTGCTGCCTAATGTGATACTTAGACTCCTAGGCAGCCTTTTGAAAAGTACTCTCTTTATACTGTGGCTTTGAACCGGTTTGTTGCATTCTAAAATCCTGATGGAAATTTGATTTTCCACCCCAGATATACTGAATCAGAATCTACAGTTTAACAAGATCCTGAAGTGATTCTTATGTATGACAAATTTTGAGAACCACTGCTCTACTAGAGGAAACCCTGGTAACGTAGTAGTTAAGAGCTATGGCTGCTAACCAAAAGGTCAGCAGTTCAGATCCACCAGGTGCTCCTTGGAAACCCCATGGGGCAGTTTTACTCTGTCCTATAGAGTCGCTATGAGTCGGAATGGACTCGACAGCAGCAAGTTTGGTTTTTTGGTTCTTGCTCAACTAGAGGAGCCCTGGTGGCAAAGTGATTAAACACTTGGCTGCTAACCAAAAGCTCAGCAGTTTGAATCAACCGCTGCTCCTTGGAAACCCTGTGTGGGTAGTTCTGTTCTGTCCTATAGGATCTCTATGAGTCAGTATTGACTCTAGGGCAACAGGTTTAGTGGTTCTCAGAATTTGTCCCTAACCAGCAGCATTAGCTTCCCCTAGGAACTTGTTAGAAATGCAAATTCTCAGCAGGGTTTCAAACTGGGAGGAACTGGTTCTAAGCCCTGCTTTATACTCAGTTTCCACTGCAAAGGCTGTCTGCTTTCCTGGCCTCATGACCCCAGCGCCCTCCACCCTGCTTACTAAAAACCTGGTCTAAGCCAGGCCCACACGGCTAGCATTTATCTGCCTTTTTTCCCTCTAGCCTCCAGCTGGTTCTTTTTACTCAACCAAGGCAAACTCAACCCTAGGCCTCATCACTCCAAACTTCTGTTCCACAGAGAGAAAATTCAAGAAGTACCTCTTAAAAAAAATAAATCCTTTACTCCTGCCATCAATGTTTCCACTCATTATTTTTGGTAGATCATTGTCCTGTATCACATTGATCTGTTCTCCTTGAGATGGTTGTGAAGAAGTGGTTCGTATGGCCAGAAGGGGGATGTATGGCCAGCAGGTAGATGTTCAGGAGCTGTTTGGCTTCATTATTGAAAGGGAGGCACTCTAATGAATTCCTTAAAAATAGTGTGGGAAGCAAGAGTACAAGAAATTGAAATGGGGAATTGGGGTGCCTAATGTTCAAACTATCACAACGATTAGATAGGTTGACTTCCACTGTTTTCTCCTTGGACCACCTAATTGTTGAATAAATGGAAGCAGTGCAGTCAAACGTTTTCAGGAAAATTGAGTTCACTCTTGAAAGTACTGCATTTTCTGCCTTCCCCTGCTATTCCTTGGTCATTGCTACTAAAAAAGGAAAAAAAAAAAGAGAATAACTTTGAAATTACTTTTGGAAACAAATTCTACCAGCTAATTTCCAAGCTTTTTATGCTTCATTGATGGTCTCCTATCTCATTGCTTTAATAGATAAAAGAATTCACCTAGCCAACCAGTTTTTTTTCCCTTCTAACCCAAGACATATTGCAGAGGTACATTAACCATTATCTTTGGTGAGTTTAGAAACTTGGGGAAAAGTACAGGTGATCCATTTAACTTTTAAAGATAAAAAATAATTAAATTAGTCTCTATGGTTAAATTTAGCCAGGTTGAGTAATTTGAAATCTCCAAGTTGTGCTGGGTGGAAATTTGAAAATCCAGAGGTAATATTGTGAGAATTTGAAATTCTAAAAACATGCATTAAAATGAGCCTAATTTAAATTTGTTGAGCAAATGGTTATTACAGATGTCACCTCTGACAGACATTAGCGGTTGAATTTTAGGAATGTGAGGAAAGATTGAGCCAATATATTTACTGAGGCAAGTTCAGCTCTCAGACTTAAAATGTCTCAAAATCATTGGCTATGCTTAAGTATGTCCTGAAAGGAACTTCAGAATCTTTTCACATTATCTCTGTATTTATGAAGTATTATTTCCTATAGTTCACACATGTAGCTTATAACTAGAAGAAATCCTGTTTCCTAATCAGGTAAATTTCTGGGATCTTCTTTTTGCCTTAGTAAGATGAGTGTCCACGGTTGTATTCCTGCCAGCTGTACTCAGAGAAAGTTAAAAGGAATTACCTAGATAAGCAGCCTGTAACATACACATAGGGAGAGTGGTTTAACTCTGCTTCAGTGAAAGAGCCTTTTGAGAATGTCAGGTGACATTTTTGTGGCTGAGAACCCTGTCCACACATGCCAGTGTAGTCATTTAATTCGATATTACTGAATTGGGTTAATTCCTAAGGATTGTGTCAGTGTGCCTGATTTGTTCACATTGTACTTTGAAACTTTACTCTTCAATATTATTAAAAGAAAAATGATACTTTTATTGGCACCACCTATTGGCTGAAATATAGTATATGACCTTTTTGATTACTTTTGGAATTTCCTAATTATTAAACCATGCTCTCTTATTATCCCTTTTAAGCTTTTTATTTTTACCTAATTTTACTTACAAAAAGTCTACAAGAATAATACAGAGAATTCCCAATGCCCTTCACCTGAATTTTCCAGAAGTTATCATTTTCCTACATTTGCTTTATTCTCTCCTCCCTCTCTCTTTCTACACACACACACACACACACACACAGTCATTTAATGGAATATTAATTTGTATAATTCTTAAAGATTGCATTAGTGCTCCTGATACATATATGTATTGTCTGTATACATATAAGCGTGCATACATATACATATACATGTGTGTGCTTTTTTCCCCTGAACATCTTGAGAAGAAATTGCAGACTGTCTACCCCTACTTACTTCAGCGTGTACTTCCTAAAAACAGAACCATGACAGCAGAACCACAGTACAATTAACCAAACCAGGGAGCTAACATTGATGCAACACTATGACCTATACGTCTTTCTCAGGTTTTGCCAGTTTTCTCAATATCCTTCACAGAAAAGAAAACCTAGGATTATGTGTTGCATGCAATTGTCATCTTTCCTTTAATCCAAAGCATTCTGTTTTAATGAAGGTGAAGGAAAAAAGCTAGTTCAAAATATGATTTCTAAATTACACTTTAAGATATTTTTAAAGCTTCATGCAGCATTTAAAAAAAAACAAGTTATAAGTTAATTTAAGTAGTAATTAGATCTTAATTTTAGTTTCTAAATTAGTTATGTTTTGCTAATATAGATATAATCAGTATTGTTTGGAAGATTTGCTAATAGAAAAATGTGCAGTTTGTAGTCTGTATTTCAATCAATTAAAATAAGCAAATATTAAATTACAGTCATAAGCTATGGCATATATATTCTTTTTTTTTTTAGTTGAACTTTAGATAAAGGTTTACAGAACAAACCAGTTTCTCATCAAACAGCTAGTATACGCATTGTCGAATGACGTTGGTTAACAACCCCACGACATGTCAACACTTTCCCTTCTCAACCCTGGGTTCCCTATTACCAGCTTTCCTGTTCCCTTCTACCTTCCAGTCCCTGCCCCAGGGCTGGTGCGTCCCTTTAGTCTTGTTTTGTTCCATGGGCCTGTTCAGCCTTTGGATGAAGGGTGATCCTCAGGAGTGACTTCTTTACTGAGCTGAAAGGGTGTCCGGGGGCCATACTCTCACGGTTTCTCCAGTCTGTCAGGCCAGCAAGTCTGGTCTTTGTTTTTGAGTTCGAATTTTGTTCTACATTTTTCTCCAGCTCTATCTGGGACCCCCTATTGTGATCCCTGTCAGAGAACTCAGTGGTGGTAGCCAGGCACCATCTAGTTGCACTGGATTCAGTCTGGTGGAGGCCGTGGTAGATGTGGTCCATTAGTCCTTTGGGCTAATCTTTCCCTTATGTCTTTAGTTTTCTTCCTTCTTCCTTGCTCCCGAAGGGGTGAGACCAGTGGAATATCCTAGGTGGCAGCTCACAGGCTTTTAAGACCCCAGACGCTACTTACCAAAGTAGAATGTAGAACATAATTCTTTATAAACTCTGTATACCAGTTGAGCTGGATGTTCCCTGAGACCATGGTCATATATATTCTTTTAAAGAAGTTTTCAGATAGAGGATTATTATGTACGTACTTGTTATGGAAAAATTGCAAATAGTTAATGATTACAGTAAGGAAAAAAACCTTTTTAACTGTGACATAATTCTCAGTTGATACCATTAAAATGTTGACAGCCCAAATCAGAATGAGGATGGAAACTAAGGTAAAAAATTTCCCTTAGTTAATTACAAAGGAATGTTAAATGCCCTCTGAATGGCCTCACACTCCTACAGTCATGTTGTTGGATACTATTCAGTTGTTTTCAACTCAGAGCAACCCACCCCTTCTGACAGAGCAGAACTGCCTTATAGGGTTTTCTTAGCTGTAATTTTTATTTGTGTGGTTTAGATGAAGGTTTACAGAACAAACTAGTTTCTCATTAAGCAGTTAGTACACATATTGTTTTATGACATTGTTTAACAACCCCAGGACACGTCAACACTCTCCCTTCTCAACCTTGGGTTCCCTAGTACCAGCTTTCCTGTTCCCTCCTGCCTTCTAGTCCTTGCCCCTGGGCTGGTGTGCCCCTTAAGTCTTGTTTTGTTTTATAGGCCTGTCCAGTCTTTGGCTGAAGGGTGAACCTCAGGAGTGACTTCATTACTGAGCTGAAAGGGTGTCCAGGGGCCATACTCTCAGGGTTTCTCCAGTCTCTGTCAGGCCAACAAGTCTGGTGTTTCTTCCTGAGTTAGAATTTTCTTCTACATTTTTTTCCAGCTCTGGCTGGGATCCTATGTTATGATCTCTGTCAAGAGCAGCCAGTGGTGGTACCTGGGCACCATCTAGTTATACTGGACTCAGTCTGGTGGAGACCGTTGTAGATATGGTCCATTAGTCCTTTGGACTAATCTCTTCCTTCTATCTTTAGTTTTCTTCATTCTGCCTATTAGCTGTAATCTTTACACAAGCAGATCGCCAGGTCTTTCTGCCATGGAGATTCTAGGTGGGTTCAAACTGCCAACCTTTTGGTTAGCAGCTGAACACTCAACCATTTGTGCCACCAGAGTTCCTTCATATAGTCATACCTGCCACTATCTGCTGATGGGCCCCATTCCAGCTCCTGTTTTCTTAGTGCCTGACCGAGCAATGTGGCGCCCCTCTCTGTCTCTACCTAGCACACCTCATCATTCAAATAAATCTGTCTTGGGAGAGGTACAGCCAGAATGCTCATTAGAGGTGAGGATGGCGAGACTTCATCTCATAGACTTTGTAGATGTTATCAAAAGGGGCCAGTCCCTGAAGGACATCATGCTTGGTGAAGTAAAGGGTCAGCAAAAGAAAGGAAGACCTTCAATGGGATAGACTGACATAGTGGCTGCAACAATGGGTGCAAACATAGCAACAATTGTGAGGATGACGCAGGACCAGACAGTGTTTCGTTCTGTTTTACTTAGAGTTGCTATGAGTCAGACCCACTCGACAGCATCTAACAACTGTGGTGGTGGTGTTGTGTGTCATCAAATTGATTCCGACTCATAGTGGCACTATATGACAGACTAGAACTGCTGCGTAGGGCTTCCCAGGCTGTAATATTTACAGGAGCAGACCCCTGGTTTTTTCTCCTGTTATACCAGAGAGATCCTTAGTTGTACCATGAAAATACCTTTTTTAAATGTTGATCTTTCCACCTAATTTGACACCACCACATTAAATTAATAATCCACTTTGTCATTGCTGACAATATTTCATGACTTGGCTTTTTTGCTTAAGTCCTCTAGATACATCTAACAATGTTTTTCTTCATGTCAAAATGTTGTTGAATGCCCTCAAATCGATTACAACTCATAGCAGCCCTGTGTACAACAGAACAAAAGACTGCCCGGTTCTGAGCCATCCTCACAATCATTGTTATGTTTCAGCCCGTTGTTGCAGCCACTGTGTCAGTCCATCTTGTTGAGGGTCGTCTTCTTTTTCACTGACCCTCCACTTTACCAAACATGATTTCTTTCCTCAGGGACTGGTCCTTCCTGATAACATATTCAAAGTATGTGAGATAAAGTCTCCGCCACTCCTCACTTCCTAGGAGAATTCTGGCTTCCAAGACAGACTTGTTTGTTCTTCTGGCAGTCTCTGGTACGGTCATTATTCTTCATCAACACCGAAATTCAAAGGCATCAGTTCTTCTTTATTTATTGTCCAGCTTTCACATGCATATGAGGTAATTGAAAATACCATGGCTGAGTGGCATCTGGGGTCTTCAAAGCTGGCCAGTGGCCAGCTAAGATGCATCAATTGGTCTCAAACCCCCTTAAGGAAAGGAGAATGAGGAACACCAAAGACACAAGGAAAATTAGCCTAAAAGACAAAAAGGGCCACTTAAACCAGAGACTCCATCAGCCTGAGACCAGAAGAACTAAATGGTGCCCGGTTACCACCAGTGTCCACCCTGACAGGAAACATAACAGAGAGTCCCTGACAGAGCAGGAGAAAAGTAAGGTGGCAGCACTCAAATTCTGGTAAACAAACAAGACTTAATGGTCTGACTGAGACTGGAAGAACCTCAGAAGACATGGTTCCCGGACTGTTAATCCAGAACTAATACCATTCCTGAAGCCAACTCTTCAAATAAAGATTAGACTGGACTATAAGACATAAAATGATACTTGTGAAGAGTGTGCTGCTAAATTCAAGTAGATACATGAGAATAAATGGGCAGCTCCTGTCTGGAGGCAAGATGTGAAGGCAGAAAGGGGTAGGAGTTGGTTGAATGGACATGGCAATCCTGGGTGGAAAGGAAGAGTGTGCTGACATATTATAGGAATAGCAGCTAGGGTCACATAACAATGTGTGTATAAATTTTTGTATGAGAAACTAACTTGAGCTATAAACTTTCACTTAAAGCACAATAAAAAAAAGAAAGTACTATGGCTTAGGTCAGGTGCACCTTAGTCCTCAGAGTGACATTTTTTCTTTTTAATACTTTAAAGAGGTCTTTTGCAGCACATTTGCCCAGTGCAATACATCATTTGATTTCTTGACGACAGTTTCCATGGGGCTTGACTGTGGATCCATGTAAAATGAAATCCTTGACAGCTTCAATATTTTTTCACCATTTATTATGATGTTGCTTATTGGTCCAGTTTTGAGGATTTTTGTTTTCTTTATGTTGTGATGTAATCAATAATAAAGACTGTAGTCTTTGATCTTCATCAGTAAGTGCTTCAAGTCCTCTTCACTTTCAGCAAGCATATTTGTGTCATCTGTATATCACAGGTTGTTGATGAGTCTTCCTCCAATCCTGATGCCAAGTTTTTCTTTATATAGTCCAGCTTCTCGGATTGTTTGCTCAGCATACAGATTGAGTAAATATGGTGGAAGTGTACAACCCAGACTCACACCCTCACACCTTTTCTTATTTTAAACCACAGTATCCCCTTATTCTGTCTGAACAAATACCTCTTTGTCTATATACAGGTTCCACATGAGCAGAACTAAGTGTTCTGAAATTCTTATTCTTTGAAATGTTATCCATAATGTGTTATGATCCACACAGTCGGATGCCTTTGCATAGTCAATAAAACACAGGTAAACTCTTTCTGGTATTCTCTGCTTTCAGCCAAGATCCATCTGACATCGGCAGTGATATCCCTTGTTCCACGTCCTCTTCTGAATCTGGCTTGAATTTCTGGCAGTTCCCTGTCAATGTATTGCTGCAACTGCTTTTGAATAATCTTCAGCAAAATTTTACTTACGTGTGATATTAATGATGTCGTTTGATAATTTCTGCATTCATTTGGATCATCTTTCTTTTAAATGGGCACAGATATGAATCGCTTTCAGCCAGTTGGCCAGGCAGCCATCTTCCAAATTTCTTGGCATAGACAAATGAGCAACTCCAGCGCTGCACCTATTTGTTTAAACATCTCAATTTGTATTCCATCAATTCCTAGAGGCTTGTTTTTGTCAATGCCTTCATTGCAGCTTGGACTTCTTTCATTACCATCAGTTCTTTTTCACATGCTACCTCCTGGAATGGTTGAATACCAACCAGTTTTTTTTTTTTTTTTGGTACAGTGACTGTGTGTATCCCTTCCATTTTCTTTTGATGCTTCCTGCGTGGTTCAACGTTGTGCCCATAGAATCCTTTGATGTTCCAACTTGAGGCTTAAATTTTTTCTTCAGTTCTGTCAGCTTGAGAAATGCCAAGCATGTTCTTCTTCCCTTTTGGTTTTCTAACTCCAGATTTTTGCACATTTCCTTATAATACTTTACTTTGTCTTTTTGAGCCACCCTTTGCACCTTCTGTTTGGCTCTTTTATGTCATCATTTCTTCCTTTTGGTTTTGCTACTCTATGTTCAAGAGCAAGTGTCAGAGTCTCTTCTGATACCCAATTTGGTCTTTTCTTTTTTTTTATGACCTTTTTTTTTCCTTCGTGTTTGATATCCTCGATGTTATCCCACAACTCAACTGGTATTCAGTCACTAGTGTTCAATGTGTCAAATATATTCTTGAGATGGTCTGTAAAATCAGGTGGGATATGCATCAGGTCATAATTTGGCTCTCATGGACTTAGAATTTCCTTCAACTTCAACTTGAAGTTGTATACAAGCAATTGGTGATCTGTTCTACATTCAGCCTCTGGTCTTGTTCTGACTGATGATACTGGGCTTCTCCATGGCCTCTTTCCACAGATGTAGTCAATTTCATTCCTGTGTATTCTGTCTGGAAAGATCCACATGTATAGTAGCCATTTGTTTAAAAAAGGCATTTCCAATGTATAGGCCATTGGTCTTGCAGAATTCCAGTTTCTTGTCTATCACCAATGCCATATTTTCCAACTACTGATCTTTCTTCTTTGTTTCCAACATTCACATTCCATTCACCAGTAATTATCAATGCACCTTGATTGCATGTTCAATCAATTTCAAACTGCAGAAGTTGGTAAAAGTCTTCCATTTCTTCATCTTTGACCTTAGTGGATGGTGCATGAATTTGAGTAATAGTCGTATTAACTGGTCTTCCTTGTAGGCATATGAATATTACCCTATCATTGACAGCATTGTAGTTCAGGATAGATCTTGTTATGTTCTTTTTGACAATGAGTGTGATACCGTTTCTCTTCAGTTTGTCATTCTTGATATGGTAGACCATATTATTTTCATATTCAAAATGGCCAATACCAGTCCATTTCAGCTCATTAATGCCTAGGATATCTATCTTCAAGTGTTCCATTTAATTTTTGACAACTTCCAGTTTTCCTAGATTTATGCTGTGTACATTCCATGCTCCAGTTACTAATGTATGTTTGCAGCTGTTTCTCCTCATTTTGAGTCATTCCACATCAGCAAGTGAAGGTCCCGAAAGCTTTACTCTGTCCACTTTGAGTTCGACTCTACTTGAGGAGGCAGCTCTTCCCCAGTCATATTTTGAGTGCTTTCCAACTTGAGGAGCTCATCCTTTGGCATTATATCAGACAGTGTTTCACTGTTATTTATAAGATTTTTAGAAGTAGATCCCCAGGTCCATCTTCCTAGTCTGTTTTAGTCTGGAACCTTAGCTGAAACCTGTCTACCATGGGCGACCTTTTTTGAACTATTGGTGGCATACCTTCCAGAATCACAGAAACATACAAGCCACCACAGTACAACACACTGACAGACAAGTGGTGACATATTAAAATAAATAATCTAGAACAGTAATAGGTCCTTTTTTTTGGGATTATGAAGTCTTTTA
Source organism: Loxodonta africana (assembly GCF_030014295.1). NCBI lineage: Eukaryota > Metazoa > Chordata > Mammalia > Proboscidea > Elephantidae > Loxodonta > Loxodonta africana. The sequence goes on from NC_087349.1 coordinate 37,580,739, forward strand.
TTTATCATGCAACACATAGTCAGCCATATTGCCAAAAAGAAAATCCTACTCTTTAGTCTTCAGTCCACTGCTGTCTGCCTCTACTAGTTCATTAAAAGTGTTCCTTGGAAAATAAACAATGACTCTTGAGTCCTGATCCAGCAGACACTTAAGGGTTCTTATCTTACTTCTCCTCTCATAAGCACTTCCCAGCTGACTGTTCCTTGGTTTTTGGTGCTATCTTTCCTCTTGGTTCCTAACCCAAGGGACCTTTTTCCCTATCTTCTCTAACAGTTTTCTATGTCCTCATTTCATCCCTTAAATATAGGGATAATTTAGGGTTTAGTACTGTTATTGTTAGGTGCCATTGAGTTGATTTCGACTCATAGTGACCCTATAGGACAGAGTAGAACTGCCCCATAGGGTTTCCAAGGAGCTGGTGGATTTGAACTGCTGACCTTTTGGTTAGCCGCTAAGCTCTTAACCACTGTGCCACCAGGGCTCCACTCTCCTAATAGGTACTTTTAACTGAATTCAAGCCTAGTTAATTCTGCCTTCAGGGCTCCCTCTAAATGTACCTGTTGATAAATTCAGAATACTATAAAAGTGATTCTTTGGGGCCTTTTGCTGTAAAATTGTATGTTTATTTCCACAAACATTAGGTACTTACTCTCTGTTAATCGCTGTGTGCTCAGTGTAACCTATTGAGGTTAGTTTTCGTCTTCAATAAATTTGAATAATATTAAGTTTATCCTTCATTATTTCTAACCTACACTATTAAAATTATCTGTAATATGTATCCTGCCAAATCTTTCTCATTCTAAAATAAAAACCTGTTCATTGCATTCACATTTCAACTTTTGCTAGGTCGTCACTTCTGATGCCACCTGGAACTCTTCACATAGCCAGACAGGCTTTCAAGATGTGGCCTAGCCTCCTAGTATATCTGTGCTTTTTGCCTCTCCCTACATTTCTACTCTCAATCCTGTATATACCTGTCATGGATTGAATTATGTCCCACAAAAAAATGTGTGTATTAAGTTGGTTAGGCCATGATTCCCAATATTCTGTGGTTGTCCTCCGTTTCATGATTGTAATTTTAAGTTAAAGAGGATTAGGGTGGGATTGTAACACCCTTACTAGGTCATATCCCTGATCCAGTGTAAATGGAGTTTCCCTGGGGTGTGGCCTGCACCACCCTTTATCTCTCAGTAGATGAAAGGGAAGTAAGCAGAGAGTTGGGAACCTCATACCACCAGGAAAGCAGCCCTGGGGGCAGAGCATGTCCTTTGGGCCTGAGGTACCTGCTCTGAGATGCTCCCAGACCCAGGGAAGACTGATGACAAGGATCTTCCTCCAGAGCCAACAGAGAGAGAAAGCCTTCTCCTGGAGCTGACGCCCTGAATTTAGACTTGTAGCCTACTAGACATTGAGAGAATAGATTTCTCTTTGTTGAAGCCATCCACTTTTGGTATTTCTATTATAGCAGCACTGGATGACCAAGACAGTACCTGTTTGGACTATAGGTTTTTAAGCCAAGTAGAGTTGTGATACTGTAATTTTGCATATCCCAAAAGAACATGCTTTTATGGTAACAGTAGATCTGATCTACATGGCAGTAATTGGAAAACAAATTAATGATATAGCTTTCAATGATTTTACTAGGAATTTAAAGACCACGAGGATAAGAGAAAATGCAGGGCAAAGACATTTCTTCTACCTATTCTGTTTCTTTCTTTGCTCACAACTCCTTGGTATATTTTTTGTGTGTCCTCTCCCTACTTGGAAACCCTGGTGGCATACTGGTTAAGTGCTATGGCTGCTAACCAAACGATCATCAGTTCGAATCTACCTGGCGCTCCTTGGAAACTCTGTGGGGCAGCTCTCCTCTGTCCTGTAGGTTTGCTGTGAGTGAGAATCGACTCAACAGCAACAGGTTTGGTTTTGGTTTTCTCTCTACTTGGCTCTAATAAAATAGCCTCCATCCTACTTGACTATATTTATTTTGGAAAAAGTAAAATGAATCAATTTTTTTTTCTGGCTTTTCTTAGCATATGGATATTTTAAAATGCTGAAAACAAAAAAGAAAAGACTATTTTAGTCTAGTTACCAAACTTCATGAAAGTTCTAATTGAAGAGGGAAAATAAATAAGGATGAATATACATGTGTCTACCATATTTTTCCTCTCTCCGCTCCCCATAGGTCAATTCAGGGAATTGTTTGCGATTGCTTCTGGTTTGTAATATGACCTTTACATACCCCTTTTGTGAAAATCTTTTTACACTGTTAGCGCCTATAGTTTTAGCTTATGTATTTTTAGCACATATATTTTAATTTCTTATCTTTTTTTTCTATACTTACATAGAAACTCGAGGGTATAAAAAGCAAAAAACAATTATACAATGTTAAATACTTTCTAATTGCCTTATACTTCTTAGGTCAATCTTTTAATCAATGTCGTGATCTAATTTTATTCCTTAGTTTGGTGTATTTATAAAATTTTTGGAGCAGAGGGCAGTTTTTGAATTAAGTCTTAGTGAGATTGATAGTTCTTAAAATACTGCATAATCAGAGTAGTTTTTTACTTGGTTAATTAATTTACCCACTTAAAATTATAATTTCATTGTGCATTGAAGGCACACTGTTATACTTTACTCATTGATCTCTGGTGTTATTAAGAAAAATAAGGATTTAAAAGATTTTAAAGTGAGTCAACTTTCTAAAACATGGTAGACTGAGTCGTTGTAACCTCTCCTTCCACTGTTAACACGTAAAAATCCTGGAAAAACTACAGCTAAGACATGGTAAGAAATAGAGAACCAAGATTCAGAGAAAGAAAGAGAAATATGCTGCCATGTATCAAGCAGTTGCTCAAAACCAGAAGGGCAAACACTCAAATAGATGCTTTGCAGGGAATAGAGTATATAGACATGAGTATACCAAAAACCAAACCCAATGCTGTTGAGTCCGACTCATAACAACCCTATAGGAAACAGAGTAGAACTGCCTTGCTCTGTAGGATTTCCAAGGAGCAGCTAGTGGATTCGAACTTCCACCCTTTTGGTTAGCAGCCATCCCTGACAATTTAGGAGTTAAGTTTTTTAATTTCCATTGGAAGAGAAGACATGGCCTAGGTCTGTGCAAGTGGGCCCTGGAACTGAGTCCTCTAATGCTGGTCCTGAGACAGTTACTCTCTATTTTAAAAAAGTGGTGAAGTGCATGCTTGTTTATGAGACATCAAAACTCCAAGCCTATGCCATTAGTCCCAGTAGTGTCCGAGTAGCATGGACAAATCCATAGCCACGAAATAGTGTAGAAAAAAAAAACCTCCCATTTCAATAGCCTGAAAAAAAAAAAAAATGTATAACCACTCCATATTGCTTCTTCCACATCACAGTACAAGATTTCTGTGAAAAAAGTAATCTCACCGAAGATGAGTCTATATGTGTGTGTGTGTGTGTGAAGAAATAATCAACAATGAGGTAGAGAAAGCAGATGTAACAAAGAGGGAAATCATGGCTTCCTAAAATTTAAAGTAATAAAACTATCAGGAAAAGACTAAATAAGAGAATAGACTCATAATGAAAAAAGACCATTATGAAAAAATGATTAAGAAAATTTTAGAAATTCATGCACCAAAAAACATTAATTGAGCATCTATATTCCTGGCATTATTCAAGGTACTGGTAATTCCTGGCATTATTCAAGGTACTGGTAATAGAGCATTGATAGAACAAATGAAAATCCTAGTACTCTTGCTGCTGACATTCTCGTGGTTAGAAAAAGCTAAATAAAACTTCTAAAATTCTGGGTTTTTTTTAACTCATTGAAATTAAAAAAAAAAAGTGGACAGGATAAATAGCAAATGAGCTCAGATGAAATGAGAATCAGTAAATAATATTATAGCTTAAAATATTAGCCAGAATGCAACAGAAAGGAAAAATGCAATGGAAAAACCTTAACAGTTAAGAGATATGAAGGGTTGAATGAAAAAGCACCAGCATGCATCTAATAGGAATTCTAGAAGCATGAAATAGAGTGCACGTTAAAACTACAATGTTTGAAAAAGTAATAGCCAAGAATTTGTAACACGTTTGCAGAGAGTGAGAGCCCTCAGATAATAGAAGCAAAAGTTAAGAGCAGGATAAATCAAATCATATCTAGATACATTATGGTGAAAATGCGGAACACCAAAAACAAAACTAGAAACGAGAGGGGAAAAAAACTGCCCAAGGAGAAATAATAACCAGACTCATTGGTGGTAATAGAGGCTGGAATGTCATGGAATAATTTCTTAAAAGTAACAGAGAAATGGCAACTCTGAATCCTGCATTGCTATCTTATTACTTAAAAGAGAGACTGAAATAAAGTCATTTTCAGATAAAGATTGAGAGAATTTACTACTCACACAATCACTGGAAAAACTACTCAGAGATTATTATCAGGAATAAAGAAATTGAACCTAGAAGGAAGGAATGGAATGTGGGAAGCAGTAGTGTGCAAAGAATATGGTAAATGTCAGACAATTCTAAATAAACCTTGACTATAAACAAAAAAAAATTTTTTTTTTTTTTTTTTATAAGCAGTGCCAACTGAAAAAATATATCATCATCACAGTTAAAAAGATCTAAGTTCTTAGAATTGTTCAGAAGGGGAAAAGAGCCATTTATTAAGTTTAGACTTTAAGTCATTTATGTTAAACATTTAAAGGACAGAAATAGAGTATATAACTTCCAGATTAGTACAGAGGGAAATAGAAATAAGAAAACCCAACCTATTCAAAAGATAGAAATTAAATAAACAAAGAAAAGTTATGATCATTGGAACGCAAAAGGTGGCAGAATGACTTCTTCAACAACTTATATTCAAAATATCTTGTCAAGGATAGTTCACAATTTGCCATTTGTTCAGAGCCTTGGCTTATTAATATCTGGGCACAAACCCTGAATCCCTCCCTCACTAAGAATTTCATAGTCTTTACATATGTTTATTAGTACAGGTTGCCTACTTGTTTTTGTTTGTCCTATCTCCCATGTTAGAGTATTCCTTTTGTTAGATAGATTTGCCTTTGAAACCTTTATAGAAGTGGATATTTCAAATATCAGGGGATAGGAAATACTTGGCTTAATCAAGTGATAAGTGAACCTACCTATAAAACAAATATCTTTGTGTATGACACTTAGGAATTTTTACCATCTTTTAACGGAAACTGATTTGTTGATAGTCATGGTAGGGAAGAGTAAACAAACAATGGTATGATGTAATAGTAGTGGTTATGGCAGCAGTAGCAGCAGCAGCTAACGTTGTTGAGCGCTTCCTTTGTACCAGACATCGCCCAATGTAATGTGTGGAATCCATATCTTGCTATCTTTACAGGTATGGAATCCTAGGCACAGAGAAGTTAAAGTTGAGTCAGGGTCATGCAGCTATGTGATACATTTCTTAAACTGCACACTTAATTAGCATCATGTATTTCTCAAATATATTTGTCACTTCTTTCCGTTTTTACATTGCTGCACATTCACATGCTGTACATTCAGAGGGTCTCTATGAGTCAGAATCAACTCGACGGCATTGGGTTTTTGGGTACATTCACAGCTACATGCTGCTTGGTTCATTGGTGGCAAAATGGCTCATGTAGTCTATAGTTAATTTTGGCTGCTACTTATAAACCATACTGTATTTGCCATTACTAATTAAAAGATATGGAATTTCATAAATTTAAAAGGAACCATCTTATAGAGTGAGTTCGCTTAACGTCCCATAGAATGAGAGCTACGAAATGATCAACCACATTTGGTTAAAAAAAAATAAGCCTTTCTTCCTTGTGCTACTGCTCCTTAAGCTAAGCTTAATCATGAAAAATAGGTTTTGTGACAGACTCTAGATTAAGTAATGACTATGCCTTTGTTAAAATTAGCAAATCATTATAATTGGGGCTTAAACATCTCGGCCCATGTAAAAATCAGTTTCGTGATTGTTTCTTCCAACAAGGGGAACATCTCTCCCTTAACAATTTCATATTTTGGCACGTACATTAAGGACCAGAAAAAAAAATTTTTAAATGTTGTTTATATATTTTCTGAAATTAAATATTTAACTTAATTCTTTAGCTTATTGGTTTTCATAAATCCTTTTATAAAAAATTCTTCCCTGAGAAGGACAATACTCAATACATGGAAGGTCAGCTCAACTGGACTGGACCAAAAGCAAAGAAGTTTCCGGAATAAACTGAATGCTTCAAAGGTCAGCGGAACAAGGGCAGGGGTTTGGGGACCATGGCTTAAGGGGACTTGTAAGTCAATTGGCAAAATAATTCTATTATGAAAACATTCTGCATCCTACCTTGAAATGTGGCGTCTGGGGTCTTAAATGCTAACAAGTGGCCATCTAAGATACATCAATTGGTCTCAACCCACCTGGATCAAAGGAAAATGAAGAACAGCAAGGTCACGCGATAACTATGAGCTCAAGAGACAGAAAGGGCCGCATGAACCAGAGACTTACATCATCTTGAGACCAGAAGAACTAGATGGTGCCCGGCCACAACCAATGACTGCCCTGACAGGGATCATAATAGAGAACCCCTGAGGGAGCAGGAGAACAGTGGGATGCAGACCCCAAATTCTCATAAAAAGACCATACTTAATGGTCTGACTGAGACTAGAGGAATCCCGGCAGTCATGGTCCCCAAACCTTCTGTTGGCCCAGGACAGGAACCATTCCCGAAGACAACTCATCAGACATGGAAGGGACTGGACAATGGGTTGGAGAGAGATGCTGACGAAGAGTGAGCTACTTGTATCAGGTGGACACTTGAGGCTGTGTTGGCATCTCCTGTCTGGAGGGGAGATGGGAGGGTAGAGAGGGTTAGAAACTGGCAAAATTGTCACGAAAGGAGAGCCTGGAGGGAGGGAGCGGGCTGTGACTCATTAGGGGGAGAGTAAGTGGGAGTATGGAGTAAGGTGTATATAAGCTTATATGTGACAGACTGACTTGATTTGTAAACTTTCACTTAAAGCACAATAAAAATTATTAAAAAAAAAAAATTCTTCCCTGAACTTCCAAATTCCCTCAATCAGTAATAATTTTTACCTATTTTAATGTTCCAATCATACACTTAGCCAATCCAGCTTTGTATTTTATTATATATATATATATATGTGTGTGTGTCTTACTTTTATTATTAGACATCAGTTCCTTAGGAACAGACATCCTACTGTATAAAAACATCCTTATATTCCACCCCCTAGATTCCTCTCCGAGCCATAAGTTACTGCCTTGCCCATAGTGGATAGTTTAATAAATTGTGGCAAGAAAAAGGTAAAGCATGCAGATGAACTTTTAGAAATTACCCTACCCTAGAAATAGCAGATAAGGCCAGGACAGTGAAGTAGTCTCACAAGGAAAAGAATGGAAAGAAAAATATTGCTCTGTGAACATACCCTGTGTCATAAACCACTAGCACTGAAAGAATAGTTAACTGAATTGTATAAATGTTTGTTTAGTCTCTCCTTTGTAGTCATGAGTAGTTCCCTAGTCTTAATACATTATTTCTTATTTTTCCGGTGACTAATTTATCCAGCCTCTTTATTGTGGTCATTTTGATTAAGGACAATTGTAAAAATAGAATCAGGAATTTCCCTGATTAAAAAAATAAATTGTATGGTAATGGCTCTTTGTGGGCTGGTCCTTGAGGACTCACCACTGGTAGTATGTTTTTTCTTCATCTTATTTAATTTAAAGTAGACGTACTCTTTGATGTGTTTTGGTTAAGCATTGTAGTTTCTTTCTAGAAACTGAGTTGATAATGTGGGAGGAGTCAAGTACATTGTGGTCAAGCTGTCCATCCAGTTGACCTTTCCAATTCTAGACTGTGTGTTCTTCATTCTGGAGAAATAGGGTTGCCTCAAAGTGACAGTGCTCCCCAAAATTATTATCACTTGGCTAGACAGATCAAATGATTATTATTAGGGCCTTTATATCTCTTTCTCTAAACGTTCAGGTTGACAACTATCATATCTAACCAAATTTTAGGATGCATTCAAGTCTTAGATGCCTAGTTTCCCTTTTCTCCCCCATACTATTTTTTCTTTCCCCCCCTGCTATTACTTCTCCGGAAACCCTGGCGGTGTAGTGGTTAAGAGTTCAGCTGCTAACCAAAAAGGTCAACAGTTCAAATCCACCAGGCATTCCTTGGAAACCCCATGGGGACAGTTTTACTCTGTCCTGTAGGGTCACTGTGAGTAGAAGTCAACTCATGACAACAGGTTTGTTTATTTGTTTTTTAAATCACTTCTCTATTTCCCTCCTCTACCAGGTGGCTTCTCTCTCTTTTCCTACATGGGTCATCTTCATCCTTTTGCACTCATCTCTGCGACTCTTGCTTTGTAGAAAGTGTTGATATATTTCTGTGTTCATACTTACTCTTTCCATCTATGTCTTTCACTGAAACATAGTTTTTCCCCATTTCCTCTCTTCCTTAATTTTCTTTAGTATTTACTTTGACTTAATGCTTCCTTTTTTTATCCTCACTGTGTCATCTGTATTCGGTTTGTATAAAAAGTTCCACTGCTGGTTAGAAGTACCTTCTACCGAACCAAACAAAAATTCTCGTAGTTTTCCTTCCTCCAAACCTCCGCTCAAGCGCATAATCTTGATGTTTTCTCGTTAGTGTTCAGTTTTTTTCTTCTTTTATACATGCCATGTAGTGTTGCTAGTGTCTCTAATCAGAACTTTCAATGAGAAGTCTCAGTAAAATGATCACTTGCAAAAATCACAGGACCTGAAGCATTTTGTTAAATCCACCTGATTCTCTCCTTGCAAGCACTGCTTACAGCACGCATGATTTGAACAGTGGGAGGGACTGTTATTATGCACCGTGTCTGGCACACACTGGTGTTCTGCAAATACCAGCTCCCGGTGATGCTAATGATGATGGCGATAGTGTGGGTGAGTATTTTGAAGGCAAAAGGACAGCAGTGGGAGGAGAACAGAGATACCAGTAATGAGGTGGGGGTGGTGGGAGAGCATGAGTCAGTAAGAGATAGCTGCTGGGACAGATGGATTATAACACATTTTGTCTTCATTTTCCTGCCTCTGGGTTTCAAAGGCAACCAGTAGTACCACACACAGTGTCCTAAAGCTGTGCAGGTAGTTCTGTCCATCAAACTATCCAAAAAGCTTGTTCTCCCACTACTTAATTCTCAGAGGGTATAGAAGAATAAATGCCCTTCCACCCTATTGTCTTCAGTCACCCAATTCAAAGAGAATGGGGGGATGAGAGCCCAGTAAAGCTCATCAGTTGCCATCGAGTCCATTCTGGCTAAACTCACTTAGCTCATCAAACTGGCCTGCGTCCTGCTAAATTCATTTCATTAGAAAGTAGCACCATTGTGAGTTTCTACTGTATATGGTATTCAGAATGGACCCGGTTTTCGTTATAATCACCTTTGTTACTTAAGTTTCAAGAAAATCTCCATGAATATCTTTTAAACACTCGAATTTATTATATGTCTTCAGATTTCTGTTCATCTTTATGACTTTGATAATTATTTGTAGGCCTTATTAAAAGCTCCCATTTATAGGGAATCCAGACTTTTTTGGAGCCATTTACGCTGGATGAACTCTCAAAACTATTGCCCTGAGATGATCTTTAAACTTGAAACCTTAAACTAAAACTATCCCCTGAAGTCTTCTTTGAACCAAAAAATAGTTCATCTTAGTAAAGTATGTCTGCTTTGAGCATTTGTGCTCTTTTAAAGAATTATCTATGTGAGATCAGATTACCAACAGCTACTGGATAGGTTGGATTGGGAAGGTAGGAGGCAGTAAATTTTAAGATAATGGTGTAGAATAATTTGGAAAAGGACTGTGGGAATGGTAGCACAACTTGAAGAATGTAATCAATGTCACTGAATTGTTAGAGGTAAAATTTTTGAAATAGTATATCTTTGGCTATGTATACCTTCACCAAACTAAAAAATTACAAAAACAAAAAGCTCCCATTTAAACATGAACATCTTCTAGGTTCAGGTAGCCATCTTTTGATTGTTGGAATGAGTGTTGGTGCAAGAATGTGTTCCATTTGGCTGGGGCTTGAGGAGAGTGTTTTGGCACTAGCAATGTGTGTCATCCTCTCTGTGTGCTGCTGAAGTGTCTTCATTTGTTGTGAACTTCCTTATAAAACTCAGACGCTGAGGTTGGAAGAGGGTTGTCTAGATATTCCTATAGAATCTATTGCTTTTGTCTGGACATTAACCCTTAAGTGTAAATGATGATACCATAAATTTGGACTTGTTAAAGCACTTGTTTCTCTTCACACTGTTTCTGATCCTCACTTTGTTACTGTGTTATCTCTCATTTGTTCTAGGGTTAGCTGTTTCCCTCCAGCTATTACACGGAGACATTGAACAAATCAGAAGAGAGTACTCATCAGTATTTTCTCACGGAGTATCTATAACGAGGAAATTGGGATTTTCTAATATTATAATGCCTGGTAGGTAACTACGGAGCCTGGGTGGCACAAGAGGTTTGCAGTCTGCTGCTAACCTAAAGGTTGATCGTTTGAACCCATCTGGCGGCTCTGCAGAAGGAAGCCCTAGTGAGTTGCCCTGTGAAGATTACAGCCAAGAAGCTTTATGGAGCCGTTCTGCTCTGTAACACGTGTTGCCATGAGTCAGAAATCAACTCAACAGCCAAGGGTTTGTTTTTATTTGGGTAGGAAACTTGGGATGAACCAAAATGATGAAATATGGCTATATGGTCTGCTTTTGACACTTGAGAAATTTTTTCGCATTGTCAGCTTTGAAGAGTTTAAATGGACTGTGGTGAAGAATGAAATGAGGCGTATGATTTAAAAATGAACAAAATTAAAAATAAAGTGTCTTTACACTGGGGTGGGTAACTTATGGGGGCCATGGCTGTGTATCATTACAACCATGATAAGAGGGGAAAAGTGAGGTAGTGTCCTGAAGATATTTTACCCCTCAATAGAAAATGCTGGTGAAGTCACTTAGATGAAATCCTCCTAAGTTTTGATAATAGTTAATCAGCAATAGTTGGCCTTTCTTGAAGGATTTTTTTCACTGGGATGTATATATGCAATATGCAGCCGTATACAGGTACCATATGTAATTCTATACCTTTTCTGGTTCTTTTTGTGGGTATAATTAAGATCTATATTAGCACTGAAGACTCCAAAAGTGTGTGTTTTCTGCATGGAAAGGATGTGGATTAAGGAGATTCACACTATAAAATAAATGGCAGGTTTACGGAAACTTTGATGCATTTTGGAGTATGACTCTCCTAATCTCTCAACCAAGATAAGTTCAAAAACTACACTCCTTCAACTCTTATAGCAGTTAGGGTTTTTCAAATGCTATCATGTACAACCCAAGGAGTTGAACTAGAAGGGTCCAAGGAGTTGAACTAGAAGGGTATAGTTTGCTGATAAAAAAGATATATTTAGCAAAACTTGGTTCAATTCATGTCAGCAAGCATTGGTTGAGCATTGACTTTGTGCAAGGGGCTAAGAATATAAAGACTCATTCATTCTACAAATATTTATTGAGCACCTTCTATGTGCCAAGGCATTCTTCCAGGTACTAAGAACACAATACTGAATATAACCAAAAAACTCCCCTTCCTTCATGAAGCTTAGTTTCTAGTGAGAAAAATGATAATATGTAAGTAAAATGTATGTGTTCAAGGATGATAAGTACTAAAATGAAATCTAAGGCAGGTAAAAGGGCTAAAGAATCCCTGAGGTGGTAGTGTGTTGAGGGGTGGAAATTTTAGGTAGGTGAGAAGGTGATATCAGAATATAGACCAGAAGGAAGTGAGGAAGCAATGCAGATGAAAGCGTTTTAGACAGAGGGAACAACAAGTGCAAAGGGGTCCTAAGGCAGCAGCATGCCTGCCATATTTGAGGACCTGCAAGGAGGCCAGCCTGACCAGAACAGAATAATGGGAAGAGGGGTGTGGGGAAAGTGTTTAGGGGAGAATCATGTGTGGCCTTGTAGGTCACACCAAGCAGTTGACTTTTATACAGAATGAGGAGGGAAGCAACTAGTGGCTTTTGAGCAGAATGACAAGCTGAGTTATGGTGTCATAGGATCACTGTCATTACTGTGTGGAGATTATACCTGGAGGGGTGTGGGAGAGCAGAGTAGAAACAAGAAGACCAGTTTGGGGTCTTTTGTAGTAATCCAGGTGAGAGGTGATTGTGGCTAGGACCAGGGTGTTAGCAGTAGAGATGGTGAGAGCAATATTTGTGTTCACACCCTCAGCAAGGTTACAATCTAAGGGGAAAGACATTTTGTAATTTGGAAGAGATTAGAGAGAGGTGATAGAATTCCACCCTGGGGTCTTATTGAAGTTTCCTGGAGAGGTGATACATGAGCAGAGTCTTCAAGGCTGATAATTCTAGGCCCACATCTCCCAAGCCATTATTCTCACTCCTACACCGTACTAATAGCAAACGCTTGTTTTCCTATTGAAATAACATGCAGTCATAACTGACAAAGTGCCACTTCTAATGTTAAAAGGAAATTTTTAAATTTCTAAAATTCTGCAAAAGTCAAAATTTTATGAGAGAATAGCCTTTTAAAAACCTTTGACACTTTGCCTAAAGCACTATAAAAAAATAGTAAAGGGCAAAAAATAAAAAATATACAAAATGAAAACCATGACACTTTAAGAAAAAAAAAAAAATTTAAGTCTAATTAAGCTTCTAGGATTTCTGCACTGTTCCCAAGTAGAGTGGGCAGGGACCAGACTGGGTGACCTTCACCAGCTCTGGTTCTAGCTGTACCTGTCTATCCTCTGTGCATCTAGACCTCACATTTTCTCTTTCTTTTCCTTCCTTGCTTGACCTTTGTCTTCTTCTTCCTCTTCTTCTTCTTTTTTTTTAATCTTCAGACCTTCTAATCTAACCTTGTTGTGTGCCATCGAGACAATTTCGACTCATAGCAACCCTGTAGCTAACCTTAGAATAGGACTAAGCTACACAGGTTATTGGGCTTGTATTTATTGAAAACATTTTACATGTCCTTTGTTCTACAAACAAGGAATGAATCTTTATTAACCATTAGATTTTATTACTAAAGGTCCTCACCTTGTATTTGGCTTGGTCTCCCGTAGAAACGAAGAGTTTCCACCACTTTGTCTAGACATTAGGAGCTGGAAAATCCCATATGAAGCAGTAGTATTTTTCGGTACTGCACACACCCCCTCCCTAGTCCACAACCAAAAAGAGAAAGACCAAATGAAATACTCTCAAATTGTCGACCATATTTTTAAGAACGAGATCCTCTAAACCTCTGTTTAAATTCAGTGTGTAGAAGCAAGCAAGCGAAGTTGTATCTGGCGGGGCACCTGGCATGGCTTTGAGACCCAATGATAGCGTTGCTGTGAATAAAGATTTCAAATAATACAGAAACTGACGGACATTACCCATTGCAGCATTTTGTGATCTAGTTGTGGTAAATATATATGTAACAAAACATTTGACATTTCAACAGTTTTCATCTTGATGGAAGTTGGGTCATGCGGGGAAGGCTGTGAGAACAGCCTGTGAAGTTCCCTGCGATGACCTGACCCAGCTTAGGGACCCAGTCTGCCTGGGCATATCTTGCTACTGTTGTCGCAAATGACTGTTTATAGAACTGTTTACTTGGTGACATCTTATTCAGCGACTCTTGCAACTGGCCATTATTTCCTTCAGTTGCTAAAAATAATTGGTATTTCCTCTTTAGCAAAAAAAAAAGAAAAAATTACATCCCACTGGGAAGCAAATTGACGGGTGAATCTAATATAAAAACCATATTTTAGAGCAGAATGCAGCCAGCTGCTGGAAGAATTCCTCAGCTTGATCTCTGGGCAGTATCACTGAGAAATGGAAAAACATAAAGCGAGATGACACTTCATCTGCTGAATAATTGTCTGGGATGTGTTGTGCCCCTGCAGCTTTTGTCTGGCTTTAATGATGGAAATGAACTTGCAGTGGTATAGGCTCACTTCTAGCCCTTTCCCTACCCAGCGTTGGGATGGCAAGGCTCACGTTGCCCAGGGAAACAGTCTTCCCAGGGAAGAGTCTGCAGGTCCAAGGACTGCAAGAGGTTTTTTAAAATCACTTCCTTCTCTTTTTCTCCTTTTCATTTTTTGGCCTCTTAATCTTCCAAATGGGGCCTTGGTGGTGCAGTGGTTAAGAGCTCAGCTGCTAACCAAAAGGGCAGTAGTTTGAATCCCACAGCTGCTCCCTGGAAACCCTATGGGGCAGTTTATAGGGTTGCTATGAGTCAGAATCGACTCCATGACAACAACAGGTTTGGTTTTGGTAATTTTCTGGTTAAGGGGCCATGGTGGTGCAATGGTTAAGTGCCTGGCTGCTAACCAAAAGATTGACAGTTGGAACTCACCCAGTGGCTCCATGGGAGAAAGACTTGGTGATCTGCTTTCATAAAGCTTACAGCCAAGAAGACCTATGGGGCATTTCTTCTGTGTCACATGTGGTCACTATGAGTCAGAATCAACTCAATAGCACCTAACAATAATGACAAAGAGTCTCCCAAATTAGAGGGAGAAGGGGGAGATACATGTATTTACGTGAACAACTACAAGGGACTTTAAAACTCACTGGATTTACATTGGGAAACATGCGGTCATTGTTTTGTTCCCTTTTGTTATGTATCAAAATTTTGACTTGCCAATTAATTCTTGTCAGTGGCCCTAATGAAAACTTCAGCTTCAATGAGAAGATGTGTGTGAATGACATTTCTGATTTTAGTGTCACACTGACAGTCTGCAAGCATGATCTTTTTTTCATTTTGTAGACTTGTCCTGCAGAATTAATTTGTAGTGGATGGATAGGGTCAGGACAGGTGAGACATGTGTTTGTACCAGTCAAACAAAGTTCATCAGCGGAGTCGCTGCCAGTCTGCAGAACGACTTATCTGTGGTTCTGTGGCTACAGGACCATACACAAAACTTTCTTTGAGGATCACAGGATGTAATCAATGCCAGGCTATTTTTGAAATGGGAAAAACATGGAAACAAATTCTCTCCTTGGTCATCTGTTTTGAGGACGGCCTCTGCCCATGTACTTTTAGCGTCATCTTGAAGTCCTCTGGACTCTTCCCTATGGTTAAGGGTCAGTTATTCAACACTGTATTTCTTAGGGTATCTAATGTCCAAAGAAGAAAAGACACTTTCTATGAAGACCATCTTTGCCTTCTACAAGGCAGATAACTTTGAGAGGAGTTCCATGCTCTGGTCTCTGAGCCTGAGAGAGGGAAGGCAGTAAAAATATTTAAATCAGAGCTCTCCAAAAGAAATATTATGTAAGCCACAAATGTAATTTAAAATTTTCTAGTGGCCACCTTAAAAAAAGTAAGAAACAGGTGAAATTAATTTTAATAATTTATTTTATTTAACCCAGTACATCTAAAATATTATTTCAAAAAGTAATCAGTATAAAAAAAATAATCAGTATAGACATATAGACAGTCATTAATTAAATAGTTTGTCTTCTTTTTCTTGTCCTACATCTTTGGAAGCTGGTGAGTATTTCACAGCACATTTCTTTTCAGACCAGTCACATTTCAAGTGCTCGATTGCTGTGTGTGGCAGAGGTTTCCATATCAGACAGCACAGCCCTAAATGTCCTAATTAACAGACTCTGTGCAAAGCTGGGCCAGGGCCCTTGCCGAGTATCAGGAAATACTGTTTCCATACACCAGACGTTCTGGAGCAGAAGCTGTTTGATATGTCAGAATTCTTATGGAAGGGCGAGCTGTACGCTTCCCCCCAGCCCTAAGATCTATTCTTACTCTGAGCTTATCAATCCGTGTGGGCAAAATTTCCTTTGCCCCCATTATCTCTGTACTCTTACCTTCTCCACTTGTTATTCTGTGCCCTTTGGAGACTCGCTCTCCCTTTCAGCTGGTTAAGCAGTTACTCTTTTTTAAACCCAAACCAAACCTGTTGCCCATTGCTCCATAAGGTATTCTTGGCTGCGGTCTTTACGGAAGCAGATCTCCTGGCCTTTCTTCCATGGTATTGCTGAATGGGCTTGCACCACCCAGGGACTACTCGTTGTTAGGGAACCCCTAACAATAGAAAACCCC
Source organism: Loxodonta africana (assembly GCF_030014295.1). Taxonomy (NCBI): domain Eukaryota; kingdom Metazoa; phylum Chordata; class Mammalia; order Proboscidea; family Elephantidae; genus Loxodonta; species Loxodonta africana. The sequence goes on from NC_087349.1 coordinate 37,596,846, forward strand.
TTTTGGTACATTCATTTCCATTGCTTTGACTTGCTGTACTTGGCACCTCAGTATTTTTAAATTCAGTTGTCTCATCCCTCCTGCGAATGATTCTGAATCCGTTCTCCATATTGTTTATGTTCTGGATGACACGAGTTTGTGTTATCTTTGTCCTGTAGAGATGGCCCTAGAGCTGAAATCAGTGCTTCAAGACTGGTCTGACTAAGGCAGAACAGAGTGGACTAATACCTTCATGGCTCCAGGTGATGGTCTTCTGGTGACGAAGGCTGAATTGCACTAGCTTATTTGATGGCTGTTTGCACCCTGTTGAATTACAGTTCTTTATCTTTAAAGTGAGGATACTGACAATACTTCGGACACACTTCTTAATCTCTATACTTCAGTTTCCTCATCTATAAAATGGAAATAATAATGCTGTCTTCTTGTAAAGTTGTTGTGGGGATTTAATGAGATGATCTACTTATAGTACTTGGCCAAGTACCCAAGACATAGTAGGTACTCATTAAATTGTTCTGCTGCTACTGCTAGGGCTACTTTCATCACCATCATTATCATCGTCATCATCATCAATCTAAGTTCATAAAAAATACAGTTTTTTACACATATTCTTTTTTTACCTAAGGGGCAGAAGCTTTTCCAGTTCCATAAACATTAGCAAGTATTCAGATAAGACACTGGGCTAGACCCTATGGCCATGTGCAGTGGTTTACATGTGTGGTGAACATGCATTTTGTACCTTTATCCAGAGCATTCATAGGACAGAATCAAAGTCTTGAGTTACTGATAGAAACCCTATTGTCAGCTGAGGTCAAGCTATTAATCCACCCCATTTGACTTTAGTCACTAAGGTCTTTTCAGTTTTTTCTCGTTGTGGCCTTTTCTTTATCTTACCTGTAGTGATATGTTGGGAATCCTTCACATGTGTAAAGGCTTCCCAGCCAGTAGGCCTGCTAGACAAAAGAAAATGTTGTAGACATCAAATTTACAGAGTAATAAATTTGGGAGATGCAAGGTGTTGATAAACATTGTCAGGAAAATAGCTTTTCACAGTGGTGCTATGACTCCATTTCAGATTCACTTTATGGTTTCTCTCTTAATTACCCAAGATGCTTTCTTTACACCATTTGGGCTTATTAGTTTTCTCCAGAGCTGACCTCAAGTGTATTGATTTTAATTAGCACTTTTTCAATTTTATGCGTCTCCATGTTTTGGCAAAACACGGCACTTTGCAGTACTGGCTCTAGCAAGTGGTAAAATTCTGAGGAGAGGCATTTGTAGGATGTCCTCCAGGAGAAATGTTCTTGTCATGTGGTCTCTACAAAGAAATCTTATTTTAATCTTAAAAGTTTTATAAAAGATAAATGGGGTTACAGGGATGATGACAGTTAAGGAACAGAAAATTAAATCATATGCATAAGGTGCTTTATAAATGCATTGTATTCCAGAAGTTCTGTAAGTCACTGAAACAATGTAGCATAATTTTTTTTTAACACAAAAGGACTTCAGAAATAATCTTGTCCTTCCTACCCACTTTCTCACTCCCATTTTAACGGCACAAAAACCTGATGCCCTAAGGTATTACCCTGTCTGGACTAGTTTCACACCAAGGAGACAGTGGCAGAGACAAAACTAAAGTCTAAATTTCCTTATTCCAATCTGCCTGTGACCCTGTACCCTTTAGGTGTATGGGAATTCAGAATCTCTTTTTTAGGGAAAAGAGAGAATAATTCAGCTAAGTTATGAGCTAAACTGGCTTAGAAAGCTGATGCCATTTTAACATTGCTACTTTGTCAAAATGCACTCTCAGGTCTTTTGTGTTAGTGAAGCCTTCTCACATCAGCCTGTTTAAAATTCCAACCCCCTTGCTGCCCACATTCAGCACTTTTTATTCCCCTTCTTGGTCTAACAGTACTTATCATCATTCAGCATACCGTAAATTTTACTTTGTGTGTGTGTAATAGGCCTCCCCCTTCTAGGATCTAAGCTCTGAGGGGAGGGATTTTTGCTTTGTTAACTATTGCGTCTATAGGGCCTAGAATAGTACCTGGCACATAGGAGGTGCTTAAGATATATTTGCTGAATGCATATGTGGAAAAGAATTTCAGGGCACTAGCCGCAACCTGCCCCTGCCCCTGCCCCTGCTCCTCTCACTGCCTTCCCACCTTTGGGCCTAGCCTGCAGACAGGGGAAGGTGATTGCCTTGCAAACCTCTTTTGTCCCCTCTTGCCTTTGCTGAAGTGAGAATGTCCATGTCCTTCCAGCAAGCAAGAAGGTGGAAGTCACCCCCCACCCCAAGAAGCATTTCGTCATCATTTAGCAGGACAGCTAATTCCTATGTGATTCGAACCAGAAATGAGTAATTATGAGAAATTCCTAAGGTAGCTATACTTCCCATTAGTCAATGTGTGTTTTATAGTCTTTGTCAGCAGAGCTATTTATTGTGTGTCACTTACTCCAAGAAGCAAAGGAATTTGCTATTGTTAACTAACAGTTCTTGCTATAAAGTACCTTGATTTGAATGTTATTTCTTAGCTGGCCAAATCTGTTTAGTGGCAAAACTATTGTCAAGAATTTTCTTCCAAGCATAATGCTACAACAGCCCATATGTGTGTAGACCATTACACATAGACCTGTTCTGAGTTTGTTGAGGTTGGTTGATTCAGAAAACTTTGTGAGTTTACTATTTATTCTATAAATTAAAAAAAATAAGTATCATGGAGTGTGTGTGTGTGCGTGCTGGCACACGTGTGTGTGCGCTGGTTAAAGCACTTGACTGCTAATCGAAAGGTTGGCAGTTGGAGCCCACCAGCCGCTCTGTAAAGATTACAGCCTTAGAAACCCTGTGGGGCAGTTCTCTGTCTGATAGTATGGGGTCACTTTGAGTTGTAATTGACTCGACAGCAGTGGGTTTGGTTTGATTTGGCTAATCAAATGAAGTGGGTTTATAAAAAAAAATCTACCAAACTTGTAAAATTTACTGATCTCCTCTAAATTTTTTAAAAGGGAAATAATTACAACAAAAAGTTAAAAGAAAAATATAATTTCAAGTGTGTTGAACCTAAGTTCATTGCCTTCCCAAGTGCATTTGTACTAGCTACTGGAAATGCGAACCCAGAGACCCTGTATCAGTTGTATCCACTAATTATCGTATGTTTTATATGCTATTTGTAAAGGGTAGTTACAATTTAACCCTTTTCAGGACTTACTCATTTCCTGTTTTATGGCCCATCTGTTTCCTGGTTAGCCCAGGTCACTCATGAATGATTTTATCAGAAAAAGTTGGGCCTTATGGAGGAAGGTGACCAGGTACATTGGTATTCTCCCGTGATGTTGAAGAGCTGGGGGAACTTTCTTGTGTATACTTTGGTCAGGAAATTTTATAAATCTCCCAATTATGGACATATTTGTGTGGTTATTTTTCCTTTAGTGGCTTACTTTGTTATGGGGAGGTTTTTCTTAGGGGGAAAAAAAAGTTTACTTTGATTTTTCAAATGTTTGAAAGCTATCTTAAGTAAAAGTAAATTCAGCTTTGCCAGCCTTTAAAAATGCTCTAGTAGTACTTAGTTTACTTATTTCTCACTTGCCTATCCATTTGCCACTTCCACCTGTTTTTAGTCTTATAGGAGGTAAAACCGTGCTATTAGCATGTTTGTTTAACTTCACTTGTTGGTATAAAGTGTCTTTTTTTCTTGCAATAACAAGGGAAGGATAAGATTAAAAAGCATTCAAATTTTGTAAATAACCCATAGAGATAAAAATAGATGATAAATGTGTACATAAACTATGTCTGTTTGAATCTGGGGCTTTTCTCATTTGTTTTATAGCTTGTTGGCACTTGAAATATTAGGTTGAATTTGTCCGTATGGCTGAATTATTCTACATCTGTGTTCTTAAGGCACTAACCTGATGCTTCCAGCAGTGAGATCATTTGGTCCATGGATTTTGGAAAAGATTTAAATTGTAATTGTATCCTTTGCAGTCCTATTATTTTATCCCATTTAGGCATTTCTTCTACACTAAGTGCCGTGACTTCAAAGTAATAAGACTGGTTTCTGTAAGAAATCTGTTAGGCTGTCATTTGGCGATCACACCTCATAAATGAAATGAGGGAAATATGAAATACACTGAAGCTCTGACTCAATTCCAGAATTCACCTCCTAGATGTACATTTTTCAGCATTGCCAATTCAGGCTAGCAGAGGCTGGGTTCTACTCTTCTTAGATATTGGCAGTGAGGGTGGGGATGCTTTTATAAAAGAATATGATATGTGTGTACTTTATATAATATAAAAATATATTTTATGAAGTTTTTCTGGGTAAAGTATTTCATTTCCTAACAGGGTTTTAATTTTCTTTCCTAATAGGTGAAATGAGGAATGATCTATATATCACCATAGAACGGGGAGAATTTGAGAAAGGAGGGAAGAGTGTGGCCAGAAATGTGGAAGTTACGATGTTCATTATAGACAGTAGTGGCCAGGTCTTAAAGGTATGTTGATATTGGATATTTTTTGGTAAAACAGTTCCACATAATTGGTTCAGGTTCATCTTTAATGTGAGCAGTTAGTTTCTACCTTATAGTATTGTCTGTTTTGTCTTTCTTCTCCACCCTTGTGTAGTTTTTTTTTTTTTTAATCATTAAAATCCCTCTCAGAAAAGACAGTGGGGATAAAAAAAAAAAAAACCTAAGAAGCCTTTTATAGTTTAATTTCTAAATTAATTGTGTCAACAATTTCCTTATAGCAGCTATTTCTTAATTGTAGTATTTTTTATGCCATCTTATTTTTCCCTTTTATCTATCATAGTTTTAGAGATGAACACTTTTTCTTCAGCAATTGGTTAAAAAAATTTTTTAAATCTATTCCATTTAATCCTATGTATTTTCTTTTTGGCCAAAATAGACCTTGAAAATTGGGTATTATTAAATGTGGTAATAGCAGGTTCCTTTACGGAAGAAGTATTTTACATGAGCTGCCTGTTTATAGGGAAGTACAATTACCTGTTCAAATAAGAGGGTTGACCCTGGCACTTAGTGAGCTACCCACTGAGACAGAGAACAGGCTGTTAACTAGAACAGGCTGAGAACTTTGTCGTATGGTTGAACTTCAAATTGGGCATGCAGTTGCCCACCTCACACACGTCATTGAGGGCCACCTTGACCCTGGGAGACCATCTGAATTAGACAGATACAGCTCACTAGGCAGCAGCAAGTGCAGAAACCACAATGCAGAGGACCAACGAAGTAATTTTACATGAAGTACTATTTGGGGAGCAGGGAGATAGAGCAAAGTAATTGCTCTGCTGTTTCAAAATCATTTTTAAATGAAGCTGTCTGTAATGTGTGTGTTTCCTTTGTTAGGAGTTTATCTCCTTTGGCTCTGGAGAGCCACCAGCTAGTGAGTACCACTCCTTTGTACTTTATCATAACAACAGCCCCAGGTGGTCTGAACTGCTGAAACTTCCTATCCCTGTGGATAAATTCAGGGGCGCACATATCCGGTTTGAGTTTCGGCATTGTTCCAGTAAGTATTTTGTGGCATTGTCTACATGCTTTGTTGTGCTGGGCCAGTGTGCTAACTGAGCTGAAATGACTGTGTGGGCTGGTCTGCAGAAAGTGTGTGTCCTAGTTACCTACTGCTGCTATAACAAAAAATACCACAAGTGGGGGGCCTGAGAGAACAGAAATTTATTTTCTCACAGTTCAGGAGATTAGCTGTCCAAATTTAGGACGTGGCTCTAGGGGGGAGTCCTTCTTTGTCAGTAAACACAAGAGTTCCTTTGAATTCCTTGGCATCTATCTTCCCCCTATGTGTGTTTCTATGTGGCTGTTCTGTTTGTTTGTTTGTTTTTTTTAATAACTCAGAAGTAATTAAGTTTAGGATCCAACCTGCAGTGGTATGACCTCATTAATATAACAAAAGAAAAGCCCTATTTTCAAACAGGATCTCATCCATAGGTACAAAGGCCAGGAATTCAACACATATTTCAGGGCTACACAATTCAACCCATAACAGTATGCAACAAATCAGAGACCTCCAGGAGGAAGAAACAGGGTGAGTGGGAATTCTGAAAAGTGAATGAACTTACTCATTCTGGAAGCCCCCAAAACCTCTATGGAAACAGAGAAATAATAACTAGCCCCCCAAAAAAGAAATACTTATGGGAAATTATGCAGGGTTCTCTTTAAATTGATCACTTTTATAAAAGTCAGCTTGTCACTTCACACTCTAGAAAGACAATCCAGAAAGGAGAGATGCAGCATTAAAAATTTGACTGGCTTTGGTGGTCTTAGACATCCTTGGCCAGTCTGGTATCTCTCCAACCAAGAGCTTATTCAGCACTTGGATCGATCAGGGGAACCCACTAGGATTTTGCGGGGTATGAAAACACTAGGAAAGCCACTCTTAGGCTCAGGTTTATATCTAATTTGCATATATGTGCATCGCTGTGCAGTGTCAGACAGTATTCAAATGAGAATCAAGTAAAGTCAGCTGGAATAGAGATGACTCAAAGTAATTACAGGTTTAAATAACCCAAGACCTAGAGCTGTTACAGAATTTGTCCATGTGGACATTACCATCAAGTTGTCATTTCTTGATATCTCTATTTTAATTCTTTTCACTCATTACCATCTTCTCAATCTCCAGCTTCCTACCCCCACCATCCATCAAACCACGGACATTCTGATATCCCTGTGTCCTTAAAGTTTTAGAAACTACCAGAACTGTGCATTGTGGCCAGAGAAGGTAGCAGAATAAAAAGAGTCACATTCTTGGAGCAGCAACAGGCCGCTCTCTATTCTGGAAGGAATTGGGGGGAGGGGCACTGCTCCTAGATACGGGGCGACTTGACCTGAGTGGCACCAGATTCATCTGAAGTAAAGGCAAAGGAGCAGGACTTTGTTGCTGGACTTGGCTCCTGAGAGCTCCTAAATTGTGCTTGGTGGGTGTTTCAGAATGCAGGAAGAGAGCTAGCTGGGTCTGCCGTTCTCAGAAATTCCCCTCAGCTTCCTCTGTAAGACTCGAGGTGGGAAAACGTAAAGGACTTGAAATGGTGCCACACCATTTGTTCCACCAGTCTTTGTTATAAATTCTCACTGGGACCTAATATGAGTGTTGAGCTTTAAGGTAAGAAAAAGAAAAAAGTAAAGGTGAAACGGGGAAAGAGGAAAAGAGCATTTGGAGGAAATGATTATAACTCAGACCTTGGAAAGCGGAAAATATAAGGCTCCTTTTTTTTTTTTTTTTTTTTAAGAAAAGTTTAATGATAGTTAAAATTTAGGAGAAACAGCAAAGCATAAAGAAGGAGAAAAAAAATCCCCATGATCTCACAACCTATGAATAATCAGTGTAATCATTTTATCTATTTTATCATCTGGGCGTCTAAATATTTCAGTATGTCTGTGCATATATTTATTTTTAAAATATTATTTATTCATGAAACAAATATTTATTGAACACCTACGATATGCCAAGTCCTTTACGGAACACTGGAGTTACATCATTGTCTTGGGAAAGACAGACAGACAAATAAGCAAAATAAATATACAACATGTCAGGCAGTGCTAAGTACAGTGAAGAAGACTAAATTGGATTAGGGGCAAGAGAGTGATGGTGGTGTATATTGCCATTTACTTAGGTTGATTAGGAAGGACTTCTCTGATAAGATGAGATGTGAGCAGCAGCATAAAAGAGGTGAAGGCCATGTACTTTAAACTTTGGTATTTTATTTTTATATTTTGACAGAAGGCAAATTTGAGAAAACTATTGCTTTGCTTCTTATCACTGCTAATTTTATTCATTTTGGAATCTCTATTTTATTCTTTCTGAATTGAACACCACATAACGACCACAAAAAGATAGTCAAATAATCATAGGAAATTATTTCTAAGTAAATCGTCTTCCCAAAATCATAAGTTCCATACCCAAAACAATCATTAATATAGGAATCTCTTCACAGAGAGCTGTACTTTGATTTTTGCTTAACTTTAAAAAACATCAATATTTAATCCAGTTTCTCTCTGAAGATGAAATAAATGATTTTTAGAAGAAAATCCTTTGCTGTAATCACATTTGCAGGGACGTCTTCATGCTGGAGACCCAAGCCAGACAGCCAAAATTACTGTTGTTTGTGTGAGGCTCCACTTCCCTGTGGTGAAATAGCAGAGCATTTGTAGGGCAACAACAAGATGCTAAAACCTCTCGTCTGATCTTCAAGATCACCATGCCTAACTCCTCAAGGCCAAGTCTTACAAGCATCCAAAAGCCAGACTTTTCAAGTGTTTAACACTCCACTTCTACACTTGTATGGAAGGGAGTAACCATCCAGCCCATAATAGGCAGATAACCCTAGAGAACTCTTTCCTGCACATCTGAACACAGAGTCGAGTTGAACAAACAAGGTTCTTTTAATGCGTTCTCCATTTTTAGGGAAAAAGAAGTTTGATAGAAAGAACTGGAATGGTACTCAAGAGATCTAGGGCAAGATACCTAACGTGATCTCAATTTCACCTGTAAATAATTGCTGATGATCCTTGGCATTTCTTGCTGCCATTGTAACTCTTAATTAGACATCTGAAAACCTCACTGCTTCATTTCTGGCTTCCAGAGTATTACTGTAGTAAGCTGCTACTAAACTATAGATTGCAGTTCAGGTTACTTTTCAGCATGCCTAACTTATTCCAAGGAGCTAGCTTCTCCAGGGCTCATTGACCTCACACGTGTGGGTATAGGGAAAAAAAGTTCAGGCATGGACCAGTGCAGAGCTTAAAAGATCCCTTTTTTTTTTTTTTTTTTTGAAGTTTTATTGTATTTTAGGTGAAAGCTTATAAAGAAAATTAGGTGTCCATTCAACAATTCATACACACATTGTTTCATAACATTGGTTTCAGTTCCTACAATGTATCAGCACTCTCGCCATTTCTACCTACCTGCACCATCTCCATCCATCCAGTTTCCCTGCCCTCCTTGCCTTCTCATGCTTGCTTTTGGGTAAATATTGACCATTTGGTCTCATACAGTTGATTGTTTAAAGGAGTACATTCCTCATGGTGTTATTGTTTATTTTATAGGCCAATCTGTTATTTGGCTGAAAGGTGAGTTCTGGGAGTGGCTTCAGTTCCAGGTTAGAAGAGTATCTTAGGGCAATAGTGTTGGGCATTCCTCTAGTCTGTGTCAATCTAGTAAGTCTGGTCTTATGAATTTGAGTTTTGTTCTACATTTTTATTCATGAAGCAAATATTTATTGAACACCTACGATATGCCAAGTCCTTTACTGGACACTGGAGTTACATCATTGTTTTGGGAAAGACAGACAAATAAATAAGCAAAATAAATATACAGTATGTCAGGCAGTGCTGAGTACAGTGAAAGAAGACTAAATTGGATTAGGGACTAGAAAGTGATGCTGGTGCTATGTTGCTATTTTGCTTAGGTCAGTTAGGGAGGACTTCTCTGATGATATGTGAGTAGCAACATAGAAGAGTGAAGACCAAGTACTTTAAACTTTGCTTGGTATTTTATTTTTATATTTTAACAGAAGGGAAATTTGAGAAAATTTTGAGAAGCTGTTCTAACCAGGAGCTTCTATTGTGTCCCTGGTCAGAATGGTCAGTGGTAGTAATGGAGCACCATCTAGTACTTCTGGTCTCAGGCTAGAAGAGGCTATTGTTTGAGTGGGCCTTTAGTCCTGTGAACTAATTTCTTCTTGAATTTTTGGTTTCCTTCACTCTCCTTTACTCCAGACAGCAAGAGACCAATAGCTGTATCTTAGATGGGAGATTCCCTTTCCATGGATAATAGGTGGAATATTGCATTTCATATTCATTCTTTCATTGAACATTGATTTATTGATAACCGTGGGGTCCCTGAGTAGTTAACATACTCAGCTACAAACTGAAAGGTTAGAGTTTCAAGACACCATCCAGAGGTATCTCAGAAGAAAGGCCTGGTGATCTATTAAAAAAAAAAATCAGCCATTAAAAACCCTATGGAGCACATGGCAAACATGGGGTCACCGTGAGTGAGAGCCGATTCCACTCAAATGTTCCCCCCCGCCCCCATTATGACCCTACTATGTTATTGTGTGCAATGCCGAGCATATAATAATAAATAAAACAGACAAGACCCCTGCCTTCACTGATGCTTATATTCAGGTGCTGGAGGGCAGGATGTGAGGAGAAGAAATAGCTAATCCATATTAAAAAAAAAAAAAAAAATCCATACTTTTTTTAAAACATAATTTCAGGTAGTGAGTCCATGAAGAAGATTAAACAAGAAATTCAAGTAACTTACAGATTAGGAGGTAGGAACGGGCCTAGAGGATGACTACTTTGAGGTCCCTCCATAAAAGCTGCTTTCCATTGTGTAGAGAGAGCTGATGGGGGTGGGATAATATCTCTTGATGATCACCCTTCTTGACAATCTATGTATCTGAGCACAGATGAGTAAGTATGCACTTAAATAAGTGTGTAATTCCTCCTCTTCTTTTTTTCTTCCTTCCCACAGCAAAGGAGAAAGGAGAGAAGAAGTTGTTTGGTTTCTCTTTTGTCCCACTGATGCAGGAGGATGGCAGGACTCTTCCAGATGGCACTCACGAGCTTATCGTGCACAAGGTAACATCAGTCAGATAGATGTTGGTGACGGCAGGAAAACCAGCCATCAGGCCGGAATTACTAGCTTGCTAACTTAGCGTAGACCTTGGAAAAAGTCCTCTTGTGACTAATTATCTTTAGGAAGGTTGCTGGCAAGAATAGTGTTGTTTTTGAAAGTATTGTGTTTATATTCTATGTTATATTCTAAAACATATTTTAAAGATGATTTATTTTCTCATCTTTATTTAGGGCTAGGTACTTGCATAGCTCTGTATGATGACCTTAAAGTCCTTTCCATTTCTGTGATTGGATTAAAGAAACCTTATGAATACATTTTTAAAAAATATTGCCAATACATGTTTTCCTATCTAGATATGTGTACCCCCAGAGGTAGATTTTGCAAAGTCAGCCTTACATCTGTCTTGTCTGCTGTCCTGACTGAGCAAGCGGAGAAGTGACTGTCCTTTGTCACGACAACAGGTTCACATTCTAGTTTTTGCATCAAGAATTGTCATAAAACCATTTGGAACAAGTATAGTAGGCAACAAAACAAAAACATCCAAAACAAGAAACCATTAGAAATTATCCAAGAATACTAATAATAATGAAATATAAAGTAAAAATGTATCTTCAAAGCACACAATTTTCTCCAAAGTATTTCTCCTTTGTTTTTCTCCGTTTCTGTAGGGAGTCCCTGAGAAATTTCAGGCCCTTTCACCTCTCACTTAGGCTAGCTGGTCCTGCCAGCTTTGGTCATTTCTCTCTCAGGACCATGTTCACCCAGTCATTAGTTTGACCCATCTAAAGTACAGCTCCAAGCAAGTCACTTCCCAGTTTAGACCCATTCTCAACCTTCCCATTGCTGAGAGAATAACTCCCAGGCGTCTCAAAGGGTGCTAGGCCTCAGCCTTCCTACTGCCTCACCTCTCAGTACTTCCTGATTCTGACTTGATGCTGCCCCTTGCCTGCTGATTCCCTCTTCTCTGCCCCTGCCCTGTGACTCCTCACCTCTCCACCTGGTTATCTCCTGCTCATCCGCTGAGATTCACCTGGGCCACAACCTCTCTCAGGAAGCAAGCCCTGCTCCCACCTCCCTATGTTCCCAGCTGGCCTAGTGCCCTCCCCCAAGCTCCCTTGATATCTGCACGTATCTCATACCATCATACTCATTACATTGTTCCATAATTTTCTGATCTTCTGACTACCCCAATAGATGTATGAGCCCCTCAAGAGCAATAAACGTGCCAGAGAGTTTTTGGCACATGGCAGTAGTGGTGTTAGGTACCTTAGAATTGATTTTGACTCATGATGACCCCATGTGATAGAGTACAACTGTTCTACAGGATTTTCTTGGCTGTAATTTTTATGGAAGCAGGTCTCCAGTTCTTTTTCCCGCAGAGCCGCTGAGTAGGTTCGAACAGCCAGCCTTTCGACTCTGAGTGTTTAACTGTTTGTGCCACCAGGAGACATGGTAGATATGCAGATATGAATGAAGGAGGTTAAAAACAAGAAGAATAATGACTTCTTTTACTCTTGAATTATTGCTAATATGAGTGGCAATGCACAACGCACCTGGTAATTTCTATTATATGTGTGTGTCTGTATATATGTGTATATTCTGCAGTCATTCATTCTCTCTTTATTCATTGAACATCTTTATTGACCACAGACTAGAGATCAGGCATTGTTATAGGTACTGGGAATTTGGTGGCAAGCAAAACAGTCAGATACCCTCCATTTATGGCACTTGGATTCTCTCTGTTTCTAAAGGTGATTTAGAGGAGTCTGCTTCCATTAAGATTTGGAGACTTGGAAATGCTATGGGGTCGTTATGAGTCAGAATCAACTCAACAGTAGTGCATTTGGTTTTGTTTTGCTGTGTTGTTTACAGTGTTAAAATGGAGTCCCAGGGTGGTGGAAAAAGTTAATGTACTCGGCTTCTAATGGAAAGGTTGGAGGTTTGAGTCCACCCAAAGGTACCTTGGAAGAGGCCTGGCAGTCTGCTCCTGAAAAGTCGGCCACTGAAAACCCTTTGGACCACAGTTCTACTCTGATGCACATGGGGCCACCATAGTCAGAATCTACTTGACAGCACCTGTTTTTTCACAATATTAGAAGACAAAAATTATTTTAAAGCAGAAGAACCAGTAAAGCAAACAGAAGAACTAGGTGTAGTAGATACATGGGATGGTCAATTTATCTCACCCTAGGTCTGAAGCTCCCTTATATGATATAATAACATGGCAGGCAATGTCTTCAGCTACTGTTTTCCAAAAGGCATAAAATGGTACTTCATAGAGATGTTTGTGATATTGCCTCTGTTTAACGTTAAATCTTGACTCAGTAAGACATCTCTGTGGAACGACAATTAAAACTGGGCTTACAACTTCTAATAACATGAGAAGAGTGGGTCACTTCTGTAAAGCATATCACTTTATGGACCCGCTCATGTCTGGGTCCAAGAGTATTTTCTTCGCAGACGCTAGGTTTGCAGAGGCGCCCTGGTGGCACAGTGGTTAAGAGCTTAGGCTGCTAACCAAAAGTTCAGCAATTTGAATCCACCAGCTTCTCCTTGGAAACCTTATGGGGGCAGTTCTACTCTGTCCCGTAGGGTCACTATGAGTCAGAATCAACTTGATGGCAGTGGGTTTGATTTTCTTGGGTTAGGTTTGTAGTCAAGTCCAGGCTGATGCCTCTGAATGAGTGTGAACAATGCCAAGATGTTCAGTTCCTTAAAATTCCAGGAGGACAGGTAGCAGAGTTTGCGTCTCCATGTGACCTTGAAGAGTCCAATTTGTATTGTCTGTGGAGGGTCTGTTGACGGGGCTAAAACTTTTCTCACAGAGAGAGATTTAATGGAACGTTATTCTGCAATAGCACGGAGTGAAGTTTTGATTCTTGCTACAACATGAATGAACCTTGAAGAGAGGAAGTAAGTAGCCATTGTACACTTAAGTCCACATTGGGATTCATTCTAGTGGAAAATTTTTAGACATTAGAAGTACATTCTAAAATACCCTCCAGCCTAATAATAGTAATGTAATCTGCCTTTGAGAAATTGAGGTTTTGTAAATTCATTGTTGCTGATTATCTAACACTACCATGGCGGAAGAGGCCCAGCGAAACCAGGCTAGGGTTTTGCCGAATGGAGAATGTGATTTTTCCATTGCATCTGAACAGACGTAACAGGCAAGGAGACAGGCAAGAAGAGAATGAGCCTGTTTTCGGGTTGTGGTGGGATTAATTTAATGTAACCATCTAGAAGGCAAACGTCTGTTGTAGTTTAATTTATTTCACTTTTGCTTCCCCAAAATTGATCCGTAAACACTTTGAGGCCCGTATTTCTTTCTATAAGTTTCTTAAGTTATATCTCAGTTCCTACGTGCCTCTTTATTTTCCCACAGTAGGCCTAACCCTGGTTCATAGTCTTCTCCTTAAGTTTGACATGTCCAATGCCCTGTTCTCTTGTTTTCTTGAACACTTAAACTCCAGGGATCTTCATTTGCATTCTACTTCACTGTGGCCACTCTCCGGGCCTTGCCTTATTCCGACTCAGCAGGATTTCACATGTGTGTACTAAATAAATACTTGCTTAACAGAGAATGTGATGGATGGATGGCTGAATAGATGGATGACTACTGAATAGATGGCTGGCTAACTGGCTGGCTGGCTGGCTGGGTAAAATCATCAGAACCACTACACCCAAGCCTGGCAGTTGAACTTTACTAGAGGAAGTTGTACAGTCGTTACAGATGAGTACCAGTCTGATGGGCGTAAGTGCAGAACGGTCAATACCACAGGCAAATTCTCTGTCCTCAGTCAGCTCCCTCTCAGTCCCCACAAGAGCTATTTACAAGACTTTACCATTCTTCCTACCCCTCCACTTCCTGTCTACTTAACAGAGAAAAACAGGCCATCAAACAGGAACTTCCTTAACTTCCTCAGCCCCCTCCCTGCCACCTGCAAACTTATCTGCATCCTTCCTCCTTGCTGTCTCAAAGGGTAGAGCAGGACTCACTCCTTCTCTCCAAGACTAATCTCTTGCACCTGCTTCCCTCAAGATCTTCCTCCCTCCTGACTCCCCTGGGACTCTGCTCCTCCCAGTGCCCTTTCTCTTCCTCTTGCATCTGTGACTACTTCCTCTCTTCTGACAGTATTCCCTCAGGTTACAAACATGCACAAGGTTTTTTTCTTTAAAGACTTTTTTTTTTTTTTTTTAAATATCCACTACCCTCTCTGTTCCCTTCCATCACAATCAGCCTAAATGAAAAGCCAGTCTTCACTCGCCTTCTCTACTTCCTTCCATCCCAATTCATTGTTCTCCAGGCTGCTTCTGTCTTCACCACTGAAGAGAAGTTTCACCCCTTAAGATCACTAGTGCCCACCCAGCAACTAAAGCCACTGGACACTTTACAAATCTTTCTTTACCTGACTTTCTTGTAACGTGTAACACTGTTGATGATTCTCCTTGTTAATCTTGTATTCCTTGGCTTGTCTAACGTTATTCTCCTGAGTTTCTTTCCTTACTTCTCCTGAAGATGCTTCTCTCTTTATCTACACCTTAAATGTCGATGCTGCCATGAATTTAATCCTTGGTCACCATCTCATGTCTCATGCTCTTCAGAGCCATCTCACCTACTCCCATGGGTTAAATGACCATACTTCTGTACTGATGACTGCCAGATAGGTATTTCTTATCCAGAACGCTTAGCTGCCTACTGAACATCTTCATTTGGCTTTCCCATAGGCACCTCAAACTCAGCATGTCCAGAGTTGAGCTTTTTATGGAATCTACCCCTGCCTAAACATAAACCTGGAAGTTTTTCTTATCTTTTCACATTCACCTAATCATATCTAACCAGTTGCATGCATGACTAGTCAATTCTACCTCCTTTCTAATACATTAATCCAGGGAATTTGAACCAGAGATGAGTATTAGAATCATCTGGGTTTTTTTTCTTAAGAGGTCTAGGTAGTCCCAAAGCTTTTTTGTATTGAAATCTACCATCCACTAGCCATACTAAACTACATATGTCTGAATATACATGTACTTTTTTAAACAGTTACTTTTTAAGATAATTTTAGACTTTACAGAGGAGTTGCAAAAATAGTACAGAAAATTCCCGTATACCCTTCACCCAACTTCTTCTTATGTTAACATCTTACATAATCATAACACATTTATACAAACTAAGAAATTAACCCTGGTACAATACCATTAACACAAAACTTATCTGGACTCCACAGGTTTTTCTACGAATGTCCTTTTTCTGTCACAGGATCCAATCCAGGACCCCACATTGCATTTCCTTGTCATGTCTCCAGAGTCTCATGCATATTCTTTTATTTCCTCGGTACCTTCGCATATGTTTTTTCTTCCACCTAGTATGCCTTTCCCTCTCTTGCCTGCTTAGCGACCTACTTATTCCTGAAGACAGCTCAGTTCCCTTCCCTGGCAGAGCTGGTGTCCAATGGTCTTTATCACAGCTTTGTAATCAGTATTAGTATTAGCAGATGAGTCCAGAGGTTGGACATGTAACTCTTTCAAGGATAGGGACTGTGTTCATTTTCTCTTTATGTTCTTAATAATGCAAACACTGGCAGATAGTAGGAACTTAAATGTTTAATAATGACATTAATGAACTGTGTAACACATATGACTAGTCATGTTGAAAAGGTCCCTAAAAGAAGATATTTTGCCACCACAGCTATTTAAATTGGGTCTTGGCTAACTGATGAGATGTAGCTCCCACTGGATTGTCTAACTTACTGTATCGTGTTTAGTTTCATTCTCTACTGCCTGAAAATTACGCACATCTTAATTTTTGAGTATGCCATGAATGTTTATGCCAGATTATTTTCTTAATTAAATGGTAGATGTGGATCTCTCAATCCAATATCTTGCATTATTGCAAGGATCACATGTTTGGAAATGGTTCATGGCTGACCATTGCAGTTAGATGACTTTCATACTAAGACAGTGGCAAAAAAGCAGTCTGGGCATAATGCGCCATCCATTGGTGTACCAACTGATTTTAATCCTGGGGAAAAAAGAAACTGTGAGCCAAGCTATGTGAGCTCAGAGAAGATTGAGACACTGTTGCTACTTCAAAGTCTGGGTTTCACTTCTTCTCTAACAATCGGAAGAATACATCCTCCTGACATTCAATTTCAATCTTGAGTGTAGTAAAGCAGAGAGGTGGTTCCTTATATCCCTTGTCTCTGATTTGTGATAAACTAACTTCATGCCATTTTAAGATTTCTTACACAGATCCCAACCTATCCAAGCAAACACAGAGAATTACCCTTCACTTTAGTAATGACAGGGGCATGGTGGCACAGTGGTTAAGCACTTGGCTGCTAACAGAAAAGTCGGCAGTTCAAACCCACCAGCTGCTCTGCAGGAGGAAGATGTGGCAGTCTGCTCCCATGAAGATTACAGCCTTGGAAACCCTAAGAGGCAGCTCTACTCTGTACTGTATGGCCTCTATGAGTCAGAGTTAACTGAATGGCAATGAGTTTGTTTTTGTTTTTTTTTTTTAGGACAGTAACCCACCACCCATCTGTCACTTTGTTGTACTATGGCGGCTTGCGTGTTGCAATGATGCTGAAGCTATGCCACCAGTATTTCAAATAGCAGCAGGGTCACCCTTGGTAGACAGGTTTTAGTGGAGCTTCTAGACTAAGAAAGCCAAGGAAGAAAGGCCTGGAAATCTACTTCCAAAAATTAGCCAATAAAAGCCCTATGGATCTGTCTTAGGCTGGGTTCTCTGGAGAAGCAAAACCAGTAAAGCGTATAAATATCTATATAGAAAGATTTCTATCAAGGAAATGGCTCATGTGGTTGTAGCGGCTGGAATGTCCCAAGTACATGGGTCAGGCTGGAGATTTCTCCTGACTCACATTGCCACAGGGGCTGGCAAGCCCAAGATCGGCAGATTAGACAGCAGAGCCCTTGCTCACAGGCTGTGAAGACCAACAAATCCTAATATCAGCAGGCAAGACGGCAGGTAAGCTGCTAGCTCAAGTCCCAAGAACTGGAGATCAGATGAACAGGAGCCAGCGGCAGGACCCAGAGCAAGCAAAAGCTCTCAAGCCTTGCCAGAGGATCCACCTATTTTGGATACAGTCCACATCCCCAAGGAAACTCCCTTTCAAGTGATTGGCTACTCACAGCAGGTCCTATCATGGAGGTGATCACATCATATCAAATCTCATCGTGGAGGTGATCATATCATCGTATAACTGCCAAACTACATCGTAACTGCCAAACCACTGAGAATCATGATGCAGCCAAGTTAACACACAACCTAACAGTCACAGGATCCAGCAGAATTTTGCTCAATATAGTGATGGAATATGAGGTCCCTAGATTGGAAGGCACTCAAAATATACAATGGCTGTAACAATGGACTCAGGTATACCAACAATTGTGAAAATGGACCAGGCAACTTTCATTCTGTTGTACATGAGGTCACCATGAGTTGGAGTCCATCAGTGACAACCAACAACAACAAGATGGCAATGATGTGGTTTTGTTCCCATAATCTAGTAGTAGCCTAAGAAAGCTGTGGTCATGTTCCCTTGTTTATCCTAGAAAGAATGGCTCCATTAACTCTTTCCTCATCTGTGTACCGAGAGCATTTTGTACATACCGTATTTCTACACAAATAATGAGCACCTTCTGCGTTTGTTTGCCAGCTGCTCCCTCCTCCTGAGAGGTATTTTTTTATGGCAACATGTGAGAAGAGGATTGGTGTGGCAGTGCTTGTGAGGCTGTGTTTTGGGTGGGGGCGGCAAACAAATGCATAAGGTATGTGTTATTATATAAAATACAGTACGTGTAACATTTTACACCAGTAACACATCACGTGTGTCTGTGTCTCCCACAAGAGAACCAGTTTATTCTCATATCCACATTGCCTTTTTCCGTGCCTGGACTGGGTCTAATGAAGAAGAAAAACCTTCATTATGCCAAAACCATATCATTGTTTTCAAGTGTTCTCCAGAGTGCAAATGATCCATATTTTTTATCGAGTCAGTTTAGGGGTGTAATTGGATTTCACTGTGGTGACAAAACCACGTATCAACTGTGTGCAAAGGAAGAAAGTCATGGCTGCAGTTTTTTGCTGTTCAGCATGTGGAGCTCACCTTCACAGGCACTCAAACACCCAACCAAACTCTGCTGTACTTGATATTTCCAACTAAAGCACAGGTAGTGCCGAACCACACCTTTCCAGCTTCATTTCTGCAGCTTCTTAGACTCTCAGCAACTCACTTGGTGCCAGAGGGAGATTGTCCATTCCCATTTGTTTTCCTCGGCCTGTTGTCTAGTTGAGAATCGTACTAACGGTGCACCCCCTTCTCCACCGGGCTGAAGAATGCCTGGAGGTTTGTTGCTAACTCTTCCCTACCCCTGGCTTCTGGTAGTGAACATGCATTTCCTGTTAAAAGGCCAGTTAATCTTTTTGGCTTAAATTCTTGCTGACACTTGCCCTGGAACCCCATTTCTTTTCTTCACGGCTCCTGAACCCCATTCCTTTTCTACAGATCTTTGTCATCAAATGAATGAATGAATGTTCTAGCTCCTTTGTTGAGTTCCCAAGTCCCTGGGGCAAGCTCCATCTGCTTCTGCCTGTCCATTTCCCAACCAGGTCACTTGATCCCTGCTACTACCTGCATGGTTTCAGAACATAGACTAGCTAGCTATTCCCTATTAAGGCTCATAGGCTCATTACATTTGAAATTATTTCAGCTCCATAGACTAAGCCCTCTCCCAGTAGTATCTACTGTAATCACCTTTTTTTTTTTTTGAAAAGTGAACTTGCTCTTACTTAGCCAAAACCATCATTCAGTTTTATTTATTAACCAATAAATTTAAAAATTTTTATATCAAAACTTAAAGCTTGGTTAAAACAATAGTTGAGAGAAGCAATGTTTCATAGCACTTGTGAACACAAACTTTGGTTCAGATTCTGGCTCTAACGCTTAGTAATTGGACAGATCACACAAATCTCCAGTTCACAATGTCTTACCTAGTGGGGTTGCTTCAAAGATAAGATAATACAGGTAAAGTGCTTAGCAATGCCTGACATACAATATAAGCAGTAGTTGCTTGGATTACTTTAAAAACCTCCAGTGTTTGTCTGATGTGTTAAGGATACCCAGTGCCCTCAAGTCGATTAATACTTACTAAAAACCTCAAAGAACAATTGAAGATATGCCCTGAGAGCTTCTGTGCAGTTTCTTGAGGCCACTTAAATTCTTCTGAAGTAGATGTAAACCTCCAATGCTAATTCCATACCTAGTATATCTCCTTTGACTCCTAATGGACAAAAATAAGTTTTGAGCCCCTGGTAATTATATCAAAGAGTTTATAGAGACTAAAGGGTGATTACATGTATTGCTTTACTAAACCGATGGAGAGAATTCATTCTCATTTTCTCTCTCTCTCTATCATGCATACGCACACACACACACACCAGTGTCTTAGGAAAGGTCTTGAACTAACATATGTGTTCAGGGCAATGTTTACATTAATTTTTACATTATGTGCTTAAGTGAAGTAGATAGAGTTTAACTGTAAGACTCTATCAAGGTCTTATGCCTCAGACAGACTCAGATGCTGAGGCCTTGGCTACCCAGGCTGGGAGAGAAGTGAGGGAAACTAGGATTGGTAGAGTTTATCTGGCCACAATGAGTAGCCCAGGAGAAGGCAGCCAAGTTTTCTATTCACAGTGCCCTCTAAAGACCCAACACAACCATCAAGTCTTCAATCATGGAAGTGGTCAGTCCCGTTACAATCAGTTGAGCTAGATGACCACATCAAGCAAAAATTCCCAGAGGCTGCCGGGAGTGCTCGAAAGCCAGGTAATTAGTTGGGAGCCAGGGGGACTAAGAAACACATCTCTAGGGGCAGAATTTCTAAAAACAGATGGATCACATCAGAACAGGTTCCAGCCCCTGGGGAGGAGGCCTGGAAATAGCCGGACCATGTGTCTGGGATGGGTTTGGCATGAGACAGTAGTCACAGTGGAAATTTGCGGTTGGCATACGGAGACTGCGCTAGGGATGGGGGATCAGAGCATGCACAACCCCATAGATCACATCCAGGAAGGCAATAGTGTGAATTTAGGGTGTTTAGATCCATACTATGACTTGCTATGTCCCAGGCCTTGATAGCAGGAACAAGGCTTAATGGGGAGAGCGGATAGAAGCAGTCCAGAATTTCAGAATATTCTTTTGCCTAAACATCATTTCTGAAGAAAGCATTTACTGAATTTTTTTTTTTTTGTAATTATTCTTTAAGCCATACGTGTGTGTTTTATTCACTCTGCTGTCTCTGTGAAATATCGCACAGCAATAAAAGCAAGCGTTTGGGGTTGTAACATTAGAAGAGAATTAGAGAGGCTGTTTATTATGTTTATGTTGGTGCTCCTCTTCCTGGGCAGGTGTGCTGGTGAGAACATCTCCTAACTTTCTCATTCCACCTCTAAACTTGTTAGAGCAGTCTTTCTTAAAGATTTACTATTAAAAAATTTTTTTTTTAATTTTGTAAATCACACAAAATACTTTAGAATACCAAAGGGATTCTGTGTTTAAAGTTCTACCTGTTCCTGGGACAATAGCCTTGAAAATATTTGAACTAATTTAAAGGAATAACTGTCATATGAGATTTAAACTTTATACTTAATCTCAGCTATGGCACCAATATCAGTTCTGTATCTGTAATAATATTTTTGAAAATATATAGTACAGTATAAAAAATATGTAATATTTTTTCAAAAAATAAAATATAATTTATAAAATAAAAATAGAAAAAAATTAAAAACCATTACAAAAGCCATATATAGATAAACCAAAAGGAAAAACACATGATGTTAATTGTCAACCCCTTAGTGTATATCCTTCCATATATTTTTCTATATGGATTTTTTTACCCAAATGGTATTATATAGTATATTTTTATTTTTAATCTACTTTTTTCAGTTAATGAATCTTTTCAATCAGTACATTTTTATCTCATTTAAAACTTAGTCTGTATACAAATTTCTGAAAATATTCTTTTCAGCAGACTTGTCTAAACCAACATCCAGTCCAGGGCTATATGTTGTATCTGGCTGTCTTTCTCTTAAATGTTGTTTAATCTAAAACAATCCCATTTTTGACAACACCGACTTGAAGAGATGAGGCCAGGCATCCTGCAAAGTCTCTGGATTTGTGTGGTTGCTTGCCCGTAGTGTTATTTAGCAAGTTGCTCTATCCCTTGTACTTCTACAAAATGGAAGTTGAATCTGTAGATAATGATAGATTCAAGTTCAGTGCATTTTCAGTGTTGATGTGTTTCCTTGTCTTGCCCAGCATTAGCGTAATGACAACCTGATCCCTCCATGTGCAGTTATATTTGTCCTCTTGCCACTAGGAATAGTAACATCTCTGTGTTACTATTGCTACTTTGGCATCCTAACCCACATTAAAAACCCACATTGGCATCCTATAAATGTCTAATTCCTCATCAACAATTCTCATGATGGTTTTAGCACTGAAGTGACAATTCTTGACTACAGAAATAATTATATTTGGAATATGAAGCTATGTTTTCTAAACCTGTAATTGCTTTTATTAGCTGGAATACATCTGTGAGAAAGAGATTTCCTCAGATACTAGGACTATTTGATTACTCTGAAATATAGTTTCCTTTTAATTGCCAGTTGTCAAAATAAGGAACTGTTTAATAGCTGCCTCAGATGGTATGTTGGATGAAATTAAGCATTTTTTTTTTCAATGTGATGGTCACTGCACATAGGATTTCTTGAGCA